>NC_140573.1:28492893-28965393 GCF_057381845.1 Rhamphochromis longiceps | reverse complement strand
TGTCCAGCCACTGGTAGGATTTCTGGATATCAGCCACCTCCTCTATCTGCCGGTGGTACATACCGTGCAGGGGCCTGTCCTTCCATGATGGTTCCTCGTCTCCCTCCTCTTTCTTGGGTTTCTGCTGCCTGAGGTATTCACTGAGCACTCGGTCAGTTGGGGCCATCTTCCTAATGTATTCTTGGATGTTCGTTGTCTCATCCTGGACTGTGGTGCTGACACTCACCAGTCCCCGGCCCCCTTCCTTCCGCTTAGCGTACAGCCTCAGGGTGCTGGATTTGGGGTGAAACCCTCCATGCATGGTAAGGAGCTTTCTTGTCTTTATGTCAGTGGCTTCTATCTCCTCCTTTGGCCAGCCTATTACCCCAGCAGGGTACCTGATCACGGGCAGGGCGTACGTGTTGATGGCCCGGATCTTGTTCTTACCATTCAGCTGACTCCTCAGGACTTGCCTGACCCTCTGCAGGTACTTGGTGGTTGCAGCTTTTCTAGCGGCCTCTTCATGGTTCCCATTCGCCTGTGGGATCCCCAAGTACTTGTAACTGTCCTCTATGTCTGCAATGTTGCCTTCTGGTAGTTCAATCCCCTCAGTTCTGACTACCTTCCCTCTCTTTGATACCATCCGACTACACTTCTCCAGTCCGAACGACATTCCAATGTCATTGCTGTATAGCCTGGTAGTGTGGATCAGTGAATCGATGTCTCGTTCACTCTTGGCATACAGCTTGATGTCATCCATGTACAGGAGGTGGCTGACAACTGCTCCGTTCCGTAGTCGGTATCCGTAGCCAGTCTTGTTAATGATCTCACTGAGGGGGTTCAGGCCTATGCAGAACAGCAGTGGGGACAGAGCATCTCCTTGGTAGATCCCACACTTGATGGTGACTTGTGCTATGGGCTTGGAGTTGGCCTCTAGTGTTGTACGCCACATCCCCATTGAGTTCCTGATGAAGGCTCTTAGGGTCCCATTGATCTTGTACAATTCTAGGCATTCCAGTATCCAGCTGTGGGGCATTGAGTCATAGGCCTTCTTGTAATCAATCCAGGCAGTGCACAGGTTGGTCAGTCTGGTCTTGCAGTCTCGGCTGATTGTTCTGTCTACCAGTAGCTGGTGTTTTGCGCCTCTGGTATTCTTGCCAATTCCTTTCTGTGTCCCGCTCATGTATTGACCCATGTGCCTGTTCATCTTAGCCGATATGATGCCTGACAGGAGCTTCCATGTAGTACTGAGGCAGGTTATTGGTCGGTAGTTGGAGGGGACCGGTCCCTTCTTGGGGTCCTTGGGGATCAGGACCGTCCGACCTTCGGTTAGCCATTCCGGGTGTCTCTCGTTAACTAGCAGCTGGTTCATTTGTGCTGCCAGACGCTCGTGGAGTGCAGTCAGCTTCTTCAGCCAGTAGGCGTGAACCATGTCGGGCCCTGGTGCTGTCCAACTCTTCATACTGGAGACCCTTTCTTGGATATCTGCCACTGTGATGGTTACTGGACCCTGTTCAGGGAGGTCGCTGTGTTCTGCCCTCAGATCCTCTAGCCACTGAGCATTGCCGTTATGGGTTGCATCCTTCTCCCATATGCTCTTCCAGTATTGCTCCGTCTCCAGCCTTGGTGGTGCTGTTCTCTTATTGTTCCCTTGCCACTGAGAGTACACCTTTGCTGGTTCTGTGGAGAACAGCTGGTTTATTCTCCTGCCTTCTATCTCTCTGGTGTACCTCCTCAAGCGGCTGGCCAAGGCTGTGAGTCTTTGCTTGGCAGATTCCAAGGCCTCAGGTATGGAC
Organism: Rhamphochromis longiceps; assembly: GCF_057381845.1. Classification (NCBI taxonomy): domain Eukaryota; kingdom Metazoa; phylum Chordata; class Actinopteri; order Cichliformes; family Cichlidae; genus Rhamphochromis; species Rhamphochromis longiceps. Next base: position 28,963,618 of record NC_140573.1, on the reverse strand, counting down.
AGCTTGCTGTATTTCTTAGGCACCTTATTTGTCGCACCTTGCTGCAACTCCGTTAGTTGGCTAACCTCCCTCCGTGCTACTTTGATCTTGCCCTCTAGCCTCCTTCTCCATGGAGGGTACTGCCCCTTGTCGCTGTTCAACTTGTAGCCAAGCATCTCACTGATCACTGTTGTGGGTGGTGGTGACACACAACCAACATGCTCAATGGGTGACATGTCCGGTGAGTATGCTGGCCATGCAAGAACTGGGACATTCTCAGCTGCTATCTGCCCTGAACAATGTGAACCATGATTCATCCGTGAAGCGCACACCTCTCCAACGTGCCAGACGCCATCGGATGTGAGCGTTTGCCCACACAAGTCTGTTACGGCGATGAGCTGGAGTCAGGTCAAGACCCCGATGAGGACGACGGGCATGCAGTTGAGCGTCCCTGAGACGGTTTCTGACAGTTTGTGCAGAAATTGTTTGGTTGTGCAAACCAATTGTTCCAGCAGCTGTCTGGGTGGCTGGTCTCAGACGATCTTCGAGGTGAACCTGCTGGATGTGGAGGTCCTGGGCTGGTGTGGTTACACGAGGTCTGCGGTTGTGAGGCCGGTTGGATGTGCTGCCATATTCTCTGAAACGCCTGTGGAGACGGCTTATGGTTGAGAAATGAACATTCAATGCACGGGCGACAGATCTGGTTGACATTCCTGCTGTCAGCATGCCAATTGCACGCTCCCTCATTGCTTGTGGCATCTGTGGCATTTTGCTGTGAGACAAAACTGCACATTCCAGGGTGGCCTTTTGTTGTGGGCGGTCTGAGGTACACCTGTGCACTACTCATGATGTCAGATCAGCATCCTGATGTGGCACACCTGTGAGGTGGGATGGATTATCTCAATATAGCAGATGTGCCCACTACCACACATTTGGACTGATTTGTGACCACTGTTTGGGAGGGATGGTTATATTGTGTATCTGGAATGAATTTTAGGTCTCTACGTCCATCCCATGGGGAATGGGAGCAAAAACAAAAGTGTTGCATTTATATTTTTGTTGAGTGTATGTATATATATATATATATATATATATATATATATATATATATATATATATATATATTAGGGGTGCAACGATATTCGTATCGATATTGAACCGTTCGATACAGTGCTTTCGGTTCGGTACGCATATGTATCGAACAATACAACATTTGTAATTTATTTTATCAACTTTCCTTCCGACGATGCTGTCTGTGTTGAGCGCTCAGTGAATCTGCGTTCGACTACTCCGCCTAGGCTGCACTGTCGAGCGCAGATCCACTGAGCACTCAACACAGACAGCATAGTCAGAAGGAAGAGCGCAGGGCAAGCTAGCAAGACACATGGACCTCCCCCACCCTCATTCAGATCTGGCGTTTGGAATTATTTTGGTTTTCATGTGACGTATGACCCTGAAGGTAAGCGAGTCATGGACTAAAGTAAAACAGTATGTTGGATGTGCCATGCAATGCTCAATTACATTGGTGGGAACTAGTGTGTTAGCGCAGTTAGCTCGTTAACGTGTTGGCCGTCTAGCCCCACACACGGGGCGATCGGCGGTAGCTCGTTAACGGAGATTTGCCGTGTTGTGGCGTTAAGGTCATTTCAACGAGATTAACCTGAAAGCACTAGTGGGAACACAACGAATATGACTGCACATTTACGCAGACATCATCCTAGTGCAAAGACCAAAACAACAAGCATGCTACTAACTTTAGCCGAGTCATTTAGACAGCTGTTAGCACATGATTCTCCTTATGCTGCTGAGAATATAGCCCAGAAGAAGCGGATAGTATAGCTTTTATTTTGGAAAGAGACATTTCTCTGTAATAAACTCTCTTTTCCAAAGATGAGTGATTCCTCAATCAGATACAGGGCTTGCAATATCGCTAGCCCGACGTCCTGGAGCTAGCGATTTTTTTCAGTCGGGCTACCAAAATCTATCTCTGCCCTGCCCGTCGGGCTATTGTAGGAAGGAAAAATATATGTCAATGCTTTTGCATTCTTTCAGAAATGTAGCTGGGTAATTATGTCATTGGCATCGGTGAGCCACTGTCAATATGTGACATATTGAAATCACGTTTGAATTTGCGCTTGTTTTTTTGCTTTCACTTTGCAATCGCGCGAACTGTGTATAGAGAGCGACAGCACTGATCTGTGAGTGATGATAATTTGTGCACCAATTCCTCTGACATCGTCTTATTAATCGTTAGCTTACTATGCAAACATGACAAGTGAAATCTCCTGCAGCTTAAACATGTGAGAGGTTGATCGCGCAGAGAATCGCTGAGCTTATGTGAGTCCGTGTGTAAAAGCATTTCAGTTCTGCTGAGCCAAATAAGACAGGTCAGGGTGAAGAAGTGACAGCCAAAGAAAAGCTTACCACAAAACGGAGAAGTTATGACAAATCAGACTATAAGGCAAAAAGAAAGTGCAGCTTTATGGTTTCATGGACAAAAGAATTTCTGTGGCTGCAATATGACGAGCTATATAACCAGGGCTGCACATAAGTGGTCCGCAGGTGCGCATTCGCTGTCAAAATAAAAAACACGCACAAGGGTTAGGGTTAAATTTAAAAACTGTACTTTTGAGTTAAAATATATATTTATAATTTTAATAAATGACAAATTAAAAAGGCATGAACATTTTTTTTGTATCGAAAAAATATCGAACCGTGACACCAAAGTATCGAACCGAACCGTGAATTTTGTGTATCGTTGCACCCCTAATAAATATATATATATATATATATATATATATATATATATATATATATATATATATATATTTATTATTTTTTTAAATAAATAAATAAATAAATAAATAAATAAATAAAGTGACATTACTATACTGTAAAACATTAGTATCATCAGCATGTCCTGTTGCCTGTTTACACGTTATTCAGATACCTGATTAAGTCTGGCTATTGTGTTATTTTTAGCTCAGGCTTGGGTATCAACGATTTGTGTTTTTGAAACTAAACCATAAAATATGGGTGCCATAAAACCAAAAAATAGAAAAAAAAAATAGAAAAGCAACTAAACATATGTAAAGTTCATCACTACAGGTGAGTCCTCACATGCAAACAGGCGTATATTCAAAATTTCAAGAGCTTCTATCTAGGAACTATGAAAGAAATCATATTGATTTATGATCCATTTGGAAAGGTGGAAGAAAATGAGGCCAGCTGTAAGTCCTCCAGACACATAGGGATGCAGGTTCATTTACACTAGACAATGTCCTTTTCAACACTTCAACCATGGGATCACGGGAGTTTCTCATGTGTTCTGTTCTGGGAGAATGCGGCCGTTTCCTTGCTGGCTAGGGGCCCCTGTCAGACCCTGAACCGTTGGTAGTTGGGAGCCCCTTAGGGATCCCTGGGTAAAAATAGGACTCATTTACTTAACAATGACTAATCTGGCTCCCGTATATTTCAGATATATGAATTGTGCATGCAAAGTGATCTGCATTTAGGTTTCTGTTTATAATATCAGACATAGAGTGTAGCTCCAACATGCTTTACTGCAGTAAGCACAATTAATAAAAAGCAAGTGAACTTTACTTCTTAAATAACTGCAAACACATTTACCTCAAAGCCCTTAAAAATAATGACTCGAACTTCCGTTTTAACGGAAAATCAAATCAATGAGACAGAAATGTCACTGGCTGCTGATTGGACAGAGAAAGGCAAACAAAACGTGAGAGAATGTTGTAACATGAAAAAGCAATCAAGCGTGATTATCAAGATGTTCTTTAAAAAACAGCTTTTTATCACCAGTTGAAAACAACACACTCCAAACATGAAATAATAATAACTGTTGTGTGAATCGTTTTTGTAATTGATATTTCCCTGTCTTCTTACGTTGTTTCATTAAATGTTTTCATCATCCAATTCACCTCTAATATTTCCATGATGAAAGTCCAAAACACAACGGCCACACTCCACTGCTCAGATCTCATCTCCTGGCTTTTTCTAACTCACTTGCTCCCCAGAGCCAGAGTCACCCCCGCTCTCGCCTCCCTCTCATGGCTTTCTATACTTTCATTTATGCCTCTGAGAAGTGTATGAGAGCGAGATGAAGAGATACTGTATCTGCGAATAACAGAGGGTAAGAAAACCCTGTGAAGACACACACGCACACGCTGTAGCAGCAAAAGAACACCACTGTGTGATTTAGAGCTTTCCCTTCTCCTTAGCCAATCAGATCCATGCATTTTCCCCTGTGGACTTCACACCCCTCCATTCATGGCCAAGTGGAACCTTCCAGAGCAGGTCTGATTGCAGATCCACTGTACTGTAAGAACAATAATCACACACTCAGGCGCTCTGTAATTCGCATTCATTACAATATACTGGTATAATTGGTGCCAGAGTTGTATTTAATAAACTCCATTTGCTTGGTTATTGTGTGAATATTCAACTTGGAGTGACTCAGTCTCCCTGATGGATAATTTGAGTTTCAGCTTATCTAATCAACTGCATATCCTGACTTCATAAACTTCTACCAAGTCCCAAATAACCAAAAACGCAGCACAATCATTTGGTCCCGATATTATTAAGTGTCCAATTACAAAGCAACGTCTGGAGACAGAGCCATTCTTTCATTAAAGATCAAAAAAAAAATGACTTTGTAAACGGTAAAGGTGAGAGAGTGGTGGCACTCTCCTTCATAGCATACTTTATTATTGGAACATCTCAGTGTCCAATACTGGAATATCAACTTCCGCAAATGGCGAGTGCAGAAAGAACCACCATGTGTTAGAATTTAAAAGGTGGATTGTGTAAACTTTATACTCACCAGCCACTTTGTTAGTGCTCATTGACACAAATATCTAATTAGCCAATCACACAGGAGTGAATGTATTTAGCCATGACAGCCTTCTCTAGAGTTTATATAGGCTGGTCTGAAAAACAGAAAGTATACTGGGCCCGCTTACTTAAATATTGCTGTTGACCACGTCCAACCATATTGTACCCATCTACCCAAAAAAAGCACTTTGCTGAATCTATGCCATTAAGAATTAAGGCCATTCTGAAGATAAATGGGGTTCCAATCCAGTACTATCCAAGTGGACCTAATAAAGTGTCTGGTTAGTATACATACACACCAAACAGGGTAGCAAGTTATGGTTTTAGCAACAGTGATAAGGATGATATCTTCATATTCAACACAAAACAAGCATCAGAAAGTCATGAAGAAGCAGCATCACACACTGATGACATGGATGTGATAACCACTGGGATAAAGATTGCAGACGTTGCTGCTGCCGCCTGTGGCCTATTCCGTCTCTGCAGCCTTAAATGGACAATGAAGCTTTGTCATTCCAAACCGCCGTGCCTCACGCACGCTGCCTAAGATAGGAAAAATGCAATTTCCTGACAGAAAGAAGAGTGACTAAAACACGAGCAGAGACTCAGAGTGACAAGACAAGAGCAATAGAGCCCGAGATGTGGCGAGAGAGCAGCAGGCGGAGAAAAAAAGATCCTGCCTCTGTGTTCTCGAAGTGGCCATATATTCCTATTACGCTGCTCTGACAGCTTTCCGATACCATCTAGCACTCAAGTGCATTGTTGCTGATTGGGCTCTGAGCAACAGCCGTCTACTAATGCCGCATCAACAGGCATGGCAGAACATTATTGACAAATGATTGTGTCACAGCCTTTCTTTCAGCAGCATATGCAGCTGATATTAATGCTCACACAGTAATGAAGCCCTGGCTTGATAAAGCTCACTCTACCATGACAGCTATATGGTTTTATTACTCTTTAAAGAAGGATTTATTCTCATATATATTGATTATATGTGGCGCATCTTCTGCATTCTTTAAGTGAAGGACACAAAGAATCAACTTTTGCTCACAGAATGATACCTACACACATACACGCACACACTTCCCATGGTGCACTCTATCAGTGCTCTCGCAGTTCATCTCCCTGGGACCAAACAGCTACATCCATGCAAATAAGCAAGCCTTATCAGCGAGGCCAGGTCTGAAATGAAACCACAGCGGAGGAAGAGCAGAGGTATTTGTTTGAACATGCACTGTGTTAATGCTGATGGACTGATATGCAGGATGAGCTCCGTCTATGTTACAGCATCGCATAATCCAAGCAGCTCAGCTCGCCGCCCAGGGAGAGCGGGGTAAATGAGGAATGAAAAAAGACGAGGCATACAAGGTGAATGTCTCTGCTACTCCCTCTTATGTTCTGTTATTAGAACTTGTGCGTTGCCTGTTCAGGGAGAGTGTTGTCTTTTGATGTCACCTAAACGCAGGTCTCGGGTGTGTGTTTTGAAAAATAAAGAAAAACAGCTTTTAGATTATATTTACGAGCTGTTCAAACCAATAACTTTTAAGATATGAGATATTTAAGGTTAAGATATGATTTTTTCAGGCTGATGGTCATTCAATGTCTTCCAACCAAATGCTTCCAGCCTGACCATCACGAACGATACATTTCTTGATAGGAAAACGTTAAAATCTCAGATCTCTGCAGTTATTAGTTGCTCATAAAAAAATATTTTTGTGTTGAAGTCAGGGCCATTTTCAAGGCTTTACTCTGCAGTGTTTTCTGTGGAGCCAGTTTCAAACAGCTAGATAAAAAGAGAACTACTTAAGCTACAGTGGGGCAAAAAAGTATTTAGTCAGCCACCGATTGTGCAAGTTCCCCCACTTAAAATGATGACAGAGGTCAGTAATTTGCACCAGAGGTACACTTCAACTGTGAGAGACAGAATGTGAAAAAAAATCCATGAATTCACATGATAGGATTTGTAAAGAATTTATTCGTAAATTAGGGTGGAAAATAAGTATTTGGTCACCTCAAACAAGGAAAATCTCTGGCTCTCACAGACCTGTAACGTCTTCCGTAAGAAGCTTTTCTGTCCCCCACTCGTTACCTGTATGAATGGCACCTGTTTGAACTCATCATCTGTATAAAAGACACCTGTCCACAGCCTCAAACAGTCAGACTCCAAACTCCGCCATGGCCAAGACCAAAGAGCTTTCGAAGGACACCAGGAAAAGTATTGTAGACCTGCACCAGACTGGGAAGAGTGAATCTACAATAGGCAAGCAGCTTGGTGTGAAAAAATCAACTGTGGGAGCAATCATCAGAAAATGGAAGACATACAAGACCACTGATAATCTCCCTCGATCTGGGGCTCCACGCAAGATCTCATCCCGTGGGGTCAAAATGATCATGAGAACGGTGAGCAAAGATCCCAGAACCACACGGGGGGACCTGGTGAATGACCTGCAGAGAGCTGGGACCAAAGTAACAAAGGTCACCATCAGTAACACACTACAACGGCAGGGAATCAAATCCCGCAGTGCCAGACGTGTTCCGCTGCTGAAGCCAGTGCATGTCCAGGCCCGTCTGAAGTTTGCCAGAGAGCACATGGATGATACAGCAGAGGATTGGGAGAATGTCATGTGGTCAGATGAAACCAAAGTAGAACTTTTTGGTATAAACTCAACTCGTCGTGTTTGGAGGAAGAAGAATACTGAGTTGCATCCCAAGAACACCATACCTACTGTGAAGCATGGGGGTGGAAACATCATGCTATGGGGCTGTTTTTCTGCCAAGGGGACAGGACGACTGATCCGTGTTAAGGACAGAATGAATGGGGCCATGTATCGTGAGATTTTGAGCCAAAACCTCCTTCCATCAGTGAGAACTTTGAAGATGAAACGAGGCTGGGTCTTCCAACATGACAATGATCCAAAACACACCGCCCGGGCAACAAAGGAGTGGCTCCATAAGAAGCATTTGAAAGTCCTGGAGTGGCCTAGCCAGTCTCCAGACCTCAACCCCATAGAAAATCTGTGGCGGGAGTTGAAAGTCTGTGTTGCTCGGCGACAGCCCCAAAACATCACTGCTCTCGAGAAGATCTGCATGGAGGAATGGGCCAAAATACCAGCTACTGTGTGTGCAAACCTGGTAAAGACCTATAGTAAACGTTTGACCTCTGTTATTGCCAACAAAGGTTATGTTACAAAGTATTGAGTTGTATTTTTGTTATTGACCAAATACTTATTTTCCACCCTAATTTACGAATAAATTCTTTACAAATCCTACCATGTGGATTCATGGATTTTTTTTTCACATTCTGTCTCTCACAGTTGAAGTGTACCTCTGGTGCAAATTACTGACCTCTGTCATCATTTTAGGTGGGGGAACTTGCACAATCGGTGGCTGACTAAATACTTTTTTGCCCCACTGTATGTCATTCAAATGTTTCAGGCCAAATATTTGCTACAATGACTTCAGGAATATGGCGTTTCAAAAGTGTAGCTGAAGTTCAGCATAAAATTCTGAGAGTTTGAATTTGCTTGAAAGTGTGATAGTATGGCCAGAGAACATTTTTCAGAGGTAGGTTAAAATTTCCAACACTGGTTCCATTACATGATGTTGGCATTTACCATGAAACTACTCAAATCATTTGAATGGTAAAAACGATAATAAAGCTTTAAAATGGGGGAAAAGTATTTTCATGCAAGTTCGTTCCAAAAAAAAATTACATTGTCTAAGAACTTCAATTTGACTTTTCTAGAAAGATTTGGTGTCTAGCAGCAACATATTTGAAATGTGGTGGTGTAGGGAAACAAAGAAAGAGAAAGACGTGCAATTTTTAAGTTAAAGTGAAATACATCTTCAATCTTTGCAGTTCTCGGTGCATTACTAAAATCTCTGTGTGAGCTCTTTTCAGTTCTGGGTGATTGGTTTTGGTCAGTGATGACAATTTGTGTACTGAACACCAATTCAAAACCAATGGTCCCCCCCCCCCCCCGAAAAAGCTACACTCAGCGCCATGACTGAGTGAGGTCGGGGTATTAGGATGCTGGATGCTGGCAGGCATGTCTAAGCTATTGGAGCAGCCTTGCTAGTTAATGAGAGCACCGTCTCTGATCTGATTGTTCTTGGTGAAAATCTGACCGTACAGAGGTACAGTGATGAGGTGTCAAAACCTATACCCGGCTGTTTCAACAGGACAATTGCACAGGCCTTTCCAGATCATAAGCATATCCACTTCCTTGGCCAGCATTTAGTCCACATATGTCTCCTTTTGAACAATCCTATGAACATTGAAATCAAATGAGTCAAATTGCTGAGAGAATCTGTTTACAGAGCAAATTAATAACTGGGTCACAAAATAAAATAACAATATATTGCTATAGTGATATATTACACCCCTACTCAACAGCTGTAACAATTCGTTTTAGAGAAAAATGTGGATAAAATCTGTTATCCAGACAGAAGAACATATTGTAGGAGCTGAGAGGTAGACTGAAGGACAATAAGAGAGAGATAATAGGTGGTTTCTGTTTCTTTAACTCCTTTTTGTGCACTAAATAGGTCAAACTGGGTACAGAAACTAATTTCTAAAAAATGAGCCATAATAACTGTGAACATAATAACTTAATAACACATGTGAGGACAAGTGGAGTGATTGCAAAAGATAGCAGAGAAGATGAGACCAGATCAGAAACAACAAAGATGAGAAGCGAGACAGAATAGACTGCAGTATACACATTTCGTAGCCGACTGACTGATCACAGACACTTTGGCAAGAAACACACTCGTTCGCACAACCCTTTGGGGTTTTCCACAGGATTCACAGCAACATCAGCTGCAGACACTGATTTAATTCCAAAATAAAAGCACTCAACTGAACACATTTTGAGGTAAATGGTGCCAGGAGTGTTTCTTGCAACACACTGTTTTATAACCATTATTAATTACTCTCTTAATATTACTTGGGGAAAAACTGACTTGTGGTTTTCCATTAAAATACTGAAAAATGCACATCACGATTACTGAGAGCCCACGCTGCAATAAAGAAGTAAAAGCCCAAAGATATTGAATCTGCAATGAAAGGCAACTGTCATGATGTGAGCTGCAGCAACTCCTCACATCTGAGAAGCTGAGAGCATCTTGACTGATTGAGTAAAAGACAAACTTTCCCACAGTCAAAGTTGCAATTAAAATACACTTCATTTAATATATTTGAAACTCAAACCCCCAAAAAAACATGATGTATGGCTTTATCAAAGTGGACTTCTCAACACCAGGGGCAGTATGCTTGATCTTTAATGCTTACACATGGGCGTCCTTGAGCTAGACACCGAACGCCCTTCTGCTCCAGGGTGGCCGGTCTGCGGTTGCCATTGTAAACTCTGACCTCCCTGAAGCATTCCCCAGCTAAACGTCTTAATTGACGACCTCAAAGAAATCCTAGAAATCTGTTTTGCAATGTTTTTTTTATAACACCTCAATTAACACCCTCGCACACAATCTGCTCTGGGCTTGCTTTAATCGCTCAGGGCTAAAGCTTGTTTTGATTCATGGAGAAATTAATCTGTTTACTTTTGCTGAACTTTAATTAGGAATCCCACTGCGGGCAGGGAGTCAGGCTTTTAAAAACATATGATATACAGTAACATATCGTTTTTTAAGAGATTACTCATGAGAAAGCGACCTGTGGCTCAGTGTGTGTCTTGGCAGCAGTGGGCATCTCAGTGGCCGAGGACTTTCCCAGGGCGGTTTGTCGCAGCAATAGTAGCATGTGTTCTCAAGTTGATCACCAAGACACATATGGTTTCATTTTCTTGTGTGGAAGCAGCATGTGTGCATGACCGGACATCGAGTTACCAAGACCGAATAGACACAAACACAGAAGCACTCTCATGGAAACACACAGCAGGAAAATGGCCTCGTGACCTGTAACATTTGCCTCAGTTCACACAGTCTTTAAGCCTTCAGAAGTTCTTGCTGGTGAGAGGCCTGCCTCTCTTGTGATCTTGCTCAGTGTCTCCTCTGGGAGGACAAAGAGAGCAGGAAAAGAAGAATGATGAGGGGGGGGGGAAATGGAGAGGAGACGGGATAGAATAACCCTACATCCTCCTGTTGTTGCAGAAGAACACATTCCTACAGCGACACATAGTTGACATACTCAGTCACCCACACGCATACAGTACACAGTGTACGCACAGGATAACCCTAAACTGATGAGTCCAAAGGTCCCACACAGAGAAAGTAGCCAAGACGGTTCTGTGCTGGTTCCCACGCACACAAACCACATCTGTCCTCCATCAGTGGGCAAATCTGCAGGACACAACTACTGTAAGGATACACACCTAGCAAAATTTACATGCTAGCTTTTATCTGTGCAGGTACGTTGGAGTAAAAATGTCAGAATTGGTCAGTAACTGTTCAAATTTCCTTCACGTTTCATCAACAATACAGCAATACTACAACAGTTTGAAAATAAAATGTTGTTAAACCCAGTCGCATCGTATTTTTATATTTACAACCTTCAAAACAGACTGAAGCCAAAACCTCAGGCATCTTTTTTCTGCTCTTGGTTCTGTATGATGTAAGAGAGGGAATATCGCTATGGTCATCCTGGGTGCACAGCTCCAGCTGTGAGCACAGACACAGGCGTAGGCAGTCAATCAGAAGAAAGGTGGCTTATAGGCAAAGGAAAGGAGCTACTGTAAAAATGCTTGTTTCAGGCTGGGGCTGCTGGGCTGTCAAGGTCCAATATGTGATAGAATTATAGAACTTTCTACAAAAATATGCAACATTACTGTTTTTAAAAATGTGGTGGTATCTGTTTTCTTACCAGTTCATGCAGAGTGCACCAATTCATAGGCCATGAGTCTATACTGGCTTTGTTCACTGCCATCATTCTTTACAGCATTTTTCAAATGGCTGTAGCTGAAGCTTGCAGCCTTTAGATCTGGTTTTTAAATGCAGTTTAGTGTTAATCACAACCCTGTTAAATAAATGAAAAGTGAAAATGAAATGAAAGCTGTACCACATGTAAAACCCACTGAAATGACCTTTCAATTTCAGAGCTTTACAGCAGATTATCTTTTATAGATATGCAATTATGAAAATCTCTTTTAGGCCTATAAAACTTAAATACAGTCATTAGATATTTAAAATTGTTAAAATAATTATCAGCAGTTAATTTAAAGCTTGTAATTTACGTACAGATCAGTGTTTTTGCATGATTCCTTGGATCATTTTTTTTACCTGCAATAATGTTATTTCCACAACACATACCTGCTTTTGCTCCATGTGTGGTCCCAACACACTAGTTATGATAACTAGATTCATCACACACAGGATGATCATGCTTTACACTGCATGTGGCTGATTTTCCATCCACAGTGTGAAGACTATGAGAATTAACTGCCTCACATGTAAAGGTGCAGCATGGATACGTTTTTTAAAGACATCCATATACAGTAAGATACCCCTACTACTGGTTTGATGCTTCACTCTTAGGTCATCAAGAAATCCCCACTCTTCCCACTTCTCATCTTCCCGATGTGCATTTAAAGAATCGGAAGAGCTTCCTTGATGGAGGAGGGGAAACATTTTCTGTGTCCATGAGGATGGAAAGCCCCAACCCCCCCCCCCCCCCCCCCCCCCCCCCCGCTACAGTACAAACTCCTCATGTCTTTATATTTTGCTAAGACAATGGGAAGCAGGTGCAGGAATGTATTGAAATGTGTGCAAAAATACATGGAAATACAGGCAAAAACACAGCTTTAACAATTCTAACAAGCTTAAAAGTAAATATGTGCTTTGAACACCTTTGTTCTTCAACACAGCCTGAAGTCTTTCAGACAAAAGCTTCCTTGTAATTTCTTTAAGCAATCTTTGGGAATACTTCTTGGAAAACATGAAAGCTCTCCTCTGGTTATTCGCAGCCTTTGGTTCCATTTTCTGACTAGCTGATCCCATCCTGCTTCTAAAATGTCGAGATCAGTACCCTGGGGAGGCCAGTCCATTGTGCGTTTCTATCCAGGTATGTTTTTACTGCAGTGTTTGTGTGTTTGGGATCATTGTCATGCTGAAAAATGAAGCTGTTGCCAATTAGATGCTTTCCAGATGGTATTTCATGGTAGATCAAAATCTGATGGTACTTTTCTGTGTTCATAATTCCATCACTTTTGACAGGTTTGCCAACACTACTGGCTCAATTTTTTTCATTTATAGCTCTTTGGAAATTGTCTTGTTTTGATGGTGCATAAGTAAGATTTTATGCCTGTCAAACTGTGTTATCTTTAGCTTTCTTTTGTAGATTTGACTGAACAAAGCAGGAATAAATTGTAAATTATAAATACATTTTGCGACAGGCTGCTAGTAGCAAAGTACAATTTGAAATTGGTCTAAGTTATTAGGTTGCCTGTTATACTTGAATGATTCATAGGTCGGTGTTAAATGGAGTTCACAAACAAAAAAAAAAACAAAAAAAAAAAACTACCTCTAATAATCGTCAGGTTTGCAAGTCTCTTCCAAGATTGACAATGAATGAAAATGTCAAAAGAAAAACTTTGAAGGACCTTCAGAAAGAACTATTGCCTGAGATCACTTTTAAAAGATTACAAGAAAGTCTGCTTGGAAGAAGAATACAAACAAATAGCGGCTAGCTCAAGACGTTTGCACAGTACTGTACCTCATGGAGCACCTTTTCACCAGCCTGGCTGTATACGAGATTTCCACTGACAATATTCTCCCTCTCGCCTTTCAGGCAACTAGTTTCTCCTTGGACTTTTCGGGTAATTTCATCTATTCTTTGATTTAGCGATGTGTATTTTGGCATTGTTGACCCCGTTAAAATGTCCCGAACAAGCCAGGTGTAACACCTGGTCCTTACTCTTCCCTTTTCTATCATAAAAACAAACAAAATTAAATGAAATTAAACTCCTGACTTGTCTTCTATTCATTCACCCAGCCGTTGATCTGAGTCAGTGTCAGTGGAGGAAAGAGATCACAAACAGCCACGTGTTAGTCGTCAAAACATGCATTTGGCCTTGCAATCCGAGTGCAAGCTTTGAGCAAACAAACAATCTCTCACCATCAATCACTGTCTCACTGTCTTTCACACATACACGCATAAACACGCACGAACACGGCATGTATAATCATCTCCTCCAGTCAGGCGGCTTCCACCTCTCTCGTGCGCACACGCTCCCGCAATAAACAAAAGCAGCTGCGAATGGGAACTACTGGGACCAATTAGACAATAAACAGTGGGCTGGAACTGGTTTACCGCCAACTAATAACACCCACTAACCTTGAATAATCTTCTGCTGGCTGCAGAGTGGAACTGGCCCACAAACTTCCCCTAGCTCGATTTTTGTCAACCTCCCATCTCTTTCTTTACACTCTCAGGACCTTTCGCACTCATTGCAGTTCTCTCCTGCTACCTTTTCCACACTCCTGTCACCATTTCTCACGTCGTGCACAAAAGCAAGCACAAATGTTGAGTTTCCCTTTCTCCTGTAAGAAAAAAAGATCATATTAAGGCAAATACTGTGCCACCAGAGCGAGCCTATAAAACTAAGCACGCGCACACATAAATACTCAACCTCTGACACGAGTAATGCTGTGTGTGTGGGCAGAGTAATATTGTTGAGAATGGGGTAATGTGCAGCCAATGGTTTGCTGCTGTACGTCTTGATGATGGGTGTGAGTGCGCGTGAGACTCACTACATCACCCAGACTAATGTATGCAAGCTCTGCTCTGTACTGCAGACACGACAGACAGCGGGGAAATATGGAGCTTAGGCATCGTAAACACACCAACACTAAATAAATCTTACCCACTGATTTATGCTTGCAACCTGAAAACAGCTGTACCCTGGCGCTGATATAACAACAAGAATACTGTACAAACATGCAGCATGCATATAAAATATAAATAGATATAAAATACACAAATAAAAATGCCCAAGTACCACATTTTCAGTTTTCAGTGTTTGCAAACCTGAGTGCTTAGGAGAAAACTAACACCTTTAAGGACACTAAAGAGCAGGCTAACATAACAGTGTTCATAAAAGTGGGAGCGTAGTGTGTTTATCTTTTTTAATGTAACAGCTTATTACACACAGAGGAGGATGGAAGCTGATGACAAGCATCAAAGTGAGATATAGCATATGAAGAGTGTTACAGAGAAAGATGATCAGTGTAATTAGATGATTAATTGGAGATTATGTATTGGAATTTCAGGAGTGGGACCACGCCTCCAAATACACTCCTTCCGGCTGTCATCTATATAGGTTCCCTCAGTTCTACAAACTGGTCATTCTCGTTTACATGCCCCACCCTCCCTCCTTGTTCTCCATTCTTTAACTTCTTCACTTCTATTTAGTGCATGGGGATCTGCCAGGCCCGGGAGCCATCGCCAGTCCCCTTCGAGGCCTTCCCCAAACCTTTTACACTTACAGTTTTAAAGATAAACTGGAAATATTCTGTACAATTATAAAACACATTCGCATTTTCTGTCCCTAAATATTTATCAATATACACCAAGAAACGTTTGTTCATTTTCTTTCTGTTATCAAATTCAGGCTCACAGGATCCCAGCTACCATGGGGTGAAAGGCCTACTGGCCACCAGTCTATCACAGGGCTAACACGGAGGGACACACATCCACTCACAGACACATCCACAACTATTGCTGATTTTTAATTGCCAGTTAACCCAACAACATCTGGCCTGCGGAGAACCCGGGATTCCCGGAGAGAACCTCCACAGTCACAGCAAGAACATGTGAACTCCACACAGAGAGAGACCGCTGGATTCAAACCCAGAACCTTCTCGCTGCCTAGTATACTGAACGAATATTTGTTACAGTCTTACTTCAAAAATGTATATTTCACAATATTCAATAGTAAAATACTCATGACTATTCATGTGATTTTAAATTGTTTAACAAATCTCAGAATTTCATTAGGAAAGAAAAGCAATCACACCGACACAGCACATTTACAGTGCAGCGCAGCAGATTTAAACTGAACTACAAACTCAACTT
The DNA here is from genome assembly GCF_057381845.1 of Rhamphochromis longiceps. NCBI lineage: Eukaryota > Metazoa > Chordata > Actinopteri > Cichliformes > Cichlidae > Rhamphochromis > Rhamphochromis longiceps. The sequence continues at coordinate 28,947,762 of NC_140573.1, read as the reverse complement.
GTGTGCTCATTTTCTTACATAAAGTCACAAATGATGACAGGAGTGTGGAAAAGGTAGCAGGAGATAAGGGTAATGAGCAACTTTATTTATAGACACAAGCAAGTCTCAGTTTAGTTACGGACAAGCAAAAATGTCAAGACACACCTTTATTCACACCTGTGCAAAATATCGCCCACATTATCTGACATGCTTCTTCTAATTGCATTGTCAGAGAAAGGCACATTAGCGGAAACTGGACCTGCCATGATAGCCACAACTTTTCTTTGTTTTTTTGCAAGAGTATCCCCACTCACTCGCTTATAGTTCAACCACCAGACAGTTTCACAACACAGCAGACAGATTTTCCACCTGCAGTTCAGATCCAGTGCTCCTTTGAGCATCAGGAGGGATGTTTGCTTACAGAGTGCATCCTTAGCTATTTTGGCACCGTGCTAGTATTGCAAAAAAGGGAAGAAAGTCTCACTATTCAAACACTATTTGGCTCCAAGTAATAATTTAATCCTTAAAACATTTGTACAAAAGCAACATTGGTTTATGAAGGATTTTCTTTTAGGGCAAACGAGTACAAAAACCACTTATACAGAATTCATTTTTCATTTTCTGTGCAGCTGTGTTAGAAAACATAATGCACGGTCATCCCAAAAATCGCATGCCTCACAGCATATCATTTGGGAATCCCTCCTCCGGAGAACACATCTGTATATACAGTGTCAACTGATTTCTTATGTCTGGGTTTTAGGGCCAGAAAAAAGGGGGGGAATTATTTGCACAGGTTATCGGCTCAGTATCAAGAACAACTCTTCCAAACGTGCCACAAATTACATTATTTACATTAAAGTCATTTTCAATTAAACTCAATAGCCTACACATCACTGCGTGCTCAGAACTATTTTGCTTGAGAGTTCAATAATATTTTGTCGTGAACTGATTCTTCAGCTGCAGTGGAGCCAGTGGAGCTTGCAGCATATAAAATTCACAGTCTTTGGGTTTTTATTTGCACTATGCGCCAAATACGGATACAATAAACATAATCTCTCTTCTGTTAACTTTGTCTTGCTGGACTGGATTACTTCTCATAGAAACCCACTCTGGCCTCCCACATATAAAAAGCAAAGAAAGAGAAGCCGCTGCTGCTTTGGGGGTTTGCTGACGAAATTCCAGGAAATTTAAGAAAGCATTAAATAAATGTGCTTGAAAACATGAACGCATAGATAAGTGGGATGTTTTTCACTGTGTGTGTACTTAATAAGAGGTACAAGAGCACAGTCAAACAATGCCAAGAAGTCAGCACCTGTCCACAGTACTCTCTCCATCAGCAGCTTCCACTCAGTGTGTGTCCACGCTGCCCACACAGCAACTCATTGACAAGGTAAAAGAGAAAATTGTCCGTGTTCACTTGCTGACGAACCTCTTCATTTACGGGGAAAGGACATCATTTATCACAGCACACAATTAGGTTCTAACAACTCTCACGGGGAAACAATCTGGCTAATGGTGACAGAGGAAATTGTGCTTATTAGGCAGAGTAAATAACGCTCTGATAGCCAGCGAGGTCCATTACTATGCCATCGGCAAGTGCAGGATTTGATTTGATTTTTTTAAAGAAATATCTAGGGTATTTACATTTTTGCCAACACTTCTGATTAAACAGCTTCCTGTGTTTTGTTTCCTTATCTTCAGATGCAGCGCATCAGCGAGCTGTGACATCACCAATATGCTGCCAGCGAAGATGGACAGAATAGGAGTGATGCAGGAGAAGAAGGTCATTTTTGCTGATAAGGAATGACAGCAGAGGCAGGCTGAATGCTCCCGGAGCTGAAACGCTCACCGGGCTGTCAGAGAGAGATGTCTGGAAAATGTAAAGGATCGGCTCTGTTGGACAGAAGCCGTAATGAGACGACCAGCGGTAGCACTGGTTTACATGCCCCGAGAAATCGGGCTAAAGGACTTTATTTTAGTGGAAGAGGACGTCCTTGTTCAGGAAGAGCAACGTAATAGTTCTGCAGCGATTTCAAAAACACTTGCGTGTATTTTGCTTCAGAAAACACGGAGAGGTGGTGCATGGGGAAAGGAAAAAATCCATTCGATTTTAGTGCAAATCTAGATCACTTTCTTAGAAAGTGGAACAGAGGTTGTTGGCCTTGACACAAGAGTCCCTTCTCCATATCTGAGTACAGATTGTCAGTCTGGGGAACTAGTCCAACTTAGTCTAGACTGACTTGGCCTCTGATGAAAAAGCCAAATAATCCAAGGCTTCCAGTGTAGCTGGTGGATATGCCGGCCAAGTTCTTTTGTTCTGAATTCTCTATGGGTCACCACAGCAGATTATCTGCCTCCATTTCACCTTAAACCTCCTCTGTCACATCAACCCTCTGCATCTTCTCCTTCATGACATCCACAGAAGCCCACAAAGAAGCCTCAGCAAGGGGGCTTCTTTGTGGGCTTCCTCCTATCCTCCTCTAGGCTCCTTCATATTCACCATCCATTTCCCAGAATATCCAGTATCCATCCTCTGCACATGTCCAAACCATCTCAGCTTGCCTCTCTTTACAAATAAAAACCCATTTTAAAAAGTAAGGAATGGACTGCTAAAAGATTCTGCAATACAAAAAATGGCAAAGTAGCTATTCTGACCTTTAGTAGCACAATCAATAGATTTTATGTTTGCTCTGTTGAGTCCAGTCAATTAACATTCATTACAAGAACATGAAACAGCATCGCAGAACCACATGTACTTTTATTTTGAAGACAAAGAACCACAAGCTAAAGCCTGCTGCCTGATTAAAGGACACCTGAGAAATCACTTTTTTATTTAGCATGACCTCTAGGGCTGCAGTTGATTGAGCCTGTAGCCTTTTGTTGGACCGAGGAGAGACATAGCGGAGCTCAAACAAAAGCTAGACTTTAAGGTGACACTGAAGGTGAAGTTTCTTAAGAGGATGATGAAGGGATTATTGCGTGTTTACCTGTTGGTTGACACGGCAGTGGGATGGGCCGTGGTGGATGAGGATACGGACGATGTCTACATCTCCCCTCCAGGCAGCCAGGTGTAGCGGGAAGCAACCTTTGCTGTCAGACACATTTGTGGATGCCTCAAACTGGAGCAGTTTCAGCACCACCTCTCTGAGAGAGAAGCAGGTACACGGATATCAATACATTAACAGAGGAACAAGTGGAAGAACAGACAGTTAAGGCAGCCAGGTGCTACAAAATCCACATGATGGTAAGCAGTCAACTTTATTTGACAGCAACGATTCTTTTTTAGCACTTTTCACTTTGGAACACAATTTGCAAAGAATCTCTTCATCATATTGGCCAACGAATCATTTTTAGTGGTGGAAGAAGTACTCGAATCCTTTAGCAGTGCACAGACAGCACCTAGCAAAACATGCTACTTTCCGAGAGTGAAGTTTTTACTGACTATATATAAAAACAAAAAGTACTTGTATAAATCACTAAGACCTTGGTAACAACTGGCTAAATAAATGATTTTATTATAATAATCTTCAGGCTGTGTAGATGGAAACATAAATGCTGCATGTTCACCTTCAAATGCTCAGCTATACTAAAACGTTCAAGCTCTACAGATAAATGCCTTTCTTTCATTTAAGAATAATTTCTCTTTTTTTGCCATTTTCATCATTTTCATCTAAAAAAGTCATCCTTTCTCTTCTTTAAGTAATATTTTACCTAAGTTGACTCGAGGGAACAAACTCAAGGACAGCAGTATACGAGGTGCTTCTTTCTTTTCTTTTTGCAAATTCTCCACTTCAAAACTGAATGTGCAAGAAATGAAATAAAGCTATGCCTACAAATCGTGGGTCACTTTGACACTACAATTAAAAAGATGCTCAATAAACACAGCTGTATCGTAATGAGCTTTTCTCATATTGTAGCTACACAATCTTAATTTCGCTGTTCCACCATCGTGGTATTTATTGTGTTTCTTTCTGCAGTAGATCATCTTTTATGCAGGTTTTTATCCACCTTATGTGATAATAAACTTGCACTTCCTACTAAACCCTAGTTAAACAAAGCCTTGGTTCTGAGGGATTTACAGGAAGCTCGCTGCAGGAGGCACTGGAAAAAGTACAGCTACAGAGAGCAGCATTGCTGCTTTGCTGCTCTTGATAAATAAAGCAGTACACAAATTCATAAAGCAGCAAATCACAGAGTTGGATTGGGCTAAAAAAAATCCATTTAGCTGCTGCTGAGTAGTAATGTCAGTGATAGTGTTTTATATTAGGGGGACTCCAGCTGAAGAGGCAAGGCGAAGTGCTTGATTTGCATTGAAAATGTCAGGAGGGAGCAACAGAGGAGACAGAAGGGCAAAACCTCTCCCAGGAGAGCACAATGAAGCAGCTCTGTGCTGCTTAATGAACTACTTACTTACTTATTTCTGTAGTTTATTATATCTTCTTATAATTTCATTTCAGTTTAAGGAACAGTTAAAACAAGGATGGCGTAAGGATGAAAAATATGTATTTATCACCAAAGCGCCTTTGATGTCATAACGTTGTGATCTTTAAAAATTCAATTCAAACCCAGCCTGAAGAACAGCTCTCTGAAAACAGCTCTGCCTGTTGCCAAGTCCTCTTCCTTCTCTCTTTTCACTCTCCCACCTAAATGCTAAATCACTCCTCTGAAGCTTTTTGTTGGCAGCCTAATTTTCACTGTGAGGGTGCATTTTTCTTTCCCTCACTTCCCTCCTCCTTTCCCCGTTGATCTGAAGGAGGAAATCCACATAATTGCCCCCAAAACACGGTGCTAATCCTTCAGTTCCGCCAAACCGGGATAGCAGTCAGGCTCGCAGCTAATCCAAAGTGTGTAACGGATTTCTCAGCAGGACCAGGTGAAGAAAGGGAGCTGCACTGTAGTTCTGTGCAGCTGTAGACACTCAAATCATTCACATATTGTACAGTTTGGATGGAAATAATGTAGGAATTTTGTATTTCTGACTGTAGGCAACTATTTTACTGCCCAAAAATGCAAGATTGCTTTCGGTAATGGCTTTCATTTTCATTGTTATGCACTAACTTCTAACTTTGATTTAAAGCCTCTATAATTAAAGTTATTTAGCATCAAATCTCTATGTGACATCCCATGAACAAAGCAGTCGATAATATCTTCAAACGCCTTTTACAGCCAGAAATGTTGCGTGACAGCATTCAGTGCTGGTTTCAAAATACATTTAGTCTAGTCCAAACAGTCCTTAAGTCATGATGCAAACTAGCCAGGGCAGGAGGAGCAAGTAGTGGTACCTTGCAAGCAGTGGTACCAGTGGCATTGTTGCAATAAATTTCCCTCATAGGTATTCTGTAGGTGTAGCTGTAAGTGGTATTATCGCAAGCTGGAACCACAGCAGCTCAGTCATGACGTGGCATTAATATCAGCACATGAAATGTGTGCTGGGAGCTTCAAGGCATGGGTTTACAGTACCTTTGTCCATACAGTGTATTGTACAGTGTTTGTACCAACTTTTAACTCAGCCGATCAACATTTTCATTATGTGCTTTGATATTGACTGTATGAGTGCAGAAATCAGACATCTGGTTCAGGAGCAGCAGGACGGGAACACAACTAGTTTAGCTGCTTCAGTTTTCACTGAAGTTGTTTACTGGAACAGGCCCCTGGATGTGTAACTACCTTATCAAGTTAATAGGATGTGTTTGCAGTTAAGACTCCTCCCTGCAGGTTTATCCAGAGAAAGGCCCGTTCAAAATCAGTTTACACTGACAGCATGACATAAGCACAGTACCATGGCCTCTCATCATGTCACAGCAGAAATGTGAAAACAATTAAATAAAATTTATGACATTCTGACTTCTTTTAGATTCTTTTCCTTTGGTTATGGTAATTTATTTATATATTTATTTATTTGCACAGAATTACACTTTTTTTTTTTAAAGAATAGAAAAATCACAGAGTGCAATCTGTAGAAGAAACTGTCAGACTTTTTTAAAGAAACCAATCTAAAGATATCTCTGTGTCCCCCATTTATTTGCATGCAAACACATAAAAATCCAGATAATTAGAGATTTGCTGATAATGGAAAACAATATTTAGCTTCAGCTCTACAGCGTACAAAGAACAGAACAATTTGTTTCCAGTGCACTGAGTAGCACTTGCATTTACAACTAATTTCTATCCAGCAGAAATAGAGTGACAGAAACACTCATTAGCAGGCTTACCTGTGTCCATTGAGTGATGCATGGTGTAAGGGTGTGTATCCTGAGCTGTCTGTGCAGTTCACGTTCAGGCCCTTCCACATGCTGTGGAACAGAGAAATGCCTCAATTAATCAACGCGCACACACGCACGTTTATGACTGCTTTTAGTTGTACAGATTTACCACCTTTATTTCATCAGCTGGTGTAAGTGTGCTACCAGCTGCGACAGTCTCTTTTAGTTTAGAAGCAGGAAATGACAAGCCAGTCCCGACCAATTAGGATTCACATTCCTCAAATGTGTCAAGCATGGAAAGCAAGGACAGGTGGAAAGTGGCTTGTGGTGTTTTCTTGAGAAAAATGCCCTTCAGAACACAGATTGCTCATTTTAAAATGTTTAGTGACACTTTTTCCCCAAGTAAATTACATATGAAGTCTTACAGGTGTTGTTTTACAGAGCAGTTTCTTTGTGTAACAGTGTGTTTATTAGTTTGTTTTCATATTGCGCTTTTCTTCACACAAAACAATCTAGCTTTATTATGTAAGGGTCCCAGGGTGAGGCTTGTAATTTCTCATTCGGAGGCAACAGTCAGGAGATCTTAAGTTCTGCTTCATCACACTGGCAAATAATGGGAGCGAATGAGGTCAATTCTTGTACTCGAGAAACGGCTGAGCATGCAAATAAAATTACACAAAGACAGAAAGTTACGAGGAAATCCAGCTCCACAGAGGCTGAACACGCACCGAAACACACCCGTATACAGATGACACACAAACACTAAAATCTACTTACAGCTCAGGGTTTTCCCGGGGCTATAATTATATGACCTCTCTTTTTCAAATGAACTTGTACAAGTGAGAGAAGTACTAATTAGCTCAATTCTAGCCTGAGCAAATCTTAGCTGAAAAGCTGCATCAAGAAACTTCTAAAAGTGACTGTTGAGCCTTTTTTATTATACACACACACACACACACACACACACACACACACACACACACACACACACACACACACACACACACACACACACACACAGAGCTCTAAATCTTACTGGTTTTATGTATCTAATTGCCAAAAACATGTATCTAGTCACACCACCCTATAATCTCTATAACCCCGTGTCTCCCTCTTATTGATTTTGGCATATGTGCATCCTGAAATGAAGGATAAAAAAAAATCAATGCTTCCTTTGAAGATTTGCTGTACAAAATAAAAGCTGCACTTTAACTCTTAATTCCTTTTATTTCATTGATCATATCTGCAGGGAACCGAAGGAATCCTTCCTGTAGTGAAATCTAATTGAAAATAAATATTATTTCTTTCTTTCTTTCTATTTTTTTTTTTAAAGAAAGCATTTAAATTTCACTTCTACTTTCACTCTCACAGACAGATTGTGTATCTCATGAGGAATTGTCTCCTTGGAGACACTGGAGTAAAGCAGCAACAGCAGAACATTCACTGGGTTTTGACAGGCATCAACACAATGATCAAGGTCAGGGGAATTATGCAACAGCTGTACACACAGAGACACAACTAAACGTGAATTAAAAGTGCTATTAAGGGCTGGCTGCACACGCACACATACGCACACTAACAGAACAAAGTGCACGACTAGGCAGTCTTATTTCCTCTGAATTCAGATTATCATTCATTTCAGCACTATTTGCTCTTAATACGGTACACACACACACACACACACACACACACACACACACACACACACACACACACACACACACACACACACACACACAAAGACAAGTAGTAAATCGTGAGGCAGAAGATTAGAGAGAAAAAAAGAGATACAGCAAGGCTTGTTTCTAATGGTTCAGCTGATCAGTGCACACTGTGACTGTTTGAGGCCATATCGATCATGCTGCTCTGCTGACCCCTTCTAGCACTGACCTATCCAGCCAGCAGGATGGGTTGTTAAAAAGAGCCGACTGACAGCGAATGAGGAGAGAGGAGGAAAACCTAAATTCAATGCACGTAGAGATAAAGACACAGTGTCCAGTTTCGAATCCGTTCTGAAATAAATGTAGATAGATCTGACTCACAAAAAACAAAAAAAATCTGCAAAAAAGTATCAGATAAATTTGTGCTGCGTTTAAAACCTAATAAATACACTCGATATATTTCTAAGAGGGAGAGACAAGAGAAAATTTTGATTCAAGCTTTCATCATTTAATTCTCTGGAGTAGTCGTCACAGTATTTGGGTGATTTTTTTAAGCAAGACAACAGCTGGGAAAATGTAAGGTGACAGATTGTAGCTCAACAAAAGGCCAAGCAGCTTTGTCAAGGTAGTGGTTTTGTTGTGTAGCAGCTTCTATACCTACAGTTTCTACATTCACATAAGTACACGTGTTCAACTGCTTGTTAGCACAAATATCTAACCAGCCAATCACGTTGCAGTAGCATTTAGACACACAGACATGGGCAAGACAACCTGCTGAAGTTTAACTGAGCATCAGAATGAGGAAGAAAGGTGATTTAAATGTCTTTGAATGTGACTAGTTGTTGGTCCTGGAAAGATTGGTTTGAGACGACAGTTTCCACAGGATCACCGAAACTGGACAATAGACAATTGGAAAAGTTTTTCCTGATCTGATTTCTGCTGCGACATGCCAATAATGGGGTCAGAATTTGGCATAAAGAGCATAAAAGCATGGATTATTGGCATAGTTTGAGCCTCTTAGTATTGCTGCTGACATTCATTTATGTGCACATCTTCTTATGGATGCTTCCGGAAGAATAACACACCATGTCAAAAAACTCAATTAATCTCAAACTTCCTGAACTTTGTAATCAGCTCACCGTACTCAAATGGACTCCACGGTCACCAGATCTCAATCTACATATATAGAGCTCTTTTAGGATGTGGTGAAATTGGAGATTTATATCATGGATGTGCAGTTAACAAACATGCAGCATCAATCCTTACGTTGGGTGAGTGCTGAGTGTTTGTACTGTATATGTGTGCATGAGGGTGGGAATGCATGTTTGTGTCTGTGTGTGCCTGTTTGTCTGTGTCTATATGTCAGGTTGGGTCTTAGACTCCACCTTTCTGGGAACTCCCAGGCCCTCCAAAGTGTGGAGGCCTATCTCCCCTCACCACACTCCCTGCCGGTGACTGATGCCCTCAGGGGTCGGTGCATTGGTGGTTCTTGGTGTCCAGAGCTGGGCGCCTGTTGCTCGGTCAGGCCTCTTCCGGGGCGCGGGGGGCCCTCGGGCCCTCGGGCCTCCGGCCTCTGGGCCTGCGCTCGGTTCACTCTGGCACAGCTGGTTGCCGGCGGAGCCGGCGGGCACGCCGGTGCAGGCCCCTCTAGCTTCTGCCCGGTGGCTACTGGGTGACCTCTCGTCTGGGGATCCTCAGCCCTTCCCATGAGGGTGGTCCTCCTTGGGCTCTCGCACTCTGGGGCCTCTGGATGTCTGGGGCCTGGATCTCCTTCATGCCTGCTTCATGCCCTGGGGGACAGGACTATGGCTCTCTACATCCTCTTGCAGACCATTACATGGGGAATACAAGCGCGCTGATCCACACAGGTGTGCACACAGGTGTTCACTGTTCGTAGACTTAAATCACACCTTTCTTGGCTGCTACTTCAAAGCACATTGTGCGCTGTCTGTCCTGCGTGCTGCACAACAACATTCAATATTTAGTATTTACTGCTGTTTACACTTAGCTAGATTAATGCGATGGTGTTGTGTTTAGTATATTGCTTTGTTTTTTTTTGCTTGTTTTCTATTCTTTTTCTCTCAACAGGTGATCCAGGAGATTTTTTTTTTCCCTTTCTCACTGTCCCTCTCCCCTTCTGTTTTTCTTTTCCTTCCTCTTTCTTTCTCCCTTTCCTATCCCTCACTCATGTCTGTCCTGTCTGTAACAATTGAAAATAGAATAAAATAAATAATAAAAACAAAGGTCGATCAAATGGACCAATACGGCAATGCCATGATGATCCATTTGGCAAAATAAATCCATTGGGTATCCTTGTTGGTCTTCAGACAACAATTCTGACGGCTAAAGAACCAAATGGGACAGGCAAAAAAACAAAAAACAAATATGCAGCAACTGTGTGATGCTATCATGTCACTATGGCCCAAAATCTCTAAAGCAGGGTGTGTCTAACAACGTGGCCAATGAGTGTAATTAGTAGCTACATGCCATTTTTTTTTGTTAAAGGTACACTGTTTATTAAAAGAAGCATTTTTATAATATTTTATCACATATTTCCTTTATTTAACTCTAATCCCAGTAATACAAGCACTAAGCTGCCAATGTGGGTTCACTGGGTTTGAACAGACCTTGAAAGCACAGAAACAGATATTTACCACTGGTGTTACCCCAAAACAAACATGTACACTGAGTCATTAAGCCCTGCAGTACAAAGAATCTCTGGAAGTGACAAACTCCCAAAATCGCCGTATTAACGCTAAAACACAGCAGTCATACACCGAGGCATATTACCATCATAAAAACCTGGACAAACAAATTTGTGTAGCTACTTTGTGAGGAAATGAGGAAATCTTGTTTGCAGCATGCGTGAGTCTCATTGTAAAGGCCAGAGCTGAACAAGGTGTTCTGTTTATGGCACACTTCTAGGTTGTGGAGCAATGGCCGATGTGTAACACTACTGAGTTTCTTTTGCATTTGGGGGTTGGCCTAAAGCCGACAGAGAGCTCTGCATAGTTTTTCTGGCCTCTTCTAGAGCTTTTTTCCCCTTCAGTCACTTACATTTCATCAATTTTACATTTCAAAGTTTTAGAATCACTATTTGTATTTATTATTATGCCACAGAAGGTCGAGGAAGCTTGCAAATGACGTCTTATTTATATCACTGACAAAAAAAACAAAAGCAAAATAAAATTAGAAAAATATATTTTTGAAGCTATATTTATGATGGAGCGTGGCAGATCAATTCAATAACCTCACGGCCCGAGGAAAGAAACTTCTGAAGTCTGGTGGTTCAGCGGGTTGCTGGGTGGCAGCAGGGTGAACAGGCTGTGGCCTGTGTCCGTCGAAGTGTACTTTAGTATGCTTTAGGCTCTGAGCAGACACATAGCAGGGTGCCAGTGGTGTTCTGGGCAGATATAATCAGATGCTGCAAAGCCTTGCGGTGTTGGTCTGTGCACATCTTTTAATAGTTGGTAATGTTTCCTGTTAGAATGCTTTTTATTGCTCTTCTAAGGACGTCAACGAGAACTTGCATAAGAAATTTAGCCTAACACTCTTGCTCCCAACTTGATACATACCAACACTTGGTCAGGACCCCCTTCTCATCATATTTTAAAGATACAAGTACCGCCTTAGGCTCCTCTTCTGATATACTTAGATATCCCTTTAGTCTCATTTGATAGTGTGGAGAAGAACAAATACATAGGGTGTTGGTTGACGGCACAATCAACACAAGCTGGAGTCCTGTCTGGAACATTTTACTCACAGTTATTGTCCACATTAAATATTGGTGATGACACCAGCTGTTTACTGTCTCATTTCGTATAATCAAACAATGCAGGACCTCCATTGATTGTACTGGACTAACCCGCATGTTAAAAAAAGTTGGCTCAAATAGCAGCCAGCACATTGTGATGTAATTAGTGTCCAACCTATAATAAAAACCATGCCACATGTACAAATTTTTCATACACGTTACATAATTAGTCATTTCATGCAAATGGAAATTTCTTTCTACTCATTTAAATACACATGATATTGGTTCAGCGTATGTGTAGGTGAGCAGGTAATAATATTGTTGTCTGGCATTCTCTTAGAAAAAAGCATTATAATGTGCAGTTTGACCATCAAGGGAATTCCCTCAACCTCTACGACCACAGCTAACTGTTAGAGGCCTGACAGATTACAATATTATTCTTTGTTGTCCTATTACTTCTTTTAAAACTCATGCATATTTGATCTGTTTCATAAGCTCTACGAGGGCCTCAACTCTGAGAAGGAGTCTCAACCCCATTGATAGATATGTATTTATATTCACTGCTGCCCAGTGAGAGAACCTGTGAACGTTGTATTCAATGTGTAAACCCTGCCAAAAAGTACAAGACGCAGGCGATGCGCCTTTTGAAAATGAATGCCACACACACTGGATAACAACTTGAACTTTGTAAATCACTTTGTAATGAGGCCAGGTCTCTTATCACAGCTGTTCTGTTCCGCTCTTCCACGTTCAACCTAAATTCCCGAACTCAGTCTGTTGCCCTGTCACTCCTCCATTGTTTTCTGTTCTTTCACCAGAAGCATAAACCGAGCCAGCAGAGCTTAAATAGATTTAGAAGACAACTTGCGATTAGATAATGGAGGAGAGGTGCTGCTGCAGGAATGCAGACTCTTGGCGGATTAGTCAAATATGCAGACGACGTCCTACCTAATTAACCTCAGCAATGTGAAGGGGAGCTCTGGGTTGAAATGCTGTGTCTCTGCATTCATGTTTGCATGCAACTGCTGCTCCTGTGCTGCACATTTACATTAAAATTTAATAGTGTGTTTTCCGGTTTCTGACAGATCTCTTTTCTCCTTTGTATCAGGTTCTCCTTAACCCTCCTGCCATCCTTTAAAAAACTCACACCCATCACCCTAGGGACCATTCTCAGCCACGCCATAAAAAGACCATATATCCATATTTTATTCCACTTTAAATTAGCCAACCTTGTAAAACTACTTCTCCCTGAAATATTCATGTAAAGTTTTAATTATATTTTCGTTGTTTTAACCCTTCAAATCCCAGTGTTATTACATGAGCGCCCTGTGTTATAAGCCCCAAAAACCAAAAAACGAAACTAAATATTTCCACAAAAAACCAGTTGAAGTAATATGTGATTGTCATTATAAGTAGGCCTTTAGATGGACCAAAGATTGGCACCAACATACATTTTGACCTGCCATTATTTTTTTTTGCATTTTTTTTTGCAATTTAAAAATTAAAACTTCAAGGCCCTGAGTCTTCATTGACATCCAAGAAAAGAAGAAAAAATAAAATCATATGATGATAATTTGGGGTTGAAAAATAGCGTTTATAATGGAAGTCAATGGGCAGAAAATGGTCCCCAGGGTGATGGGTGTGGGGATTTCTGCTGCTCAGCCATTTTAGGCTGATTTAAGGAATTCACACTGGAATATTAACATTGACAGGTAAAAACTATCCTGTGGCAAGTTTGGTTATATTCCACTGAACACAGTGGAAATGGCAGCCATTTAACACATAGCAGTGGCACAAAAAGGTCCCAAGAAGGCAGGAGGGTTAAGGTCCAAACCCTCTTTTTGATCAAAGCAGTAAAAGGTAAAGAGGTCAAACGTCATGACGGGCCTCCCCGCAGGCAGAGCAATGCTGCCCTCTGTTTGAACTCTTCTTTAGTTACACCCTGACAGTTTCTCCCTCCCTGTTCATCACTTTTGCAGAGAACTAAGCAGACATGATATAGCCAAAAAGGTGAGAGTACAGTACAGTAAGCAGTTTCATTTCACCAAGCCTGTTTAGGCATTACAAAATGATTTTCTTTTCTTTTAAGCTCACCTTGATGTACTGGATGCTAATTGGGGATGTGGTGAAAAGCAACACATACCTCGAGCAATTTAAAAAAAAGCTGCTGCTCAACAAGTGAGAGCTAAATTTGGTCTCCACTTCTTTATAAATGTAATTTCTTATCAGTCATTAAAAAACAGAATATGTAATGTCTTTCAAGTGGGAAGACATTTCCCATTCTGGATGCAAACTCGGAAGCGAAAGCCTTCATTTGCTGGTTCTCACTCAGTATTGATACTGAAGCTGGCATCACGCTGCAGCAAAGTTCAGGCTACATCAAAGCGGCAAACTGTCATCAAAGGAAAAGGAACGAAGGAACTGGGAAAACCTTTGTAGTTCTGGATTCTTTTTAAAAAGGAACCTCTTCTTTGTGGGGAGGGAATTTAAGTTAACTGAATCCAACTGCCTGTTGAAATTCACGCCGCCTGATATAGTGAAAAATCAAAGGGCGTTTCAACAGAAAGAGAGGACTCAACAACAGCAATAACTTCAGGGGAAATAAAAAAAAAGGAACCAATATGCGCTGAGGTGCACTTGCCATCACAACAGATAAAGTCAGACAGGAAGTGGGCTTGCTTCATATCCTGTTTTGAAGAAGAAGCAGAAGAGATACCAGCTGATTAATAGCAGTGCTGCAGAAGCTCACTAACTGATATGACCTGTAGGATGATAAAAAATACACACACGTAGACAGACTCTTACATGTGAGCATTAACTTCTCTTTGGAACTGGCCTTTGATGTTTGAAACCGACTCGCACAGAGAGAGTCCAGCCCCCATGATGCTTTAGGGTATGAATATGCTACTTTTCACGCATGTCTAATGTAGCAGATGCGCCCGTTTACATAACTGAGTTTGCGTGGTGTCATAGTTGAAATTAGCTTAACCACAGAGAGAGAATCAAAGTGCAAAGTGTGTGAAAATTCTCAAAAGGCAAATTGTATTTCTGGAGAGAGAACAGAGAAGAAATCTTGCTCCACGATCTTTAATACAGCTTAATTTCTGAGGCCCCGGTTTACTTCTTTAGTGGGTTTATGTAAGCTGCACAAAATGTGTGCATGCATTTGCAGCTGTATAGTACATGTATGCCCTGCAAATACAGGGAGAGGTGCTACTTTAAAGAAAAAAGCAGAAACAAATGATTTTTCACGCTCATGTATGACCAGTCAGTGACTGCAATTGTGCATACTATAGGAAAAAGTAAGTAAAGATCACTTAAATGTTTTGAAGGAAGGCTGTTTTGACACACAGTGAGCCCTGTTTCCTTCACATTACTCCATGCTCATAAAAGAAGCAGGCAGTGATGGCGGAGAAGCATTCTACCATTCTTTAAATCAGATAAATCAAATCAGATAAATCGGTGGTAACCAACTAATTGAATTTATTAATTTCTTTTTATTTAAGTAGCAATTTCAAGTAGTTACAGTAACAAGCTGGTTGTCTTGGGCATCTAAGGCAATCTAAGGCAACCAGCCAATTGCAATCTGGCCTCCACTGACTGCAATCACTCTCAGACCAACTGGCAAAGGTTTGGAAACAATGGCTAACTGTCTAATTAATAAACTCAGACTCAGAGCTCATTGCAGCTGACTGCAAATGTTCACAAACCTGGTTAGACATGTCATCAGAACCGATACTTATGGTGCCATCAAGTACCAAAATTCTAAAAACACGATGGTACTTGTTTTTCTTCGGCACAGTAGGGACTACAGCGTACCAAGTGTGTGCCAAGAAGGCAGTTCCTCTGGAACTGAAGTGGGGAGCATACAGCTACAAGTGTTCTATATTTAGATGCTGAAGAAGAAGTCAATAACACAATACTGTACCATGGTACAGCGAAACATACACGTGGAAGATGGCAGCTGACGTGATAGCTCTGGTCTTACTCATTGAAAGGTCCACTATGAAAGTACTTGGGTGATCAACAAATAACTGATTAATAACTGATAACTGATTCATAAATATATAAATTCAAATTCAAATTTTATTTGTCACGTACACAGTCATACACAGTACGATATGTAGTGAAATGCTTGGACAACTGCTCGTGACCTAAAGAGAACAAAAAAGGAAAAGGCTATGAATAAGATAGGAAATAAATATGAAAAATTAAAAAGGGTAAATTTAACTAGGAAGGAAAAAAATATAAATTAAGGTTAAAAATGAAATAACTGTACAACACAAATTAGAATGAAGGGTAAATTTAACTGGGAAGAATAAGATAAAGATAAATATATAAATTAAAGTTGAAAATAAAATAACTGTACAACAAAATACACAATACACAATATAGAACTATATAAGAATGTATGAAGAAATCTAAATATAAATAAATATATACACAATAACAGCAGCTGTACAAGTATTAACCGGAAATGAAGAATATAGTGACCAGTGTTGTGCAAAACCAAAGTCCAGAAAGTCCAGAAAGTCCAGTGTGTGTGTAAGAACCATATGTGTGGGTCAGTACTGTGTGGTGGTGTGATTGAGAGACTGTATCGCCTGCGGGAAGAAGCTCCTCCTCAGTCTCTCTGTGTTGGTCTTCAGGGAGCGGAATCGCTTTCCTGACCTCAACAGAGAGAACAGTCTGTTGTTGGGATGGCTGAGGTCCTTCACGATCTTCCTGGCCTTAGTCCAGCACCGCCTGCTGTAGATTGAGTGGAGGTCAGGGAGCTCGGAGCGGATGGTGCGCTCAGCTGACCGCACAACCCTCTGTAGAGCTCGTCTGTCCTGCATGGTGCTGTTCCCGAACCAGGTTAAGATGTTTCCCGCCAGGATGCTCTCTATGGTGCACGAGTAAAAGTTCCTGAGCACCTGATTTTATATATAAATATATAAAATCAGTAGAGACCCTTTTAAAGACTGCTAAGGTGCATACTTCTGTCTTTAATCTAGAAATTCCTTTTTTCTCTCCGTGTACAGTAACACTGAAAATCTCGATGTTTCTCCCTGAACAGAAAAGGCAATTAGCTAATGCAACAGGCAATAACACATTAGCGACATATACAGTGTGGAGTCTTTTTATAACAGGAATTTCAGTTTCACCTCATATTCCCACAGTGTCAGGAAGAAAATCCCATTCACACCTACACAACTCTAAAAGGTAGTCCTGCTCAGCTTTTTCAAGGAGAGGTGTTCCCCCTGTCTCTCTCTTCTCTCTTCATCACCAATCTGTCACTGTCTACTGCTCCATTTCTGCACCACTAAATCCACACTGTGGGTGACACAGGGTCAAAAAAATAAATAATATCTGAAGTCCTTGTATGTCAAACTTCAGCCACTCACTCAGCGTGTGGATACAGCAGCTATTCAGCAATACTTGAAAGTTTGCAAAGGGCATCATTTTTCGGTTTTGCAGCACAGATTTAAACTATTTAACCTATAAGTGTCATCTATTCTGTACATGAAGTTATTTTCCTCACCAGCTACTGGCCTAATTTGCTGATTAAGTTCTTGTAAAACAGCCTTCAGTTTTTAGCGTATTTAGCAAAACAGCAGCTTCCTACAAAACTCCTTTTTAGTAATTTTGCTAATTTGAACAGCATCCCCCCAGCACTGGACTATATTTGTCTCCTTTATGTAGCTGTTCATCCACTTTTAACAACTCTAAAAAAATTAATTCAGTTTTTAAAGGAGAAGACTGAATTTTACATGACAGCGAGGAGAGAAAGGGGAAAGCACAGCTGGTAAGCTGGTCGATATAGCAGAAAATGTGTACTGAAACCATTTTAAGTATGTAGAATCAATATATACAATAGAATAAATGCCAATTCTGAGGTTAGAAGCTGGAGTGAATGGAACCAGAATGAGAGCTAATAACAAAGACACAAAATACAGACTGAACACAATTAAAACATCTTGCTCTTGTTTTGATCCTGATAAATTACAAATGCCCTTTCATAATTTTTTGGACCGAATTTCTAGGAGCATCCAAGTGGAGGAGGGCGTCGGGTTTAGTGGTCTAAGGATCTCATTTCTGCTTTTTGCAGATGATGTGGTTCTTTGGGCTTCATCCAGCCAAGACTTCCTGCTCGCACTGGAGTGTTTTGCAAGCCAGTGTCAAACAGCTGGAAATAGGCAGAGTGTCCAATTTTTGGTTGGTGAAGTGAGGGGAGAGTGGAGCTGGAGATTAACAGACTAGACAGATTAATACTGGTGTAGCATCTGCAGCAAAATGGATGCTGTACCGATCTGCTGTGGTGAAGAGAGAGCTGAGTGGGAAAATTTACTTGTTGATCTACGTTCATACCCTCACCTGTGTTCACAAGCTGTGTTTGGTGATCAAAAGAATGAGACTCCAGATGCAAGTAATGACAATGAGTTTCATCTGCAGGGTGTCTGGGATCAGCCTAGATCATTCTGAAGGGACTCGAAAGAACCATTACTCCTTCAAATTGAAAGGAGCCAGTCAGTCTTGGGTCAGGCATCTCACTAGAACACCTACTTTCAGGCATGTTCAACTGGGAGGAGACCCCAAAGCAGACCCAAGAGACACTGGAGAGATTACATTTCTCAGCTGCCTTGGGAATGCCTCACAGTCTCCCTGGAAGATCTGCAAGAGGTGGTTGGAAAAAGCCATATTTTTCCAGCAATGACTAAATGATACCAGCAGCCAGTTCACTTAGCTTAGCACTAAATGGGGAAACAAATACTCGGTCTTTACTTAAACAATGGTGTCGATAAACACGTAGATTTATTCCAGTTTAGTTTTTGCTTTGTGTCGGGTGCTTTTTGGAATTTTGTCGTTACTGGCGTTGCCACTGTTTAGAGTCAAGAAGTAGTCAGAAAACAGCAAACTGTCAGTTGGACACAAACACACAAAGCTTTAAGCAGAGCCAGGCTTCCCGTTTCCTCCTGTTCCCAGTCTTTATACTAAGCTACGCTAACTGGTTGCTGGACAGAAGAATGCCATGAATCATCCAACGCCCCACTGGCATGCAAATATAAGCATAAATATGCAGAGTGGTATCTTACTGAATAAATACATGCAGATAATTTTGCAGATGATTCGTGAATGAATATGCAGTGAGTTACTGACAGATGCCCTAAAAAGGCACAAAAATTAAATTACATGTTCAATAGGTCAAGCGGTCACCACTTCCCAACGCAGGAAGTAATTTATCTTTGGGTCAAACTGATCTCTGGTGCACAAAAGAACTTTGAGGTTTGCTATCGGAGGCAGTGGGTCAAACACACGCACGCACGCATGACTGAAATTGCATCCGACCCCCTCATTTCTCACCAGTAATTAAAACAAGACACAAGAAATCGATAGTTGCACAACTTCCCCGCGGGGATTTAGGAAGTCTATTGATGAAGTTTGATCGTTGATAATTTGCTGGTCCTGTGGGGAGTTACTCAGAGAGTCTGGAGGGAGGAAGTCACATAAAATTCACAAAGGAAAAGTGCCATCAATATTGGGCATAAAACAAAACAGTAGTCTACATTGTTGTAAAAATAAGTTTAAGGACTGTGTTGGATTTGAGTCCAGGTCAGTGCAATGAGCCTCGAAGGGCTGCAATAACTCATGGACTGGTTATCTTTAAATACAGTGCACAAGGCAAATCCCTGCAGCTGTTTTGAGCTTGTTTTATGCTGTTTCACACATACTTTACCTTTGCATTGAGTGGATGTTAAACACACAGTCTTAAAACTCACTGTGTATTACACATAATACAACAACACTACTTTAAATGAGGCCATTACAAAGATTTTGGCTTAAGGAAATACAATATATTTTAAAAATACACTAAATTAATGTAGACTTACTTTATAATTATTATTATATGAATGTTCAACGGAGTATTTCAGAAAACTGCTAATTCTTAGGATTTTCCCACACTATGATCTCCAGGTTTTACAGAGTAGTTGTCTGGTTGTAAACACCTTGTTAATGACAGAGATTAGAGGAGAATAGGAGGCAGCAGTAACTCAAATAACTACTCTTTACATCACTGAACATATGAGACATCAAACCTTGAAGCAGATGGGCTACAGCAGCAGAATAAAAAAACAAAAACAAACACATACTGTATTTTCACGACTATAAGGCGCACATAAAAGTCTTAGCACCTATTGTAATTCTTATGACACAGGACATCAAAGAAGGAAAGGAAACGGTAAAAGCTGTATACATTTTCCACTTAAACACACACAGCTTCATCAGAAAGATACATGTACTACTCAGTCTTAAACAATCTGGCAGTTTATCTCTCACCCATCTCCTTAAATATGATGGCAACATCCCTCTTCTGTCCTCAGCTGACTTCCAAAACTGCACAGTCTGAATACAGAATACACATCAAACTGGCAGCTCTTTGAAACAAGCAGCATAAAGGTTTCAAGTAAAAAGTAGCCTCTGTAGATTCAGATTTTTTTAGTCCTGTAATTTCCAACCTTTTACCAAAGCTGTCTGATTAAAAATCGGCAAGCATTCCTGTTACAGCCTCCTGAGAATAACTGAAAACAAAGCTGAAATTCCTCATTTCCACTGTGACAAAAACTGCAGGGCAGCAGAGAAACCACTTAATAAAGCACAGTGTAAATTCACACGGGGTCACAAGTCAGCCGCGCAGTCCCTGCAGTCCCTGCAGTCCCTAACAATCCAAATACCTATGCTGCCGTCACTGCTAATCACAATAAAGACCACGCTGCCAAACACACAAATCTATCACCAGATTCATCTCTGCTGTTGTTGAAGGCTTTTAATTCCCAAATATTATCACCCTCAATATCACTTGTGCTATATGTGAAATACATGCAATATTATTCTAAATGTGAATGAAACAAGTGATGAGATTCCATCAACAAGAAGAAAAAATGATAAACATAAATGTCAGCAACAACAAAAATCCTCTGACACAAAGACTGCTTCGCCGCTGCTGCTATTGATTACACAGCTGCCTTTCCAATCAATCACAATCTGGAGCGCTGCAAACAATCTGTAAGTGTGTGTATTGGACCGTATGTGTGTCTTCCTCGGGCACTTCTCCTCACAGTAAGTAAGTGACAGAAAGCTTTAGATTTCTACTTGACCACAGCCAGCCACAATTCCATCTGGCCGACCATCAATATAGCAGATCGGTAGCATTAGGGATGGGAAACATGAGGTCCAGAAGTCCGTCTAAATGAGATAACCAATCTATGCAGTGGATTGAGTCAGTCAATGTATTGATACTGTAGAGAACTCACACTGAAGCTCTTCAGAGCGACTGTGACGGGAATCATTTCATCTGCCGTCATGCTTTTTCATCTTTTTTTTTTTTTTTAAAGAGGGGGTAAGTAAGAAAAACTGGAAGTCTTTTTACCACAGGCATGGTTGCTTAATCATTACTTGATCATGAACTAAAAAAAGACTCCATTATTCTGTATTTTCAGGTCTTGCTTTTTTATTTTGAAATGCGGCTTCTACCAGAGTAGCGCACTTTAACCAGACATTAACAGCTTCCCATGCCCAACTAGCAAAAACACAGTTAGCGCATGCTTTTTGGCACAGCATCACTCATTTGTCATGCATGGAAATTATTACCATAATGCAAATTACTGAAGCCATTTCCAAACCGCCCTTATTAAGCTTCCATTTATCTTAATAAAAAATAAATAAATCTCTTTAAGCACACAACCCTCCAGAAGTTCTTATGCGTTTACATTCAGGGACCAGGTTGCCGCCCTTAACTATTGTGGTACAATGTCTCTATGTCCTATTAACACATCTATAAGAAACTTAATGACAGCTCAACATTGGTGGAAATGCGGGGGGCGGGCAGATGGAGGAGAAATATCTCACATGGAAAAATGAAAAAAGAGACCATGTTTGGATTAGTTTCAGAATTGTTACACTCCTAATTATGACTCCACACAAAAAACAAATGGGTGTCTCCAGCACATCTGTCTAATAATTTACTTAATAAAACACTAAGGAGCTGTCAGTTAGCCCATCAAATGAGCTAGGGATCATTTACTCAGTGATCAAGTGTCTGCCACGAAAAACTATCACATGTTAAATGAACGTGAAAAATGCTCCTTGTGATTTTCCCTCATCCTGCGATCACAAATTTGGAAACAGATTATATTTTGCATTTATGCATCAATTAATACTGAAATGGGAAGCACAGACTGGCAACCTATCCAGTGTGTACCCTGCTTCTCGCCATGACAGCAGGAATAGGCTCCAACCCATCCGTGGCCCTGATTTGGATAAGCTGAAGAGAATGGACGGATGGATTAATCAGTAATCAAAATACTTATCAGGTGATGACTAAGGCACTAGTGAGGCAAGCCTAGAGACCAGTTGGCCTGGCAACCACCAGTCACTAGGGAAAACAGACTATTCTCTGACTGTTTGGCAAGTGGTTGTTTGGCAGTTGCAAAGTGAAATTAGTTGCAAAGAGGCATACAGGGCTGCACCAGAAATGTCTTCTGGTTCGTGCGGTCGCTTGAAAATTAAACTGTCTGCCCTTAAATAAAAACTGCAAATTTGATTTCAGCAGTAAGGCAAAACTTTCACTTTTTAACTTTTTAACTTTTACTTGAAGGCGAACAGTCTCCAGTTCGAGTTTGCAACACACTTTTTCAAATTTTACTACAGCTCAGCGAGTGTTTGCATATAAGTTCCTGGCATTCATGCAAATTACAGTGACCATGAAAATCTGTCAGCAACCATGATAATCACAAGGTTTTTGGTGCAGAACTTCTCTGCTTTGTTTTTCTTTGCTGAGTGACAGCCATCAACATCCAGAAACCTCTCACACACTGATCAGAGTGTGCACGTTTTTCCCGGCAAACGCCAGCAGGTTAACAACTGGTCTCATGGACTGTGTGACTGAAGCCTTTGAGTGTTTTTAATGCAAAGGGAAGCCATTTCATATCTGATGACTGCCATAACATTTAAACAAAGCAAAACAAAAACCCACCAAACACATTTTTTGCTATTGCTATATTTCCCTGGGCAGTCTGAATATTCAAAAGAAGGGACCTTTGCCATAAGCCGCCTGCTTTGTTTTCATTTCCCTGCCAAAATCTTGCACTGAAAATACAAGACACACAAGAAAAGTTTATGAAATGTGTGACCCCAGACGCCTGCCTCCACAAACTAAACCATTACCTTTAAAGGGAGTTCAACTTTACAAATGCATTTTAATCCGTTGCCATTTCCTGGTATACAGAACATGAAACCTGAGTGATTCTGCAAGTCAGTTCAGGCTAAATATCATCTGGCAACTCATCAGGTTAGTTACAGCCACGCCAAGTCCATCTTCATTATCTACTCTGCCACGAGGAAATTAGCCATGCAGGCTCAATGAAAATGGTGATAAAACTATATCAGTGGGAGTCATTATGAAGAAAAGCAGGGTCCACTCTCACGCGCTCACTGAAGAAACAAAGTAACACTTCTGTTTAGTCCCAAACTAAACATTTACACTCCTGCTCTGTGTCTGTGTTACACTCACAAACATTTTCAGACCGTGCCTGTACTGATTACAGCTCTGCTGTGTGACAAAGCATGCAATATATCCTGTGAAAGGGAGGGGGGGGCAACATCAGGGCAGTAGCAGGGAGCCATGGCTATATAAGGACTTCGAAACATTTCTAAACTTCTAAACACTGAATTTAAAAAATGTTTCTTGTCCTTTTTTAGTTAATTCTAACTTCATAAATGCCAAAACTGGGTCATTTTAGCCTGTTCCTGGGTGGTCGCTAGGCAATATGATGACATCACATTATTTTATATAGATAAGGACCCTCAGAGTTACATGATGTACCTGCATGCCAAAATGTGGCTGCTCAAATCCTGATGTTTGCACACAAAATAAAAATACATAAACATACACAGAGGTTTGTCTCTTATCATAGATATATAGATATAATATGTATATATTATGTTTATTTATACACTGGAATCCAGGCAAATACAAAGAGTAAACGTCCTTCTGCTCTAACAATCTGTCCACTATGTGTTTTACCATGGTAGCCAACACAGTACACAACTCCCCAGGGATGAAATAAGAGCAACTGCTACTGTGATATCCGTGCATGCTTGGTATGTAAACAGCTGACCAGTTTATATATTGTTCACTTTAAATAATTTTTTTTCATATTTTTGCCATAACGAGCTTCTTTTTCTTTTAATGACAAATGCTGCGTGCTCCTATGTTGGACAGCTGTGTCTCCTTATGGCTTCCCCCCTTTTTTCTCCTCTGAGTGTGTAATAGGCCTGTCAGCAGGACTGCCGCATTCCATTTAAACTGCTCAGACCACAGGCTCACACATCTGCTGCTGCAGCAAGCACAGGTAAACAAGGCTCAAATCGACACTGAAACGAATACCAACTGCGCTGGGGTCAGAGCGCATTTGTCCTCCGCAGCTTGTGGTATTAAAGTATTAGGGGGTTATTTTCGGGAAATTTTAGATAGTTGTGCACCGACACTTATTGTTGTAAAAAGCATGCTCCAAATTTGGAATTATCCACATAAATTGCAGGTTTAAATATGACTTAGTGAGCTGAGGAAAAACACAAGAGGTTGGCAATACGGCAAAAGCATTCATACAAGACTGAGAGAATTAAATAAATTAATCAGAAATACAGTCAAAGAAAAGAAATGTGGGCCTTTAAAAAAAATACATGAAGAAAAATACAATAGAAAAGGCACTCGCTATCTGATTTTGTTAATTCGAACTGTTAATCTGGGCTGCTTTAGTCCCTTTATACAGTTTCCTGATAGAAGTCTCTAACTCAGCAGCTGATCAGATTACTCTGGGTTAAACAAAAAAACAACAACAAAAGAGGCTGAAAACAAAAAAATGAAACAAAAAAAACAAAACTGTTGGGCTCATTTTCCAGGATGGATTTGTTTGTTTGTTGCTCATCATTTCCTATCTACAGCTGAAAATTATATTGTGTGCATTCTCAACTGTATAAAAGGCTGAGTAAGCAAGCATTAAGGTACGCAATAGAAATGTCAGGTAAAAAATGATATGCTATAGCAAACAAATATAGCCTTCCTGTTCCTTCCAATAAACACAAAGGCCAGCAGTCTGTTGGGGAGGCACAAAGCCAAAAGAGCACCATCTAATACAGATACATTGCTGTTGCTCTGGGACCATCAGTGGAACTGACCAGTCAGGTTTTTGCGATGCTGTGGCTTTGCAACGTGAGGCAAAGACCACACATGGGAGGGGTTTGCCTTCAGGGCTTTCTGCCAGAGTAAGGAGTCAGAAAGACTGTTTCAAAACGCAGTGAAAGTGGGATATTTACCTCGTGAGTGGAAGTCTTGTTTTATCATTTCATCTACCATAAGCTCATCTTTATGTAGCCTTTTTGACAAAGCTAGGATACCACAACATTATGACTGGTCAGCTGCAATGGCACTCCTGGATCGGTATCTACAAGGCAGCACCTTGTATCTCATATTGTGATGTTATGTCTACAGCTGCGCATTCAGATTGTGATTACTTATCATGGATATTAACTGGCTTTAGTGAGAAAGCTGGGTTTACTGCCTTTACATCCATGTTGTACCAAAGATTTACATTAAATTAAATCAACACTGCTTTCGCTTCTATATTGTGTCATATTCCTGTTAATTAAAACATCTTTTCAGACAAATAAAGTGCTTATTTACTCACATAAGTGGCTCTAAAACAAGCAAAATAGAAGGTCTTTCAGTCCTTTCATTGTACCTGCATGCTGGACGTGGGTAAAACTCAAAGCAAAAGTACTCGACTGTGACATTTTGCATTGAGTGCAACATTTGCCACTTTGGAAAAATAACTACGCAGGGAGATATAACATCTTTTCTCCAGTGTGCCAACCACTCTCCTCAAGCCCTCGGTGCACACTGTGTTACTGATTTGCATGCGTCTTTATGAGCTGACAGATACAGCAACATCCTGTACAGGCTCATTCTTTTGGATGTCCAAGTTGATTCATGTCAGCAACAGCTGCATTGGTTTTCTTGGCCCTGGTGTTTGTTTTCAGGCAGTTTAATGAGATTGCAGACGACTCCTTTGCATATGATTTGTTTTTGGTTATCGATCGATAGATCGATAGACAAAGAGTTCAGAAGTAGCATGTGACGTTTGAAAGTAATACGTTTCTTTGCAAATGCCCAGGAGTTAGTTGGAAAGATTGATGCTCATCTCATGTCTGTAGGGTAAACATGAAGCTGGAGGCAGTTACTTTAGCTCAACAAAAAGACTGAAAGCATATTTAGAGGTCAGCACACCTGAGCCTCTAAATCTCACTAACTGCTGTCAGCTTTCATACAGTTTTAATTCTGTCAAACAGCATATGTATAAAATAAGTGATGCTTTGACAGAGCAGGGGCAGCTGTGTGCTGCTGTTCTTAAGGCAGACTAATCGTCCCCTGACTCCAGCCGAATACTGAACAAGCAGTAGGAGAGCAGTGTAATATTTTCTCATTTAAATGCAGAAAAAATCTGTTAAGTATATTTCAATTTAACTCACATTGGGAAATTTAGAGAAGAAGTGGCTTAAACTCAAACAATGCTTTGATTGAAAAAACACAATAATCCTTTAAACCATGAAAATAAATACAGAAAAGAAACATATGGACATTTTTGGGTTTAGACACAAAGCAGGGATTCACTCTCTGTGTTTAAATAAATTATGCATTTTTTCCTAAAAAGGGCTTTAATAAAATCTCACACTTACGTGTTTCAGACCAACAAACAATTTGTTATATTAGTGAAAAATAACCTGAGTATTGAGGAGAGCAGTTATCCAAACCTACCTGGCCCAGTGTGATAAAATATCTACCACATAAACCTAATAGCTGGCTGTGCCACCCTTGGCAGCAAGAACTGCAATCAAGCATTTGTGAGAACTGGAAATGAGTCTTTGACATTACAGTCGAGGAATTTGCACCTCCAGGACCAGACCATTACCACCACCATGTCTGACTGTTGATATGATGCTCTTTAATGAAATTCTGTGTTAGTTGCCAAATGTAACGGGACTCAAACCTTTGAAAAAGTTTATCTTTTGTCTTATCAGTCCACAGAAAATATTTTCCCAAAGTCTCGGGGCTCATCAAGATGTTTTTTGGCAAATATGAGACGAGCCTTTGTGTTGTTTTTTGACAGCGGTGGTTTTCTCCTCGGAACTCTCCCATGGATGCCATTTTTGCCCGTCTCTTCTTTATTATTGAATCACGAACTCTGACCTTGACTGGGGCAAGTGAGGCCTGAAATTAGATGTTGTTGTGGATACTTTGATGACCTCCTATTTGACTTGTTGATGCACTTTTGGACTAACTTTGGAAGTCCGGCCACTCCTGAGAAGGTTCTCCGCTATTCCAAGTTCTCTCCATTTGTGGATAATGGCTCTCACCAGGGTTCACTGGAGTCCTAAAGCCTAGGAAATGAATCTGTAACCCTTTCCAGACTGATTTCAATTACTTTGTTTCTCAGCTGTTTCTTTACATTGTGGTTATATTCACCTGATTTCTTGATTCAACAGGTCTGGTAGTAATCAGGCCTGGGTGTACTAGTGGCTTTTCCCCCCTTAATAAATAAAATGATCATTTAAAAACTGCAGTTTGCATTTACTTAATGTTACAATTTGATGATCTGAAACATGTAAGTGTGACAAATACACAAAGATATAAGAAATTAGGAAGGGAGGCAAAAACTTTTTCACAGCACAGGTTTGATTATTTTAGGCAAATTGTCCCATAAGGTCAAAGCCAACACATCCATCACTCCACTGACTGCAGCAGCTCATCAGCTGAACCTTATTTGCTCCTGCAGACGCTGAGTGTAAGCGCAACGTTCGCTGTCTGCTTCTATCGCACTCGTTTTCTCCTTTTCTTTCTTTTCGTAAACAAAATTATACTTTCACAAGTTTTCCCATCTTAGCAGCTATTCTCTCCTCGCTTGCCAATCACGCACGCGCACACAAACACACACAAAAAGCCAAAGAGGGCTGACACATACGCATACATGCAGACGTGCGCTGCCAAATTGCGTTCGCACACAGCTGCATGCAATTACCCGCCACAAGAAGGTATTTAAACCATGAGGTTCTCTGGCCTGTGTTATTTATCAGATCGATCAAAATAGCTCTTCCATGAATGTCTATAAATCTGCCAAGTGTGTGTGTGTGTGTGTGTGTGTGTGTGTGTGTGTGTGTGTGTGTGTGTGTGTGTGTGTGTGTGTGTGTGTGTGTGTGTGTGTATACACATACATGGCGTACGGCAAGTGGCATCAGCCAGAAAGGATACTTTACTAAAAATCAAACTGTCTGTCTTGGCTCTCCCAAGATTTTAGCTTCATTTTCAAATCCATAATGTGAATCTTTAATCTGCACATATTTGATATCATCTAGGACCACTTTCTAATCTTCCTGCCTGCATGCACAAGAGGCCAAACATATACATATACAATTGCTTTGAAATTGCTTTAAGACTTTCAAATGTGAAGAAATAAGCAATTGTTTCAAATCCCATTAAGAAGGATTCAATCACTGACATAGGTGCTTCAAAGTCAGAACTCCCAAAACAGAATTATAAAGGGAGACACTCATTCAATCTAGAAGGTTATTGCATGAGAGGCAATTAATTTACACCCAATTATGTCCACAGTGAATACTCGCCCTGTGCTTTCATCCTCTGCTGCTCCGAGGCTAGAGCGCATTCTCCAAAACACATCAGCCTGAAAAGCGCATCTTCGCTGCTGCAGCATACTGTACATGTGCATGATGGAGTTGTGAGGTGGTCTCTGTAATTTCTTGCAGCTAAGTTCTGCTCTCTCCACTTTGTCCTTGAAAAATGTTGTCTGCACCACAGGTAACAGCTCAACACAAACCATGTCCACCAGCACGCTTCTTTTAAGGCTCATTTCAAAAATTTCAACATTTTAGTACTACAGCCTGGTAACTGTTTATTTATGCATTTGCCACATCCTGCACAGACTATTGTAATCTGCTGTACCCGCATGCCAATTGTTTTTGTTTTTGTTTTTGTTTTTTTTTGGCCTGTCCCGTTTGGCTCTTTTGCCATCAGAATTGTTGTCTAAAGGCAAAGAAAGATGCCCAACGGATTTACTTTACCAAACTGACCATCCCAGCCTTGCCGTAATGGTCCATTTGATTCCCCTTTTATTGTTTATTTTATTTTCACTTACTGAATACGGGACAGACTTGACTGGGGGAAAGAAGGGGAGAAAGAAAGAGGGAAAGAGAAACAGCTGAGAAGAGGGACGGGGGAGAAGGGCAAAAGACAAAAACCAACAGAACGGGCAGAGAAAAAAAAAATGCATATATCAATCACCTGGATCACCTGCTGAGAAAGAAAAAAGAAAACAAGCAGAAGAGAACAAGAGTAATAGAATAAACAACATCACAATGATATATGGGAATATGACAGTAAATACTAAATGTTAAACATTATTGTGCAGCACATAAGATCAACAGAACACAGTGTGCTTTGAGGTAGGAGCCAAAAAGGGTGTAGTTTGTGGTTGTGATCACCCGTGTGTACACCTGTGAGCATGGACGCGCTTGTTTTTTGTTTTTTAAAAGGTTCCTTCATGTAATAATCTGCTAGAGGGTGTGGGGGGGCCACAGCCCCGTCCTCCAGGGCGTGAAGCAGGTGTGGAGGAGATCAAAACTCCAGACATCCAGAGGCCCCCAGAACACAAGAGACCAAGGAAGACCAACAGAGGGGCAGCCGCGCCACTGTCCCGGAAAGAGCTGAGGAGAGTCCCAGATGAGGGCTCACTCAGCAGCCGCGGAGCAGAAGCCAGGGGGAGTTGCAGTGACGCGCCCGTGAGCTCCGCCGGCAGCCAGCCGTGCCTGAGTGACCGAGCCCCAGGCCGAGAGGCCGGGGGCACCCCACCTCCGAAGTGGCCCGAGCGAGCCCCAGGCTCCAGGCCCCGATAAGCGGCCGCCAAGGAGTGAGCCAGTGTGTACCTGGACGCCCATCCCCGGACACAAAGAACCACCAACGCACCGATGTCTGAGGGGGTCCGCCACTGGCGGAAGTGGTGGTAGGGGGAGATAGGCCTCCAAACCTTGGAGGGCCTGAGGTGTCCCCAGAGAGGTGGCGCCTGACACCCAACCTGACATATAGACACAGACATACAGGCACACACAGATACAAACATCCATTCCCACCCTCATGCTCTCATATGCACTTACTCCACACTCAACCAACGTGGAGACAGACATAAAGAGACGTTGTACACACGATCACACTCCCCAAGCGTACTCTACAAACCGGGTCTAGGTGCCCCCGCCCCTGGAGGGGGGAACTGCACCCAGACCCAGGTGGTGTTTCCCTTTTCCCTGCGGTGGGGGGAGGCAGACCGCCCCGACTCCGCAGCAGCAGGAAGGCTCCACACTCCAGACCGCAGTCGGACGGCCAACTCCTCCTCCTAGTCCTAGCCCCCCTGCTCCAGCAGGTCGCAGAGAACGGGGGTGAGAGAAGACTCCAACCCTCCCTCCACCCGCTCATTGTAATGTTGATGCATGTGTGTTCTAAGGTGCATTTAAAACCCAGGAGGGCTTGGAGCTACCTGCCAGAGAGCAGCAGGTAAGCGCATGGTCCCTCCTGCTAGCCCTCAATGTCTACGTGTATTTAAAATTGAGAGGTGGGCAACGATGCCAGGGGTGGGGTGTACACCCTGATGGTACTTTGGACTCCGTGTATCGTGCCCACCCCCAAGATCCTATATGTATGTGTAATGAGAGTGTGAGTAATGTGAATGTCTAAGTTGTGGGATAAAATTGAGGCAGAGGCAGCCAGAAGGGGACGGGGGGGGGGGGGGGGGGGGGTAGCCTCCTCTGCACCCTGGTGACATACCCCTACTCCAAGGCCCTGCATGTGTGGGTGGTTGTGGTGGAGCGGGAAGAGGGAGGCAGCTGGAGATGGGGAGGGAAGGAAGGGAGGGGCAAGTGACCCCTCCCTGGGGCCAGCTCCCCCGCTGACCCCAGTAGGCACCCCCATACTCCGCGACCCGCCAGGGAAAGGGGGCTCAGGCCCATCCAGACCGGGCCCAGTGCAGCAGCGCCGCCCAGCCCCACAGAGCCCGGGACAGTCCACCCAACCCCACCACAGAGAAAACTGCACCCACCCCACCATCCACTCATCTTCCAGACTACATAAGACAATAAACACCCAGGCTGAGATCTTCCTCCACCTCTCCTGTATCTCCCCCTCCTGCAGCGGGAGCTCCTGAGGAGAGGAAAGCTCCTGCAAGATGTGACAATCTCCCCCACCAGTTGAAGAGCCCCCCAGGTGGCTCGACGCACCGGCGGCACCCTGCTCCAGGGCTGGGCCCCCATGCACCCACCCGCCCACAACCCCGGCAACACACCAACCAGGACCCAAGCCCCCGAGGCCCGGTCCGGGTCCCAGCCCAGAGACGGAGCGCCCCCAGAACCTCACGCCCATCCCGGACCCACCCAGGGGCAGCCAGGCTACCAGGTCAGTAACCCACATCCGTCAGCACAGACCCTCCCCTAGCCCCGCTGCACGCAGCCGCGAGGAAACAGTCACCTGAGAGCCAACAGAGCCCCTAACCGGACATGACCGCTACCCCGGGTTGAGCCCCCCAAGGAAGATGCCTCCGGGGAACCCCCCGACGCCCTAAGCCTGTCCCTACCCCCACACCAATCACAACAGTGAAGTCGACCCCAAACTATGACCCCCCACCCCCACTAGGTGATGGAGCTGATCAAAGGAGCCCAGAGCAATTGATCTGATGTGGTGGCAGAGGCTGTATCAAGACTAATGTAATCTAATAGATAATTTCTATATTGGTTAGAATTAAGATTATTTTTATTTTTCCAGTTCATGAGGACTGTTTTCTTGGCTATGCATAGGGCAGTGAAAACCATATGGGCGATATTCTTTTCTGAAGTGACATTATCTAAGCTGCCCAACAAACACACTAAGGGGGAAGTTGGAATGTTACATTTCAGACACTTCGATAAGTCTTCACATATCTCGCGCCAAAACTTCTGAACTGGTGGACAGAACCAAAGAGCGTGGATATAATTGTCCGGTGAATTGGTTTGGCAGTGTGAGCAGTTGTTGGTAGACGTAAAGCCCATCTTGAACATCCGATGACCTGTATAGTGCACTCTATGTAATATTTTGTATTGAATTAATTGAAGACTGGGATTTCTAATTAGATGAAAGGTTTTTAAGCAAATCTGAGACCAGAAGTTTAGGTCTAAGTTAACTGATAAATCCGCTTCCCATTTTGCAATAGGAAGTGATATTGATTCATCTGTTTTAGAAAGCATTCTGTATATTTTGGATAGTAATTTGGGGGGTTTAAGAGTAAGAAATTGAACCACACTTGGTGGTGTTTGTAGTTCAACTTGACCCGGTTTAAATTTCTTTTTTTACTATGGATTTAATTTGTTGATATTCTAAAAATCTTTTCTTGTTGATCCCATATTGTGTAACTAGTCCGTCATATGAAATAAATTCTGTTCCTTCTAGTATATGTTCTAAATATTTGATTCCTTTATCACTCCAATCTGAAAAGTTTATCATATTATTGTTTTGTAATATGTCAGGGTTGTTCCAGATAGGTGTACGTTTGCATGGGATTAATGAAGACGCCGTCAATTTTAGAAACTCCCACCATGCTGTCAGAGAAGAGCTGATGTTGATGCTTTTAAAGCATTCATGTCGTTGGATGTTTGAGCTGATAAATGGTAGGTCTGAGATCTCTAGATTATTGCAGAGTGCTTGTTCTACATCTAGCCAAGGTTCATCTAAGAGGGTGTGTTTTAGCCATCCTGAGATAAACTGAAGCCTGTTGGCTAAGAAGTAGTGCTGAAAGTTAGGCAGTTCTAGTCCTCCTTTATCCTTGGTCTTTTGTAGTGTTTTTAAGCTTATACGTGGGGGTTTATTTTTCCAAAGGAATTTGGACATACATGAATCTAGAGATCTGAACCAATCTTGTGGCGGTTTAGTTGGGATCATTGAGAATAAATAATTTATTTTTGGT
This sequence comes from Rhamphochromis longiceps, assembly GCF_057381845.1. NCBI lineage: Eukaryota > Metazoa > Chordata > Actinopteri > Cichliformes > Cichlidae > Rhamphochromis > Rhamphochromis longiceps. Next base: position 28,915,076 of record NC_140573.1, on the reverse strand, counting down.
AAGACCATCATTTTTATAGCGGCAACCCTTCCCATGAGTGATATGGGTAGACATTTCCATCTAGCCAGATCGCCTTCTACCTTCTTTAAAAGTGGGATATGGTTTAATTTAGTTAGATCTGCAAGCTTGGGAGAAACATTAATACCTAAATATTTTATATTTCCCGATTGCAGTGGTGTAGAAGAGGAATTATGGAAGGAGCAATTAATCGGTAGGACTGTAGATTTTGACCAGTTAATTGAGTAATCTGATATTCTTGCAAAAGAGTTTATCAATTCAATCACCCCAGAGATATTGGTTTGTGAATTTTGGAGAAAGAGTAACACATCATCCGCATAAAGGCTGATTTTATGTTCCACGTTCTTGCATTTTATGCCCTTAATTACTGAATTCTGTCTAATTGCTGCTGCTAGTGGTTCAATAAAAATTGCAAATAGTGAAGGGGAGAGTGGGCATCCCTGCCTGGTGCCCCTCAAGAGACAGAAGCTGGAGGATGTCTGGTCATTTGTTCTAACACAAGCTGTTGGGGAATTATATAATATTTTTAACCAGTTTATGAAAGAGGATCCAAAACCAAATTTGTGTAAAGTTGCAAATAGAAATTTCCAGTTAACTCTGTCAAATGCTTTTTCTGCGTCTAAAGAGAATATTGTAGTTTCTAGGTTTTTACTGTATGAGTAGTCTATCAAATTAAGTAATCTACGTGTATTTGTTGATGAGTGCCTACCTTTTATGAAACCAGTTTGGTCAGGATGAATTAAGAGGGGGGTTATTTTCTCCAGTCTCTTTGAGAGAGCTTTGCAGATTATTTTAAGGTCTACATTTATAAGGGATATTGGACGATAGCTTGAGGGATATACAGGGTCTTTGCCTGGTTTTAGCAGGAGATTAATGTTTGCAGAATTCATATTTGATGGAAGTCTGCCCTTTTCTTTAATTTCCAACAACGTTCTGTAGAAAACTGGTGCTAGAATCGACCAGAATTCTTTGTAGAATTCTGCAGGAAAGCCATCTGGACCTGGAGCCTTATTATTGTGCATACTTATCAGGGCTTCCTGGAGTTCACCTGGTGTCAGTGGTGAATCCAGTGCCATTGCTTGAGTGTCCAATAATTTTGGAAGACTTATGTTGTCCAAAAACTGATCAATTTCTTTTTTAGATGGGTTTATTTGTGGTGAATACAACGTTTTATAGAAATCCCTGAAAATGTTGTTTATTTGTATCGGTTCATATAATGTGTTCCCAGATGAATCTTGAACAGCACATATAGTTGTTTTTTCTTTATTTATTTTTAGCTGGTTTGCTAGAAATTGACCGGATTTATTACCATGTTCATAATTTTGTAGGCGTAGTCTTTGTACTAAGAATTTTGTTTTTTTTATCAATTATCTCATTTAATTCTAGTTTTGTTTTGCGTATTTTGTTCAATGTTTCCTGATCTTGGTGGGACGCGTAGGCTTCTTCTAGTGATTTGATGTTTTTTTCTAATTCCTGAATATTTTTGTTTTCTTTTTTCTTTTTATGTGATGAGAAAGAAATTATTTTACCTCTCATCACAGCTTTCCCTGCTTCCCATAGAACAGAAGCTGATGTTTCGGGAGTGTCATTATAGTCCAAATATGAAGTCCGCATGCCAATTGTGAAAAAGCCTGCAGTTCAGTTGGAATGGAACAGCGAGGACAGCTGAAAGAAACCATCTATTTAAACCATCTATTTATTGTGATGGTGCTTTGTTTTCTCTATTATTATGTTGCTCTTTGTTGTTTGCTGTCTCCTCTGTTTGTTTTTTTTGTTTGTTTTTTTTTTTTTCTCCATACAGGTGACCCAGGAGTTCTTTTTTTTTTTTCTCTCTCTCTTCCCCCCCCCTTCTCACCGTCTCTTCTCCCCTTTGGTTTTCTTTCTTTCTCTCCCCCTCTTTCTCTCATTCATTCCCCCTGTCCTATTTATTTTAAAAAAAAAAAAAAAAAAAAAAAATGACAAAGGATGAACTGAAGCTCTGCCATCACGTAATGTCGCATACTGCTGTTTCTGATGTCATTTAAAAAAAAAAAAAAAAAAAAAAAAAAAAAAAGAAACCATCTACTGCACCGACGCTCGAGTCTGTTCGCAGCTTGACTTCTTTGCTACTTTAGATGCATGTACGTCTGTCCTCCACACACACACACACCAATTTTTTTAAATGCGAGTCACTTTTGAGTCACTGAACACTCTTTTCCAAAGACTTGCTTTTGTGTAACCTTTGAAGGGCAATATTTAAAAAACGTCCATTTGCCCACTGTCATCCCAACAACTGGCAAATGCTGATAATGTATGTAGATGCTTTATAGGTCGGTCGCTCAGGGCAGCTAATAGATCACGGAAGAGTTCGTTGTGAAGGATTATATTAAGTAGTTTAAAAGTGTTTTAAACTACAAGCCAAAAGATGAAGGACACTCAACACACAAAATGAAGAGGTACTCAGGGTATTGTGTAGTGTTGTGCACCAATCCAACAATTGATGAGATAGCAACCACTGTAGATGACTTTGACAGATGTAATGACGTAATCGTGATCATAGCTTGTAAAAGTAAAAAAAGAACAATGAATACATGCATAAGAGGCCAAAATAACTGACTAAATAACATAACACATTTTAAGAAAAAGACATGCTCACATTAAGGTCTTTAACGCTTTCATATCTACTTTCACATTCAGCCTGATATCATTAAACTGCATGGGAACTAGCCAGTTTCCTTCAGTTGTTTCAGATGCTATCAAAGCACAACTTTTTTCAGTTTGCATATCAATTAATGTCATCTGTTTGTAACTTATGGCATCCTAACCATAACCACTTGATTTGTTTGGTTAGAACGTGCTGGTGCAAATGCGTCTCTGTTAAATATAACCCAGCATTATTACAAGGAAATAGAGAGAGATAGGGAAATCACATGAAACCAAACCGCACTCAAACCAGTAACATTGTGGTCATGTTACATTCATATTAGAACATCTAGGACATTAGCATATTTATCAGTTATAAATGATTAATGAACAACACCGATGGTACTTTCCTTGTCTGTAAGTGACAGAAAGCGTGCTTGTGCAGCGCTTTTATATTCACAGCCTTTCAGCAACTATGCAATGTAGACTGAAAGCTCTGGCAGTCAATTCACTGACCTTAGGATAAGTGGACAACTTGTCCATTTCCTGAACCACAGCTGCCCTAAACCCATATGATGTCTGCAGAGCTACTTGTAAGAAGCGAGAGCAACGGATGCTTTTCAGCACCAAGCTCACAAGATGCAGAAAACAGATGAGACAGACTTAATTATTTTCTGTCAGAATAACTCTTATTTCACAGTTTTCTACTTTACTGAACACACCTGCCAATGCGCAAGCCCGACGGGGCGAGTACAGAGACAACAAATGCCTCTGCCCCAGTTTACGCAGAGTCACTTGTAATCCCGCAGTAGCTCTCTCAGGCACAATGGTGGAACAGCGTGCAGTGCAATTTAGAGTGCACAGGGTTGTTTAAAGAGAAAAACAAGGACACAGCCCAGTCACTTCTCAGATTCACACAACCACGCACAAGGCAATGAGCGTGTGCACACATGCGACACACAGCCTGCCTCCTCCATCATTACAAATCCCTCCACTTACAGTGTGAAAGATGCCTCTGAAAAAAGGTGCAGACAAACAAGGGGCAATTACAGACCAGCATATAAATCTATGGCCAGCAGCCATATTGAGGTAGATTGGAGACAGCCATGCAAAGCGCATGCAGTATGAGTACACTGTGTTATTATATATGCAAACAGCCCAACAGCTTTTACAAATGCTATAAATACATGACAGAGCAAGACTATAAAGGCCAATGCTTGTGCAGGAAAATGCGTCCTGTAAAAAAACACATCCTCTAAAGCTCATAAACAACAAATTCCACAATGTAAATTGGTCCAGTTATTAAGATTACTAAGGTCTCAGGACTGTGACCGCACAGCATAATAAGCAAAGCACTGCTTAACTTCAAGCCTCCCACAAAAACTCTGCTTTAAGACTGCTTGTCTCTGTACATTCAGTAGACAGTTATGTAATAAAGAAGTGGAGACAAAGAGAGAAAGCAAGGAGGGTCATGTTTCTCCATGAATTAAGTCATTATCAGTCCCCATGCTTCAATAAATCTTGGTAAGAGGAGAGGTGCACAAGGCCTAAAAGGTATTTATGAAGCACTCAGAATCAAAGAGAGCTGACTGTAACCATGTTTAATGTGCTCCTTGGTGGTAGAGACTTTTAAACTCACTAAAGGAGATTGCAAAGAAGCCACAAACACACTCTCAAAGAGTATGTGTTGAGAAAACACGTCAAGAAATCTCAGTTTGAGGAATTTATTTTTTTTTTTTCAAATATTTGCATGGGACACTCTCCGTCTCATCTTTTTTTTTTTTTTTTAACTCTTTTATGCAAATGCATGAACTGACTCAGCAACATCGTGGCTTGCACCAAAATGCCCTCTTGGTGCAAGTCAAGAGGGTAAAAATTACTGTGGGAAATTCCCACACATACACTCATCTGAAATGATGTGCTTTCACTAACAAGCTGTACTTTAACACTGGTTATGCTACATAATTCTCAACATACAGGAACAGGATAACTGGAGTCTCCACCTAGTCTGACTTCACCCCATGTCATTTCCTCTTCTGATGGTTGCGATTTTCTACTTCTTGTCTGACTCCCCTTATCGAACATCCTGCTGCTTATTTCTTTATCACTATACCAACTTCCTTCCACCTCTTTGAAATGTGAGCATTTCTTTGCATTTTTATTTTTTTAATGTAAAATGTGGCAACACTGCTGAACAGAAGATGTGCTGACAAAATTTAAATAGAGACTCAAATTGAAGATATCAACAGCACATAAGCTCATCAAGTGCCATCAAGAAATATTTTGAAATTTCCTATATAATATATTCATCCATCAATCCAACTCTGGATTGCAGCATATCAGAAACTATTTCAGCAGTTTTAGGGAAAACGTGGATGTGGAAAGGTCATACATCCATCAAAGGGCTTACACAGAGACAGACAACCACACACTGTCACATAAAAATTAGACATCTGATTGTGAAACTTAGTAACCGTTTAGAAGGTTTAACCAGCTATTAGACAAAGCAGCTCCGGAGGGATAAGTGAGCACTATTCTACAACGACACCACATACTGTGTTTCAAAGTTGGAACATCTGGTTAGTGCAGGCTTAGGTTCAGCTCTTGCTGCTTCAGACTGCAGACACATGTCTGTTGGGGTGAGGAGAGACAGGAAGAGGGAATGATTCAGTCTGCTGTAATTAGGGAATTTAAGCGGATGGATGTCAGCTGAGCAACTGAAGGTGAACAGTTTGCTTGGTTTTTTTTTTTTTTTTGTTATACAGTTTGTAAATTTCTTTTTGTTGTACTCTTTCAGGCATTTTTTTTTATATATGTAAAACATGTGTTCTGTGCCATAACAGAAGGTTGATTCCACACATAATAGAGCTAAACAGTTGTGGCAGAATACGGATGATGGCTGGATGGAAAGATAGATGCATCCACTATAAACTGTAGCCAGACTAAATTCACAGTCTGCACTGGCTTACTGACAAGTTGGACTGAAAGAGATGCTTGCAGCACAAGGGAATCCTCCTACTAACTGGATCGACATAAAAAACATCTCCAAAACATCAAAGATCTTCTCAAAGAAGCCAAGAAGGGACAAATAGAAGAGCAATGGAAATAAGGTCAGAAAGGCAGCATCTGTTATAAGTTGACAGACATGTGCATTAATAACCTTCAGTAAGCACTGTTCTCGCTGAACCTTTACATCCAACTTATTAAAAGAGTGGGAATGGACACAAATACAGACATTAAGCAACCATACACTCCAAGCTCTACACTAAGAGTGAATAAGAAACTGAATCGCTGATCCACTTAACCGTTGTTTAGGATTTTGAGAAAGGACATTGAGACTCAGTCATGTGGCGGTGAAGAGGTGGTGGACAGCTCTAACTATCTGGGTATCACACAGGCTAAAAGAAACCATGATGAAAATGCAAGATGGTCAGCTACAGCCAAACACCTTCAGAGGGTAAAACAGGTGCTCCAGAAACAACATCCAAGCCCTACCAGTCATCAGATACCCAGTTGCAATAGTACGCTGGATATGTAAAGAGATAGTCCAGCATCCTGAAACTCTTTGGGCACTGACAAGAGGAAAGGAGAATTGGTGAGTGGCAGAGCCATAACCCAGAATGAAACAATGAGCATCCATGAATGCACCAGGAAGTATCTAACTTGCCACAAGAGTGCATCAGGCAGTAGAAGCCAGACAATGACAGAAGAGGAAATACTGTAAAATACCAAGCCCTCCATGGGATGTACCGTTAGCAGATAAAGGAAGTGGTTGACATCAAAAAAATCCTATCAGTTCCTAAAAACAACCAATTTGACTGACAGCAAAGTCAAGACCCAAAGCACCAGATCTATAAAGTTAAGAGTACCCATAGCTTACAAGACCTAAGATGCACAAAGTTTCTCTGAGAAAGACACAGTAGCAAGGTCTACATGCATGCTCTGAGACGCATAACTAAACGGTTGTGATAGCATACAGGAACATCTGTGTTGCGTATTAATCCACACTCAAATCCCCAAGTCCCGATGAGAAACAATTCACACTACAATGGCTTTGGAGATCAAAATGAAACATGTCAAATAAAACTACAAGCACATTATGAGTCATTTTGATCTGTTTTACAACACTAGTTGGCAAGGCCCTTAAGAAAGCCAGATATTGAATGAACCATAATGAACCATTAATCTGCAGAAAATTGTTTGCAGTTGGCCCTAATAAGTTTTGCCTCAGAACACTGAGATTTTTCTCCCCGTCATGTGGTTGTGTTTACGCCCGCAGGATTGCTGCAAATCACATAAACAGACTAATTTTAGGTTAAATATGTCAACAGACAAAGGTCCATTTGATTTACTCCCTTTTTCATCCCTTTATCCTCACTCTCCCTCTGCTTCCCACTGAATGCACTGCAAGTTTTATGGGTATGAGTGCAAAAAAATACTTTTCATACAGAAAGTCTTTGTGTAGTCTTAATTCGGGGAGGTCAAAGAGGAAAACTTAGCCCACAATTATAACAGGGAACAGCTGATGTCAATGCCAGTCCACAACAGCAAATTATCATACAGGATACATTATTTAGGCTAATTAAAGTTACTGTGCATATGCAAGCTGCTTTGCAACCCATTGTGCTATTCTGTGCAACTCTGTCCTCCTCAGGGTTCCTATTTATGCAAGCAGAGGGCCAGAACGATCCCATAACAGAGTCACACCACCATGTACAATTTGGACCAGATGAAAATAATCTTGTAGGGCTCCTGACTTTACTATAAACGAGTAACAAATTTTGTATTTTCACTCGAAGAGTACAAATAAGATCCTTAATACTCGCTCATACTAAATAATCCCTTGCGCAATGCCCCAATTTCGCCACAGGGATCAATCAAGTGTTATTCCAGGTTCTAATTTGCAAAAGGCTTTAAAGCCTTTTACGTAAGTGTCTACATGAGTCAATGGAATTGGTCAACATTTAGATTTCTTCAGCATCCTTCATACGTCAAGAAGATAAGCTGCAGGTCAGCAGCAGAGGTATGAGCTGAGCTGGAGGTTAAAGTGCAAAAAACAATGTTATTGCTCAAAGAATTAAACTGCATTGAGATTCTCGTCATCAAGATGGCTAACTTCAGCTGCAAGTGAGAGGCTGATGAAAGGAAATCCCTCTGCTTAAACACACACACACACACACACACACACACACACACACACACACACACACACACACACACACACACACACACACAGCAGTTTTCTCTTTCTACCTCCAGCTTCTCCCTGCCTTCTTCTCTCATCCCCTCTCATTTAACTCCCACCACCATCCCATCTCTGTGCCACGCTGCAGGCTCTCCAAGGCTCCTCCATTCAGTCCTTTCTAATTAACAACACAGGAGCAGAAGCACAGAGAGAAACTTCCAGAGGAGACATCCCTGCTTAAAGACAGAGGCAGCACACACACACAAAAGCACACAAACCTCTCAACACATACACACTGAGACTCATGAAAAATGCATACACATATGGATAGATAGGTCTGTACTGTACTTCCAAAGCACATACTGTATGACCTACTTTATATGCAGCACTGAAGAATCCCAGGAAGGAGAAATGATATACATTTGAGGTGGTCGTAGCTTTATTCTAAAGGGGAACTCTTGAACTGTCAATGTTAGTAAAAAGCACAGTCGTGTAGAGGATGTGAGAGTTCTCTGTGGTTTCAGAGCAACTGATTGCAGAGTTGAAGTCCACAAATCCGTACTTGTGATTGATGTGGGACAGCTATGCTAAATACATATAAGAAGCAAACATAATCAATCACAGCCTTGGCTACAGATCCTCTGCAAGCTGCAGTCTCACTCCTCACTATAACACTGATAGTCTGTGAAGTCTGCTGAGAGTGCAAAGTAGATAACTAAGGTTTTCTGTCTCAGTTGACCAACTCGGGTCACGATCAGGTTAACAGCATGGGTCAGACTTGTGGTGGCAGTAGTGTAAAACTGATAATGGCTTGACTGAAAGGGAGCAAACCACATGCTTGCTTCTGCCCCAGCAGTTTGAAAGCTGAAATTTAACAATCACAAATATAAAATGCAAAAGACTTTTACCATTCTCATGTCTGTTCATTAAATATGAAGATACAGGAGGTAGTCGACTTTGGCCTCAATCACACAGGTCTAGAGACCAGTCAGTGACACCTTGTCAACCACAGGCCACTTGAGAAAATGTGTATCCCACAGCTGTTTGACAGAAGGTTATAACTAGGTGACACTGGTCATAAAGAAGTCCAAGGTGGTGTACCGAAAACCTCCTTGTGGTTGCTTTGGTCATTAGCAGATTGCCACAGCTGAATGGAAGACCCAGACTTATCTGCAGACACTTACCAACTATTCTTGGAGTGATAGTAATATTACGACCTTTATCACCATCAAAGTAAAAGGTGGGCCTTTTGAAGCAGTAAAGCACAACTTTGGTTTCCATTTCTGGTTTAACTACATACTGCTTTGCGAGCAGTTGTCAGGTTTTTCCAGACAGGTTGCCAGGGCACGAGTCTCAAAGCCTGTTCGACTGAAGCCTCAGATTTGCATTAATGCTGTGGCCATGTTAACTTTTGCTGTGTTTATTCTATTTGGCCTGACTACTCCAGAAGACTTTTGAAAAGTTGGGAAAAACTTTGGTTTTTGGGAAAACACCCAGGTTCACTGGATGATTACATGCTTGGCCTTCCCACTGTTGTCATTTGTCATTTGCCAGCAGAAAACATCTGCCACAAATGCCAGTGGACAAAAAATTATATAAAATCAACTAGAGCAGGGCGATATGACCAAAAATATTTATCACGATATACATTTGAAAGTTTGCAATAACGATATAACTGACGATATAATTGACACTAGACAAAATACTACACAACTCCACAACTTTATTAGTGCAAAAAAAACAAAAACCATCAATGTATTTTCACTTAAACAAGCAGCTGTTTTTTTATTTGCATTAAAGTTGTATAAAAATTTAACAGTGCAAATGCAAATTCCTTGCTGACAGTTTAACCAAAAGGCATTTCCAGTGGAAACTGGCTGACATATCCTCAGCATAACAAAGTATAATATCCACAAAACCTAAGAGGTTATACACACACAATACGGTAATATTATGTTGAAGCACAGTACGTATCACTCTGCGAGGCTCCTGCCTATGATAGCCGTAATGCTCCGACAATCCATCAAGCGGTGCAGCTTTGTAGCTTAGCAAAGTCGTACTAAAACATTTGACAGATTTTCGAGCGCCGTGTACCACATAAAATCATTTCGAGGTCAGTAAACACAACCAGAATTCATACATAAGGCCCACTGGATTATAAAGGGCACTGTCGATTTTCAGAAAAATCAAAGGATTGATTTTAAGTGTGCCGTATGTTCCAAAAAACATGGTAACAACGACGGCCCACTAGCATGCTCTACCAAAAATAGTGCTTTGTTGTGTATCTGACGGATGAAAGCTAAACCAGTCCCACACCACTGAAGTTGCAGCATTTTTACAAACCAATTCTGGTTCATCAGTTTCATTCAACGATCTGCTTTCATCGCCATGCTTTTTCCGCCGTGTGCGTATGAAAACAAAGGCACTGTGTATGCACGTTTTACCCATATTCTATCGCGATATTTAATTTTTCTATCGTTGCCCAACATTATACCTGTATGATATGGCCCAGCCCTAATATCAGCTCTCTTGTTTGGGAATGGGATCATCTCAGGTATCGAGATGTGTTCTTTACTGTGTTGTTCTGAGCATGTTTTACTTTAGATTTAACATTTAGGTTTAACTAATAAAATGGGAAACAAAATAATAAGGTGATTGATGTTAGTTCAAAAAGACACACACTGATACCGCAGTACATTTGTGCAGCAAGTGGTACTTTCATAATCTAATTTGCACCTGGATTTCTATTGATTTTTCAGATCCAATTTCCAACAGTTTGCCTTCTGGCTGTTTGTGTTTGAGAGTCAGCAAACAGGCAAAAATAATCAGATTTTATAGCCTCTTAAATCTCATTTATGGTAAACAGTACAGGCGGTAAGCCAAAGTTTTTAAGCATTTAGACTGGCAGGCCAATAGATCAGATGTTTATTCAGCATGTAATTGTTTTGAGATTGGAGAGACTGTGGAGCACAAAGCTTTTACATTCACTTTTGATGACATGAACATGACCGTGCTGGGATTTGAGGCACATGCTGAGTCAAAACTTTCAGACATACTGCTCTGAGTGCATTAACAGCTTGGTATAGTCCAGCACTGACCCAGACGAAAACCACACCAGTGCGCCATGCTGAAGGGAGGTCTGTGTGGTACTGAAAGCATTCTCAATATGATTTGATATACTTCCATTTGCCACACGTGGCCTTGCTGGCATAACTCTGCAGCATGTCTTAGGTTCCTGTAGATTTACAGTAGAAAGGGGATGGAAATGTGGAATGTGCTGCCCTGAAAGTGAGTTAGAACATGAGTAGGTGTAGAAATGTTAAGCTTTCAACATTCAGGCTACAAAATGTGACCTGTGGAAAAAAAATACACAGTGATACACAAAATACTGCTGTGTCACCCTCCCATGCAAACAGCCTTAGGTAATTCAACACCTGGCGTCAGTAAAAATTGCATATACATGAACTCGACCGTATATCCCAATGCAGAGGATTCATCAAAATTCCTGGTATATACAGTACAGAGCAAAAGTAGCCAGCCACTCACTTCTTTTTATTTCTCACAGAAAACAGGTGCAGCTGTTTGTTGAAATGTGTGAAAGCATAAAAGGAAATAGAATATATAAGGAAAAAAATTGAGTTTGTATAATTTTAATATAAGATAATATTTGGTCTGACCACTTTTATTCTACAATACAGCCTGAACTTTCTGGCTGACAGACCAACAATAGCACAAGCAAGAGTAGCTTACTGACTAGTTTTTACACCATAGTTTGTATATTGCCTCTAGCTGACAACAAAGCCGACTGCAGGCAGACGGGCCATGCCCAGATGGACAGCGCTATCCCCAGTGAACCATAAATTCTGCTTTAGGTGCATTTTTTAAATGTTTGAACAAATCATAGGTCAGTGTTAAGATTCTTTTAACAAACATTACAAGACCTACACTGAAAATAAGTTAAAAAACAGCCAATATCCTATGAAAACCTATGAAAGACCGCCTAGAAAACCTTGAGTGTTCAACACCACTTTAAACAGGGCTAGGCCAAGACTTTTGCACACTACTGTACATGTTTTGTCCTTTTCTTTTCTATAAGGCTATTTGGACTAGAGGAATACAAAATTTGGGATGAGCAAAAACAAAAATGAAGCTGCAACATAGCTATTGCTTGACTTTTGCCCTTTCTAGGGTGCCACTGGACCATTTAAACAAATATCTTATCCTTATTAGGGATGTCAACAACAAATTGTAGATATGACTTTTCACAATTCTTAAGACTAAATATTACACCAAAATTTAAAAAGCAAAAAACGAAATAAAACTCAGTGGCTTTGAAAATTTTTACCAGATTTTTAAAAATTGCTGAACATACAGTGTAAGAGCACATGAAACATTATACAGACTTAAAGTAATGATGGTAGTGCACTAATGTTATGAGCAACACTTGCTAAAGTTACAAGCTTTTGCTTTACTGTCTCTAGGCCAAATTATCAGACATTACAATAATATTTCTTATCACCTTTATGCTGATGATATTCAGTATAACCATTGCAGAAATCAAGCAATGATTATTTGACAACTTCCTCCAGTTAAATACAGGTAAAACAGAAACGTTGCTGCTGACCATATGGTCTCAGAAAATAAGCACTATATCAACTTCAACTATATCAACTTCTTAGGCTTCTTTGGGAATGATATTTGACAGTTCATTGTCACTTGAGAATCACTCCAAACAGCTGGTTCAGAATTGTTATGATCTAAGAAATATTTCTATATTCAGACTACTAGTGTCAAAGGTCGAACTTGAGATGATTTATTGTGTTTATTCAGTTTAATTCAATTCAATTTTATTTCTATAGTGACAAATCATAACAAGCCTCAAGGCACTTTATATTGTAAGGTATCCTACAATAATACAGAGAAAACCCAAACAATCATGACTCCCTATGGGCAAGTGTTTTGGCAACAGTGGAAAGGAGAAACTCCCTTTCAACAGGAAGAAATCTCCAGCAGAACCAAGCTCAGGGAGGTGTGGCCATCTGCCAGTTATTTGGATTACTGTAACTGCCTTTTTACTTGTTCCAGCAAATCAGCTTTGGATCACCTTCAGACTGTACCGAATGCTAAGGCAAGACTTTAACTGGAACTAACAAAAGATCGCATTTTACTTCAGTTTTGGTTTCCAGTATATCGCTGACCTGTTGAAAGCTCATGCTTCTTCCTAAACACTTCAGTCTTCAGGTCAGAGGTTGCTGTTGGCCACACGTACTAGGTTCATAAAACATGGAGACTGAGGTTTTCAGGCAGGGGCACCAAGGTTGTAAAATTCCATAAGTCAGCAGACCCGTGCCTGAAGCTTTGCTGCATGTTGCTATTATTATCCTGTATCTTGATGCATTCAGTATCAGATCTACATTCAGGAAAACAGATGCCTTCGTGAAACCCCTACTCCTTTCTGTGACCCATTCTGGAGGTCATACTAAGCTTGTCAAGCTGGGCTTGACAGACTATAAGGTTTTCTCACTGTGGTTTATTAGCTCCAGCTGGCCTTTTATACCATAATAACACAGTTAAAGTCCTATTACTTTGGATTTTTACAATCAATCGGCCAGATATCATGGCAATCTGATAATATAATTTACTTGTCATAATTTTTTGTAAATCTCACTAAGCAGCCACAACCCGTAGTGTGAAGCTACTAACATGTATCACCTGTGTAATCAAAGCCTGAGATGTATGACCCTAGTATTCAAGTGGACGCCATCATTGTTCAAACAATACCCCATCAGGATTTTACAGCTAAGGAGTAAAAACATTAACGAACTTAATCACTGCAGGACACAACTATTACAAGGCCATATATAAACTACCTCCCAAATAGCAAAGCAACTTACTAGAACACCAGATGCCTATTAGTTCTAACAAAACTACCATTTGCTACAAACATCAGTGACCAGTCAGTGTTGGAATGACATAGATAGATTTCATTACTAAAGAAAAAACAATATAGTCATACTATATTAGTTTAACGGTGGCCAGCTGGAAAATATCGCCCAACCTTACTTCAGAGAAGCCATTAAAGTCGGAAAGTAGAATGATAGTCTAGCACATTTTTGGCGTTCATATGGAATTTCTTGTTATTCACCAAAATATCACCTGCCAGTTCATCTAAGACTTTTAACAGGTATCACGAGACAAACAATAAAGCCAAGTGACGTCTTCCAGCACTAGCTGGCAACAAAAGGGAGCCATTAAAGGGTGTGAACATCTTCACCAAACTTGGTACCACATATATTAACAGTTAAGATGTCACTCTCTGTTTTAAGCATTTTACCAACAAACTAACCAGCATGTGAAATATGAGCACATGCACACCACAAATGAATAGAAAAAGCATGGGTATACTGTTCTAAATTGGGCCTCTGAATCAGCACCAAAACATCCTTGGGACAGCAACACACAAACACATACACCCCTCTCACTCTCCCTTGCCCTATCCCCCTGACCCCTCAGTTTCACCCCCAGTGGTTGTCCGGGAGACAGATCAGACTGTACAGCCTGTCTAGTTTGTGGGGCTTAGAACGAGACAGGATGTCGCCAAAGACCTCTTTAGCAAAAAGAATGACACACGCACAAAGTAACGTCACAAAGGTATGAATACACACATTAAAATGCACTCTCTCTTTCTCTCACACACACACACACGCTTGGATGTTCTGGAATATGTGACTCAGCAAGACCCACAGGGGCGCAAAACAGCAAAGACGGATGGTATCACTTAACAACTCTACACACTGCAAAAAACGTCTGAAGTAACAGTCTTACCCCTTTTCCTAAGTTTTCTTAAAGGAAACCTATTACATGCCATGTGTAGATTAGAAAGGTGTTGACCACTAAAAATCATTCCATCTGTCTAAAGCCCTTCATGAACAAACATACAACATAGCAAATACGGCCCTCGTTACTAACCTTTTAAGTAATGAGTTTTGATTTTCTAGGCACAAAATTAAGCACCTTCCAAAGTCATTAGAGTTTATGAGGGCAGAGTGAATCTTTGCGCACGCTTTCATGGTAATTGATTCAAGATTTTCCAACATATTGTTAGTAAAAAGCCAGGGGATCACCCAAAGTCAAGAGGTGCCATCTCCTAAAGAACATAAATGTCTCTCAAAATGGTGATTAAAGCGCTGACCACTGGGACTGATCAAGCATCTGTTAGAAATCCCTGAAATAAAACACTTCTGAGCAATTTTCACACATGATCTCCAGGAAATGCTCTTAAACCTATTGGGACATTTAACACAGAACAAGGGATTGTTTGATTCAGATGCATTGCCACAATTGTAAATATTCTATTTCTTTGGCAATGGCCACAGATTTGTCATTTTCAACAATTTATCATTGCCATATTTTCACAAGCAGACTGCATGCCAACTTGACCTGCCTCAGTCGTAATGTGACGACTCCATCTCGCTGCAGTTTTATCGCGCTCTGGATGCACCAAAGTCCATTTCAAAGGCCACAAGATCACAAGTTCGTTTCACATGTTCGCAATAATTTTGATCGTGCCTCCGCCTCCAACCCCCGATTTCCCTGGTGTGACTCTAATGTAAGGGAGAGTGTGCGGGACTATCAGACATGACGCCCATGAGCTTGCTCCAAATCCAGTAGGCACTTAGATGCAACGTTCTCACTCGAGCACAATCGAAAACCACACAGAACAGGGAGCTGGCAGGCTAGAGACCAATTTAATGGAAAATTAGCATTTTCACCTGCTTTCGTGTGGGTATGACCTGTGTGGGATGTTCAACAATAGATGCAGAAAATAGATTTCTAGCTCTGTGACTTTTATTCTGTCTAGAAAAAAGAAGAAGAAGAATGTACACAAGCGGTGGGCGGTTGTTGACCAGGATGCTACAAATTCAAACTGGTAACTCTTTGCATTTTCTTTCTCCTTTCTCATCTCATCCCCATCTTCCCTTCTTTCTCCCACTTGCCTGCTCAGCCTTGCATGGATGTCTTGAATACTAACAAACTAACTGGCTCTGGGCTGCAACCAAGCATTCACTGAGAAGGGAAGCATTTACCAATCCTGCAATCGTCAAGCCGAGCTACATGTTTTGTGATTTAATTGAGCTTGTGTAGCTGGTGTAGCGCATTTGAGCGTGTGTGAGCGGTGGAAGCAGTCCTCCCCCCCTTCTGCTGCCCTCCGTGCTTCTTGTTGACTGGGGTAGCTATTATCACAAGCAGGCAGATGTATGAGGGCCACAGATGAGAGAGAGGGGGGCAGAAGAGGCAGGACACCGAGTATAGCGTCAAGCTGAAAGAGAGAGCAACGGATTTTAATTTCTTTGAGCAGGATCAATGACTGTTACTCACAAGGAGTAATGTACGTCACAATAATTTATTGTTTACTTGGATTTAGAATTTAAATTTGTCCTCGTCACAAGGAGCCGATTCGCAGCGAAGCAAATTTTTAAAAATGCATTAACTTGAATTTATAAAAAAAAATTTATCAAGCAAAAAATATTCACTAGATCAAGTTTCATTACTCGTTGCATGGTCCTGAGGCATCCCTTTAGTCTCTAAGGAGGCTGTGATGGTCACGTTATCAGATTTAATGGACTAATGCCAAAATAATCCCTTGATTAGTCATTAGTGAAAATAATCTATATTCTTTGCTCAGTGGCATGAAAATTAAGCACTGGAACATGCAGACGCAGTTACTTTTCCCTTTAGACCAGCTAATTGTGTCTTAAGCGAAATACAAATACACTGAAGCGGCATTTAATTAGTGCAGGACTGCAGAGATCACTCTCAATCTCAAACATTATGAAAATGGTAAGAATCACTGTGTGGGGCTGAAAGAAGCTAAAAGAATACTGTAAAACACACTTTCTCAACCAATATGTAAATAAAAACACAGCTAAACTACTTTTCATTCACTCACATGTACACATTTCTCATTCATAGACAACATGCAACACACCAAGCTGCAGGTTTGCTTTCAGATGATGCTGGTAGTTCCCGTGTTGTGCTTCGCACCATAAAATCAAACGGCTGCCCCTCTGTTGGTCTTCCTTGGTCTCTTGTGTTCTGGGGGCCTCTGGATGTCTGGAGTTTTGATCTCCTCCATACCTGCTTCATACCCTGGAGGACGGGGCTGTGGCCCCCCCACACCCTCTAGCAGATCATTACATGAAGGAACCTTTTAAAAAAAACAACAACAAACAAGTGCGTCCATGCTCACAGGTGTACACACGGGTGATCACAACCACAAACTACACCCTTTTTGGCTCCTACCTCAAAGCACACTGTGTTCTGTTGATCTTATGTGCTGCACAATAATGTTTAACATTTAGTATTTACTGTCATATTCCCATATATCATTGTGATGTTGTTTATTCTATTACTCTTGTTCTCTTCTGCTTGTTTTCTTTTTTCTTTCTCAGCAGGTGATCCAGGTGATCGATATATGCATTTTTTTTTCTCTGCCCGTTCTGTTGGTTTTTGTCTTTTGCCCTTCTCCCCCGTCCCTCTTCTCAGCTGTTTCTCTTTCCCTCTTTCTTTCTCCCCTTCTTTCCCCCAGTCAAGTCTGTCCCATATTCAGTAAGTGAAAATAAAACAAACAATAAAAGGTGAATCAAATGGACCATTACGGCAAAGCTGGGATGGTCAATTTGGTAAAGTAAAAAAAAAATAAATAAAATAAAATCAAACTTTGATGAGCACTGCTGCAGATGATTTGATGGTTAGAACAGAGTATCAGCAACCAACAGCAATCACAGAGGAAAAGTGTGACAAGCTAAAGAATAAGAGTGATCTTTTTTTATTATTAATATTTTTAACTTTTTGCATCAGTGTAGACATAAAATTCATCATGACAACGCTTTCTGGCTGGCTGGTGCATCTTTTGCAGTCATTGCTCTCCCATGCAACATCCTCTTTTGTGCAATTAGTCAAATACTAATTCATTCACGGCCCTATTCATTTCATATCCAGTGCCTCAATTGCCTGCTCAACTCTCCCTCAAAGTTAAATATTGCTAGTGTGAACAGGGAAATTATAGCTGTAATCAATTCTTTTGTCACTCACATTAATGAGAGAGTAAAGTTGCTATCATGCCAGCCAGCAGAGCAGAGCAATTATTCACGCTCAGCATACCAACAGGAGCTCAAAAAAGAAGAGGGTGGGAGGTTATGTGGAGGAAAACTCCGTGTACCATCAACACACCTTCTTTCAGATCCAGTTTTTCGGTTTTACAGTGCGCTGGCAAGCCGATGCACCACACAGTTATCCACATGATTCATAGGCAGCAAGGAACGCTGCCAGGGAGGACTCCTCCATAACAGATCGATAAAATCCTGAGCTGAGCAGCGATTTAACTCCCACATGGCCATCACCACAGTAGGAGGAGAGGAGGGAGAGCCCTTTGGATTGTGGGAGAACATCACAGGACTGTAGGCATTCTGTTTCTGCTGTATCATCCTACCTGAAGCGGACAGTTTTTGTTTTTGTTTTTTTTGGGGGGGGGGGGTGTAATGCGATCTTAAATTATAACTGGAAGAACCAACTCCTCACGCCAACAGGCTGGCGCCAAGTGCCAAACAACAAACACACCAGGAATAATGTAGATCTCTGACTTATTAAAGCATTTCGATATAAGGGGAGGACATGAACTGACACTTGTTAGAAGTCACAACAGTTCTGGGGTTTTGCATTTCTACATAATCAAAATTTTAAGACTGTCACACTGTCTGATCTTCGGTTTAAGCATCTTGCAGCAGTCAGAATATTGTGACCTTAAAAATAAAATTCCACCTGACATTTCTTTATCAAAATCAAAGTAAATCTGCACACAGAATCTCCAAAATAAGGATTTGAAAAGAGGTGTGTTCAACAACTCAACTTCTACATTTGCATTAGATATTTTTACATCGTTGTTAGAGCCAGTTAGTGTAGTTGGTCCTTCCAATTCCATCACATTAATTGCTTCTTGTGAATCTAAATCATAACATGACCTATATCAAACCTCATGGGGGGTCTCAACTATGAATGCTACTAAGTCTTACTTTAAGTTTAACCCTACTAACTAGTCTAAAGTAAACTCTCATTGGCATTAATTCATCAAAAGGTAAGTAAATTAATGAGTCTGCAAAACAATAACCGGCAGACCTGCATCATTTTTAATGTCCCTGCTAATTCTACATACACAACAGCTACAAGCACTAAACAGTTAAAAAAAATCTAAACTATGTTTAGATATTTTTAACCTTTAGCGTGGTGTACACAGCATCTGTGTTCTGTATAATACACTCCCTATAGGAGGATCACTGTTGACCACTAAACTGTCACATGCTAACAGCTAACTGCTGACAAAAACAGCTGCAGGGCAAAAACGCTCAGTCATACAGCGAAATAAGCGAACTCACTTCCTCGGGGAAACAACTGGATGTCTGCTGTCATGAATTCACAGTCTGAGGAGGTGGGTCAACATATGAACTGCTCATTAGAGAGGTCACGACCTTTCAGGAGCTATTATGCTCTGCTAAGCTGGGAGGGCATTCGAGGAGACAAGCATCGATCTAGGCAGGCCATAGCGCTGCAGAATGAGCCCCAAGAGAGACAGACAGATGCAGGCTGACTGCATTCACAGAACAGATACAGTATAAGTTTATATAACTAAGCACAAGTGATTTTTTTTACATTTACATGGGGCTTACAGTCAAAATTTAAGAAAAGCACATTCTTAAAAACGGGTTGCAGTCAGTTCAGACATTGCTAAATAAGAGTCAATAAAATTGAACTGCAGGAAGACATTTAAAATCTGACATTACATTAACAGCTCTGTCTGCTTCAGGTAACCTTTAAAATAAGTAGGAGTACCAAAGTAGAACTGAAGTGTTCTTAAAAGTTTTGGTTTTTTCTAGAGCAAGACTTCATGTGATACTTCTTTTACGGTTTTCTGAAATGTCTCAGTCTTCATTCTGAGGCTACTAAAATGAATGGAGAATACATCAGCTTACCGGCGCAGCTCATCTATACACAATGGAAGGAAAAATTGTCTGAATTCTTTATGACTATGTATTTAGTTTCATGTGAAACATTGAAACATGTGACCTGAGATTTTATTTCTGCAAACTCATCATTTGGGATCATTTTGGTTTTAAAGTGAACAAAGCCAGCAAACTAAGGAGCTGTAAATGAAGCTATGAAAGATACAACTGCAGCCACAGATCACCAGTCCACTATTTGGACTGGCTATCGTGGAAATGTGCCGAACTATGGGTGAACTACTCAGCTCAGTTCTTTTCTGTGTTTACTTTGGTATGCCACAATAAACAGCTAGGGGTAGAGCTAATGTGGCATGACTGCAGCAACAGTTTGGAGGCATTTCACGCCTGTTACACCAGCAGCTTTTTTTTGTGTTTCCAAAAGTTTTTTACCTAAGCAAAAACTACAGCCAAGCTGGCACAACTATGAGCAGATGCCTAAAATCAAGGCCTTCCTCTTATTTTGGCTGCTTCCTTTAGGGGCCGTCACAGAGAGTCATCTGCCTCCATCTCACCCTTTCCCTAGCATCCTATTCCAGCACACCCACACTCTGCATGTCCTCCTTCACTAGACCCATGAATGTGGTCGTCGTCTTTTCCTCCAGCCTGCCAGCTCCATATTCAACATCCTTTGTCCAACATATCCACTCCCCCTTCTCTCCCGGTCATTCCTGATCAAAACCTAAAAAAACCTAAATTCCCGATATCAGTATTGAATCGGAAATGGAAGAAGTCAAAACTGTGCATTTTTACCTGCAGCCTGAATAAACAAACAGGTGGGGATAATGTGATGATAATTATTAATGGGCACAACCTGTCTGCTTAGAGCAAGCAAATACCTTACCTAACGTGGGCTCTGGGATAGCGCCCTCTGTGACCACTCAGGTCTCTACGGCACTACATTTGGTACCAAATACCCCATAAAACTGCTTAAAACATGATTTAAAATTCAGCAAGTCCTCATTCTTTTGAGTGTGGACAGACATCGTGCCTTCATAAACATGCTCCATAACAGTATGGTAGCTCCACTGAAGCACATGATCTAACAAAATGCATTCTGGTTACAAGCACAAAATGTTGTATTGATTGAGTGGTAAAAGTAAAAAAAAAAAAAAGCCAAACACCTCACACATGTTTTGTTTTACTTTTAACTGATGTCCTCCTTTCTGCCTGTAATAAAAACTAAATCCTCTCGAGTCCTTTATTAACTGAATGTAAAGATTTCGTGTTTAGACTCAGGCCCGTGACCAACAGTAACAACGTCCGAAGCATACTTGACACGTGAGCCACCCTGTAGAGATACTATGGTAAAAAGCAGGCAGCGTGACGCCTGCTGGGACTTGCTGGCACCCGGTTCTGCCCCTGCCAGTGGCTTCCGTGACATCAACAGACGGTCAGACACCCCCTGATCCAGACAACACACCTCGGGAAGCAGAGCGCAGAGATCCAGGCTGACTGCTCCTGCCGAGAGGAGGTGGCACATGACATGTGGGATGCGCGCAGTTGGCGGTGTGTGTTACTAAATATGTGTGTCCGAGCCTGGTGGAGAGACACGCTATCGTGCAAAGAAGAGCTCTAGGGGAGATAGAGAGAAGGAGTGATAGATCATTTGTGAAAGCTCCATTCATTGGTAAAAATGGCTGAGATGCCAGTTACTATCAGCATGCCTGCGATGGCTGTCTCAGCTGCCAGGGAAACAGCAATCTGTGGTTCACATTTTAGTTTAGGAATAAGAGAAAGAAAAGACAGCAACTGTGAGAGCATTACTATAAATGATTCTCTCTCGCTTCTCCTCTATCAGCTGCAATCTCTCCACACTGTCAGCCTAAACCCGTCTATGAATATCAGCCGTTTATATAGTGTCTAACATATTCATCCTAAGAAGTATTTTCAAACCACGTTGCATATTTAGCCTCCAGTGGAACTGATAAGTTCAGGGTTTTTTCTATTTAATATCAACCTATTTAAAGAATTTGCTTTTATGTTTATGATTTGGTGATATTCACAGAGCTTATTCAGTGAATTTTAATTACATTGACTACGTTCCCTAAAAATTTGAGCAATAAGCAAAGTTGCACTTGCTGGTTTTTCAAACAACAGGGTCTGGCTGGTCATGATAATTCAAGACTTTACTTCTTAGACTGGGTTTGATACTACGAACTCTAAAAGACTTGGTGCATAATTTAATCAAAATAGCATACAATGATCACCTAATGTGTCTTCAACCTAAATGTTCTCAAGGTAAAGGTTACATGTGCCATTTTTACAGGTAACTGTAAAATGTGATGGATTATGAGTTGGATGAGCTACTACATCACTGATGTTTTGGGCATGTTACATTTCGTTAACTCATTTTTTTAAAGGACTTGCAGTTTTATGGTTGATGTTTGATTCTTTCTTTGATAGAAACATTTAATTCATCAGGTATAACTTGATGTTTCTTTCTGATCTCAGGGCTAATATTATGATATTGAATCAGGTACGATCTGCACCTGACTTATGTATCTGCAGCCAAGTTAATTTTCTTCATGTAGTAACTAATGGAAAACTTGTCATTTACCTCCAGGCAAAATGTCAAACAACTTTCTCCTAAAAGTTTCTTTAAAGCACGGCTTCTCCATTTTCCATTTTTCTTTCTTGCTTCCTGAAATTAAGTGTATGACAGACGAGTATTTAGAGATAAAGCAGACAAGCTGTTTGGCTTTCCACTGGGTTAAACAATGCTGTAATTGGCAGGTGTGTACATGAAGAAGAAAGTGAGCTTGTCTGATCTCATTAGGGAGCTTTTAATTCTCCTCCTCTCCACTGTCAACACTCCTGCATCATTAGATGTAGCTGACAGGTCCACTTTGTATCTCTAAACACAAGGTGCTCCCCTGTGATTTTTAAACCATTTTTCTGTGTTACAATACTTAGCTTTGGCAATTAAAACAAGAAAGGAAAAGGACTGAATATATGTGCCATAGCTGCGTAATTTCAAACTCAAATATTGATACACATGTGATTTCATATTCTACTTTTTCCACAAACTGATTTGGGATTATCTTGCTGTTAAACGAAGAATAAAAACAGTTCAAGGACTTAAGTGAAGCAATCAGGACACGTCTCAGCCTCCCAATGAAAAAACAGGTGATTGCAATTTTTAGATTTTACTTATTTCGCTCATCTCTTTTATGAAACTATATTTCAGTCAAGACCTCTTAACCTAAATAGGATTGTTATTTTATTATATCTAAACCATTTTGGGCCAATGTTTTTCCTTCTATTGTCCAATTTTGGTGAGAATTGTAGCTTCAGTTTGCTGTTCTTACAGGAATGGCACCTGGTGAGCTCTTCTGCTGCAGTAGCCCGTCTGGTTCAAGAGTCAATGTGTTGTGCGTTCAGAGATGCTCTTCTGCATGCCTCCCTTGAAACGAGTGGTTATTTGAGTTACTATTGCTGAGGCATTGTGGCTTCAGTAAGGATTTTTTTAGTTTTTTGGGCCTTTCTCTGTAAACCTTGGCAAAAAATCAGCACTGTCTGAAACACCCAGGTCCACCTGTCTAACACCAGCAACCATGCCACAGTTATGTCTAAATGCCATGTGTTACAACCATGTAACTGGGCTAATTAGATATTTGCATTAATGAGCAGTTACCTAATAAAGTGGAAGGTTAGTGTACATAAGTCTAAATGGGCAAGCACAGAGAATATGTGATTTAATACTAATAATACCATTATTATATATTAGAACACATAAAATCATAATAATAAATACCATCCAAAACATTACATGTAAAATCCACTCATAAAAAAAAAACAACATTTCCTGCACAATTCTGCCTCCATGGTCTGTGAGAACTAATGCAATGCTCACTAAACCGTTTAATGACAAATCTAAAATTAAAGGTGTGGCCACTTTTTTAAAGCACGAGCATGAGGGCCAAAAAAAAGCTGACCAAGGACACACAAATAATTGCACCCACAATCAATAAAAAGGTTTAATAACAAAGGAATATCACGGTCAGTACCAAGACGTGAACACATAAAATGTGAAAGTCAAACAATTATATCAATCCCACAAAATGGTCTATCACACACACACACACACACACTCTTAGAGAAAACATCACATAAGAAATCACAAAACGGTTAGAACCCAAACCACGGTGTGATTTTTGGATTCGCATCAAAACCCCATCAGACACAGTGAAGGTGGAGCCACTTAATTACCACAAAGAGAAAAGGGGAGGGGGGGGGGGGGGGAGGGGGAGGCGTGCTATGTGAGAGGATAAAGGGATGAGGAGAAGGAGAGCTTTACTCACAAGCCAAAATCTCTGGATGCTGAGAAGAAAACATCCAAAAAAGCATTTATTTGTGTCCTTGTTCGGTCCTGCGTGCGTGCGTGCGTGCGTGCGTGCGTGCGTGCGTGCGTGCGTGCGTGCGTGCGTGCGTGTGCGTGTGCGTGTGTGTGTGTGTCTTTCCCATGGCTATTTACAGCCCAGTCAGACACTGGGGACTGTCTGGAGTTCACACACAGGATTAAAAAAAAAAAAAAAAAAAAAAAAAAAAAGATAGAAAGAAAGAACACACACACACACACACACACACACACACACACACACACACACACACACACACACACACACAGTCTCAGAGCCATCTCATCCTCAGGCAGTCATAGATACAAACACACTCATTCATATGAAAATATTATCTCTCTTTCACTTATTAAGTAAAACTACACACAGTGTATCAAATTGGCTGAAGATTTTGTGTCTCAGAGAAACCAAAGTAAACTACATAGAAGTAAATAACTCTACTTTAAAGCAGAGAAATGTGGCTCGCTAAAATTAAACCCTTAAAACCTTTTTTCCCATGGCAGGTTTGAGGAACTGGTGGCATTTCAACTATCAACAGGTCGTTAGTTTGTATCATCATTCAGCTCTAACAGTGTAATTTAAGTTTCACACTGCAGAATTAGAAACTGAAGAAAGAATTTGTAACTTAAAGTAAGTAAGTAAGTAACCCGCATCTCTAGAAAGTAAAACTTAGACTAACAGAAAAACTGCAACAAGGTTGTGTCATTTGGTTTTATTTCTGCAAACAGCAGTGCCATAGAGCTGCTTTTTTTTTACTATGTTCTAAATTACCTCATAATCGAATTCTAATACAGTTACCATGAAAGTGAGATTTGAGAGTGAGATTTATCTGATCACTATCTGATTTATATATTGTGCTCTCTAGCGCCGCCATAGCTCTGGTTACAGAGTAAAACTGATGTTAATAATATCGCGGCTTTTGGATGCTCAGTCAACAAATCGCTCTGAAAAATGAAATTAAGTTATTTGGTCTCAAAACTAGTCTGAGGGTACTCGTCTGTATCAGTGTATTAAGGAAATAGTTCATCTTGAGTGAGGTTAAAAATAAATATATTTATATCGTTATTACAGTATAATTACTTTTTCCAAAGAAAACAAAATACGATCACTTCCTGCCAAAATGTAGCCTAAAGTCTATCAGATCAATTAAAATGTGCTCTTTTTATACAAATATAAGATGTTAATTAACAGAGTTTAATGTTGGTTATAAATGCTTTCTAACTTTAATAAAACTATTTTAAGTCTTTTTTCAAAGTTAAGCTAACGAACAGCTAGCAGCAGGTTATTGCAACTAATGAGTAAAATTCAGCCGGAATCACTTTTAGTCATGACTTCTTGCAGCCAAATAGCTTGCAATTGTATTCTCTTTCTTGGGATGGATTAGATAAGAATATAAATATCTTACTTCTGTAGTATAAAGTAACAAGTAGCAGTCAGTTTGATTAGCTTAGTTAGCACTTTAGCATGTTAGCTTTTTATGATACTGTTACTGACAGTATCTCAAAATCTGAAGTTAGTTGTCTCAAAATTTTGAGTTAATTCAAAATTTAGCAAATGCACATTTTGAGAAACTTGGAATTTTGCTTCATTAAATTAAAATTCTTATTTACTGATAGCAATAAAATAATTACTTTAAAAAAAAACTGTAGTAGAGGCTAGCTTCTAAAAAAAAAAAAAAAAATCCTACTTTTTCCAAGGAAAACAAAAATGTGTCTGCATCCAGTCAAGAAGTTGCATGCAATATAAATCTCATGTGATTTATAAATGCACCACATTTTTAAATTCGTTTAATCCTAAACTAATCTAACCAACTTCGAGCACTGTTTAGCCTACTGTAACGAAAATAAAGTCCAGCTAATCACACTGAGTTATACCAAATTAAATTCTAGTCTAGCCTTGTTTTATGAAAATAAAGGACAATATTGGCAAAGCTTCTTTTTGTGTCAGCAAGATGGCAAACAGCATGCCATGCCTGTGTTTGACAGCAGTGGAGAACGACAGGAAGAGTAAACAAACTTGTGCTGTAGCTAAATGTCATGAACAGACAGTGTGTTAGTGTTGCTGAAGAGGAAGGATGTCGTCAGCACCTACCGGAGCAAACTGACATTTGCAGGTACATTTATATGCTGTTTAATGTGCTGCAGCAGAGCAGCTAATTAGCTTTCTAGCCTGCAAAACTGAATCAGCAGTGCACTTTCCCCCAGTGAACGGAGAACGGGTTGAATAAAGTGTCCGTCTATGAGTTTAATAAAGTGACGGTGCCCTCTAGTTTTTCCATTAATTGGACAGGATACAGTTATATTCTTAAACATTTAAAATATAAATTTATTC
The DNA here is from genome assembly GCF_057381845.1 of Rhamphochromis longiceps. Classification (NCBI taxonomy): domain Eukaryota; kingdom Metazoa; phylum Chordata; class Actinopteri; order Cichliformes; family Cichlidae; genus Rhamphochromis; species Rhamphochromis longiceps. Next base: position 28,888,506 of record NC_140573.1, on the reverse strand, counting down.
CTTAAGGGTTCTTTTTTTCCCCCCTTTAACAAAGGCGACTACATGAAAAATATTTTTAGAAAGAAAATATTATATAAAATATTTTAGATTATAATATCAATGACATTTCAAAGACTATGGATTTTCAAGTAACATGCCACAACCGATTCCACCCACATTAGTCTATGCTGCCACAGTGGCACACAGGTTATACAGTCAGGTCCATCGTTTGTTAGGAGTTTTGTATTTTGCCTCTGTACACCACCACAGTGGAGTTTAAATCAATCAATCAATCAATCAATATGTGAATGAAGTGCAGGCTTCTGACTTTAATTAGAGAGGTTAAAAATTAATATTTTAACTATAAAAAATAATTTGACAAACTAATTAGTACAATTTTAAAGACATGAACTGCTGTTAATGCCTGGATAAAAATCCTTTGCAGTCACCAACTGCAGTTTTGAACCCATGGACGTCACCAAAATTTAGCATTTCCTTCCTTAATATGTTCTGTCATCCCTTCAATGAATTTGCTGCTGGAATATCCCATGTCTTTGCCCTGAGATGCTCATGGGTTGCTTTTGCATTATGCATTGGGTCATTATCCATTTGCGCTGTGAAGTGCTGCCCCATCAGTTTTGCAGCAGTTTGCTAAATCAGAGCAAGGACTATAGCTCTGTTACTGTCACAATTCACCCTGATACCTCTATCAGGACTCATGTCATGGACACAGTAGTGGCACAGGTTCACTGGCAGCCACACATGGCCATTGCCTCGGCCGTGTTTGACAGATAGTGCGATATGCTTCAGATCTGGTGGCTGGGATAACTGCTTCAATGATAATAATAACAATAACAACATCAACAGTGCATCAATGGGAAAATTAGATCACCTTGACTCAGCTATCGCCATAAACTTTCACCATTGGGAATTCCTGACACCAACGTCCATTAGCACAATTCTTCTCCATACTTCACTCTTCCCAATGTTAAGGTGCCGGTTAAACTTGATTTTATGTATCCAAAGAGCCTTCTTCAGAGCTGTGCAGATTTTTAAGAACTTATAGATGTTTTCTGGGAAAGTCAAACCTTGCCTTCTTTATGTGGAGTGTAACCAGTTTGCAGCTCGTTGCAAACCCTCCAGATTTACATTCATGAATGCAGAAGAAGTTGCTTTTCTCTGCAATTTACATTCATATCCACTTGTTTTTTCCATGCACTGATGGCCTTCTTCACTTGTACAGACATCTCTTTGGGCTTTATATCAAAAAGTCCAGTGAAAAGCTTTGAATTGGCTCATGATAGCATCTCTACTTCATCTGTCATAAAAAAAAAAACTAAGTAATGGACCTCACCTCAATGAAACTGCTTTTCAGCTAGTGGTCCAATTAACTTTGAGCCTCTGAAAATGAGAGACTGTGTCTGAAATTCCTAAACAGTAAATGCAAACATCTACAGTAGTGATGTACAGAGGCAAACTACACAAATTATCTATATCTAACAAATTATGGACTAAACTGTATGAAGTCACTCTATCGTCTACCTTTTATCTGTCACTCATAAAAACAATGCTTCATTTCAGTAGACTGACAACCTAAACTCTGCTTGCATAATGTTGAGATTTAGCAGTACTAAAAATGCTATTACTGGAGTGCAAGCTGACAGACACAAAGCTAGCTGAAGGTATGAAGGGCATTGCGATAATATTTTTTAAACAGACCAGAGGGCTGACACATCTGTCTGCCTCTGTGTCTCTAAGCCTCTTTGTGAGATGAACAGACTGAAATGTCAGCATTATTAGCTGCTTCAGATGAAGTGTGTGTAAACACTGACGAGTGAAATGAAACCCAAAACAGTGATACATCATAAAGATGGTAGTGAGGTCAAGTGTGGATTTGAGCAAGAGCCTTTTTAAGAGTTTAAAAGCAGTGAACCCAAGAGGACAGATGGAGCGTCAGCCGTCCAGCAAGAAAAAGAGAGAGGACAGTGACTCAGCTGTGCAGATGGGCCGATAGAGGAATCACGGGAGACGCGCCAAAGAGCAGGACAGAGAAAGGAAGGAGAAAGAAGGGAATAATGGAAGAGGAAAGATTAACGCTAATGAAAAGGGCAGCACTGAGGATGATGAGTCACTGCGCATCTTTATGTAAACCCATTCGCTACTTCACTTCCACTTCAATAGGAGAGGGACTCGTCACTGCAGGTTTGTTGTCAAACACAAGAATCCATCCAAACGGTAAATTAGCACACCTCCCTGCCTAAAATATAAAGGAGCTCACATCACAGCTGTGAAACATGCAATCTTTGTAAACACTGAAGACACTTGTCATTACGGACAGATTTTTGTCACAAACAGCCACAACGCTTAAAATGAGGCTGAAGCATGCGGTGCTGTGCTGAGAGGTGAGGAATGGGGGTAGACTGGATTTCAATGACACCGAGAGTTAAATAAAAATGAATTTTTGCTGTTTCAAGCAACAAAAATGATAATATACATGTATATATTTAAAAAGCTAGTTTTATTTTTCAGCATAACAGACTTAGGAGTAAAAGATGATTACAAAGCAGCTTTCAGAAGGGCTGTTTGCTCTGTAGAACGTCGTTCCAGCAAAACGGCTTATTTGGACATCGATGGAACTTTCTGCAAGAAATCTTTGAGATCAATGTTTAAAAAAAAACAAACTGGTCCAGCTGTGAACATCTCTTGATGTTTATTTCTAAACCAGTATTCATTTTATTCATGTCTTTGCACGCCTGGTTTCCCTTTGCTGCTTCCTTCTGCTGTTTCCACCGAGTTCAGCGTGCGTAAATGACTCCCGCTTGATCCAGATGTTGTGCGACTGTTGTGATGCTTTCAAATAAAATTAGCAAAGCATGTCACTTTGCTTAATTTGAGTGAAAATGTCAACATTAGCGACAGTAACAATGATGAGATGTCATTCATCACACACATTCGTGCTCAGCCAAAATGATAATTACTCCTAATTTTTTCATAAAAGTCCCAATTAACAGCTGAGCTCTTTTACTGTAGTCAGAGGCTGTGGCTTTGTTTAATTGGCATCGTAACCCATGAAGACTTATACCCAGCTAACAAAGCAAAATGACTCAGACTACATGCTACTATGTTCACGAACACCAGAAGATTTATGCTATCGATTCATCCACGCTGTAAATTAATAAATGCAAATCTAATCTTGAGCGTAAATTTGGCATCTTCCATTATGAGCTGTAGGGGTGGTTGTTTTTGCCAAACAATCCATCTGCTGGCCATGTTTTCAAATCTGCATATGAACTGATTTTTTTCTGACATCTTTTAAAATGTTAAAGCCAAACTATGAATGCATTTCAAAATACTAGCACCACTGTATTACAAACTATTAAGACATCTTATTTCCAGCTCATTTCCTCATAGCTACTTGGCTTCTCTCCTTCTCTATTAACACCTCTTTATGTCTGCTCACTGATGAGCTGTGGGATAAACTTTGAGGTTGTTTGCGGTTGTGTTTCTCGGTTGAGCATATTCGTGGTATTTCTTTGAGTCATACCGGGAGTTCCCCTGCACACTTTTTTGGCAACGACTCTTCTTTGTCTATCATGCTTCACTGATGTTCACTCCAAAAACGCAACCAGCTATTAACCAATTTGGTTAACACTGTTATTTATTTAATAATATTTAAAAATCTATAAGATTCACCAGAAGATCACATGTCATGTGAAGACTGTTGGTGATATAAATCCTCAAAGCACCTACCCTTAACAAGTTGTTACCTTGCTAACCACCAAATAGCTTTTTAGTATGATTAACATACAAACATAACAGAAGCACCTCTTGCCACTAGGCAAGGCACACATCTGCTTGGAGCCCCAGGCCAGTGCTCCCCCCTGCCTAAAGGGTCACCAGATATAGGAAGGGGTAAGGGCCAGCTGGTTAGTTGCAACTTTGAAAATAAATAAATGAAGTGCCTGTGTGGCCCGCTATGTAAATTCACACATTTGAAGCGATATTTTGACATTGTGTATTATTCTTCAAAATCAGTAATGTTAATTATGACTGACATAAGCTAAAATACTGGATATTGTTCTAAAACCTCAAACCCTTTGTCAAGTGTGTGATGTTGTCAACTGTCAAGGACACAAAGCCTCTAATGCAGAAGGGCAACATGGCAATGCATATTAGATAATCTGCCTGCCTGCCGGTTACAGTGACGCACAGACGCAGACACACACAGGGGCAGGGGGCATATTGACAAAATGTCAGTCTCTGTTGTCTGACACATTTCAATAGCCCGTTTTCTGTTGTTAATCAGACCACACACACTCTGATAACAAGGCCAGATATTACAGAATCTATACAATGTCCTTTTTTTGTTTTGTTTTTAATCATCTCAATAAAGCTCAGTTGATGTGAAATTTTAATTTAGTACAAGGGCAGAGAGACAGAAATAGACAGAGAGAAAGAGACTAAATGAAAGAGCTGCAGAAGAGGCCCGGTAGAAAATCCATAGCCTGCCTGTTATCTGGACAATAATTGGTTTTCCCCCTCTGCATCCCCCCCACCCACTCCTCTCACATGCTTCCTTCTCCTCCTCATCATCATCCCTCCTACCCCATCGTTGTCTACCTGCACACCACACACACACACACACACACACACACACAGTCAGGCAGGTAACAAAGAGCGTGGCAGGAGCTCGCCATAAACACATCATTTCCCACATCCGCTTTGTTGCATTTTTGCACTTGAATGTCGAACAATGAGCCGACGACACCGTGGAGAAGGCTTAGTGTCAACAAAATGCCCCTCGCCGTTTTTAAAAGACACAATGACACACTCGCAAACATGTTGAGCATCAAAAAGGCACCGCACATGCACACACACAGTCAGACACACGCATACATGATTAGCGTTAAGCGTGTAATCAGTGAATGGCCTGATTAGTCGGTTACACTACGGTGCGAGCCAGAGATAGAGACAGAAAAATGAGGGGGTGTGAGGGTGGAGACACAGGGGAGAAGCTATAAAAATCATTTTGTGGAGGAGCCAGAAAGACAGACAGGGAGCAGAGGCAAAGAAGAAGAATGCATCGACCGACAATAAAGGAGTACAAGGCAGCACGGTGGCGATGGAGGGAAGAGAGGAGAAAGTAAGAAGGAAAGACACCAGAGGACACAAGCAAAGACAGGCAGGCGTTTAGACAGCCACACACATAATCATACACACAAAGGGTTGGCGCGTAGATTGAACTCTACGGGGGGCGGTGGGGGGTGGCTCTGCTGTATTCACAAGTTGAAGATTCAGGAGTGCTTACTCAGCAGATTTACAGTGTCTCCCTGTTTTATTGGGAATGAGTCAGAGACGAGCAGGGACGAGGGGTGGAAAGGAAAAGGGAAGTCCTTAAGAGGGTCGGATTTGTACTAATGCTGCTTTTGAACTTCTGGGGAGAATGCCAAGAGACATGAGTGAACAAGCATACATGCTGGGAATACTTTTTTTTTTTTTTAACTTTTACGCTTTTAAAGGGGCTGAAAGTAAGTATTTTAGTTCAAAACATAATACCATTTAGTAGCTGAAGAGGAAAGAGTGAGTCACTGGAGCATCAAGTCCAACTCTTTTTTTTTTTTCGTCTTTATTAACCAGAAAAAGCATCCAAGCAGGAAGTGTATGAAATCTGAACAACCATCTGCTCGATGTGGAAGCACAGTTCAATACAATCCACTCTACCTTCACAAAAGTTAGCGCAGATGTCTCTCTGGTGGCTCTGCTTCCATTTTCTGTTACTAATGAGGTAAAAGCAGGAATTCACACAAAAATTACCAACACCATCAAAGCAAAGTAAGGAATAGTTACACATAAAACCAGCAGTTTTGCATCATCATAAAACAGAAACACAATCTGTGAGGAAACTCAGTGTTAATTCAGATATCCACGTGACTCTTTTAAAGCCAGTGGTTACAAATGCACTACCCGTTTAATAGGACATGGTTTTTATACCCATCGCTGCTGATATGGTAAAAAACCAGGCATGTTTTTAGATGGAAGTGTGCATCAAAATCTTATCATTCCAACTTTTTAACTATGAGCAAAATGTTCAAATACAGACTACAGACAGGCTCGAGTCTTTGAAGGCAACACCCTCAACTGCTCAGCGAAAAATTTCGATTGCAAGACGACTGCACAAGAGGCAAGCAGTCTTCTAACAGTCACAATCCAGCTCGGACTGACTGCGTACACTCCCAAACAGATCTGCACCAATGAGCAAAAATCGTGGGATGGCAATTTAACTGCAAAATGACAAAGGTGCTTTTAAACAGCAATGCAACTAGAATACAAACAGATGAGTTGAGTCTTCTACTGCACAGAGATGTGGTTGAGCCTATGTCATTTTGCATTTAAAATGCCATCTTACTGCAACTCTGTCACTATTTGTAGAGGAATTTGTGAATTTCTGTTAGAAATCTGTGAGGTTCTGTTAGAGCTGGATGCAAGTAAAAGTGAATTATTTCTGTAGATGTAAAAAGATTGGAAAAACAGGCAACAGATTTGTGATTTTCCCTGATTTATCATGGTTAATTGTCTTATCACCACAAACAGATTGGACACAATGGCCGACTTTACCCCATTCCATTATAAACTGATGACAGACTGATGTTAAACCCGGTTTCAATCTTTGAAGGAGCCATTTCAAAGATAATCAGTGTGATAATGGTTGCAAAAATGTTGGTTTTGCCGCAGTCTCCGTGACTGTAACATTAGACCTCACTGAAGTCGTCACTTAAAAAGAAGATTGCACGCAGATCTGAGTATACAGCTACAACGGTCTAAACGGATTGCTAGCTACATCTGTAGTTTAGACTGCTATAAGAAATAAAGGCAGTGGGTTGAAAAGCTCAAAATTTCAAGAGTCCTCTTCCAGTTTACCAAAGCAGTACTGTAAAAATGTTGGACAGTTCAAAAGAGGCTCAAATTCAGTGCTGTAAACCGACAGATATATTCCTTCTGTAATTCCATACATTCTTCTTTTAAAACCGCACACCTGCATTACCCATGATGCTAGCTGTAACTAACATAGCCTCAGACTGCTAGCTTCAAGCTGATGATAAGAGAAAGCTAAAGCAGTGTCCAGAGCCCAGATATTTTTCTTTTTCAAACTTCACAGACATTATGCAACTCCCTTGGGCACTTTTTGCTCTCATATATAGTTAGAATCTGATCTGAGACCGTAAACTTTGAAGTGTTTTATCATTAACATAGCTATAAACATATTAGCCATGTTTTAGAATAGCATAGAAAGGCCTTTATTCTCATGCTACATGTACAATGAAATTGTGGTCGCCAGGAAAAAACATTTAAAGGAAAAACAAAGACAAGACAGGGTGTCATGATGCAAGGGGGATCTTCTCACAGATATATATGTATATACTTATGAGAAAAAAAAACAATTGACAAAAAAGTAAGAAGCAGAGAAGTGGATGGAAAGGAAAAGTTGGGGGAAAAGAAGGGAATGAGTCAAAGGATGTGTGCAGGTTACAGTTCTAATTTGCAGACCTGTCCCTCAGGGTTGCCAGGTGTGTGAATGCATAACATGCACTGCCTGAACCCATAGACATATCACCTTCATACCCAGCTCCAGACCTTTCTATCATTCCTTCTCCTTCCTCCCACACACAAAAGCCTTTTACCCCTCCAGATATTTTTTTCCATACATATTTCTCTGTTTCCTTCCCATTCTTCTTTTTTTCCAGGGAGGGGGCTGACTACCTCCTCCAAGGACGCAAGGAAAAAGCAAAACACAAAATCCTTCCCTTCCCCATCCCCCGGGTCTCTGCCTTTTCCCCAAAATAATGCACCACAGGCAAACCTAATCATGGCAAAGAAAGCTTTTTGGGATACTGATTTGTCTTTCCATCAGTCAAAAGAATCTTGCACTTAACCATCATGCATAAAACAATCTGCAGGATAATTCACACCCGGCTGCTTTCTGAGCCTCGGTGCTTGTAGGAGATAAGTGAATTCAGAATTTAGTGGTAGTGGAAAGCAAAATGAGGACTAGGTGAATGATATATTCTCCATTTTCTTTTAAGGGTTTAAGGCCAGCTAAATATTTTATAATTTTTTTTTAGAAGACTCATTCATCACGTAGTTCACATTGGCCAGGGGACTGTTGGAATATGAGGGACGATTCTGTGGCGAGAGAGAGTTATGGAAGGAGTCCAGATATCGGGGCTCATTATCAAGAAGATGGAGAACGCTGGTGATGGAGTTAGAAATGTATGGGAGAAGAGAGTTGAATTGCAGGCACCAGATGAGGCTCCATCTGCATTCAGAGTGGGGTTAAGTAGGAGAAGTTGTCACCATCGAAAAACGAATATAACTTTTTGAATTTGCTGGTCAACTTCTTCAATAAACTTTTAAAAACTTTGAAAGTCCAGTCACCTCTTATGGATGGAAGTAAAACTACGTTACAGAACTAAGTTATTATCTTATATCATCCAGGCTTGACCCTGGGGTGGGTGACACCTACATGCTCTTTGTTTTGAGACTGTAGAGTGGTTACTGCTGATGTTGTAATTAGATTTTGCACATATATCTCTAGTCTCCAGAAGATGACTGATTTGGTAGCATGTGAAGGGTCTCCTTGTTACCCAAAAAGTGATAAAAGCTTAAAAGCTTTTCCTTTACCAATTGGAGAGGGGGGGGGGGGGGGGGGGGGGGGGGAGTAAGAGCTCTATTCTTTATGCAGAGGGTGAAGAATAGAGCACGACCAGTTTATTGGTGGATTAATCAGCAACCCGATATTATCTGCCTGTATTAGATATTTGCCAATCTATTGGTATCAGCATTTACAGAGATAGAGAGACACCCTTCAACCATGTTATGCGTGTTGATGTTGCATAGCTTGTGCCCACCAGAGGGCACTCTGCAACCTTAGCTCTGGAGCTCTGGAGCATCACAAACATTAACTAGCCAAGCAGAGTCGGATTGAGTATAAACAAGTACAAAAATATACCTTTAACTAACAAACGTCAGGGAAATTGGTATTAGGTTTAGGTTTTTGTTTCGTAGTTTGTGCTGCGTTTTGCTCTGTATGAGCTGATTGGAGAAGTAATTGGCTACATAAGCTACACCTGGACCCAGTTACCTTGGTTTTAAAAGCGCCCTCCTTTCTACTTTCTACCTCCCTTTTGCTCACTGCCCTGATTTGAATACCAGCTTCCTTAATTAGATCAACTTAGCTACAGCGTGTGTTTTTGAGTTGTTTTGCTTTCTACAGGCCACACACCCATGCATGCCTTACACTGCTGACTTACTGACAAATATTTCTCTTTAATTATGCTACATAAAATAATTTATCCATTACTTGCAACTACCTCATCCACTCTCCCTCTTTTGTTGCAGCTTATGAGCTGGGTTATGACATTGCGTCTGACAGAAAAATATAATATAAATCAGCCAATATTTCAGAATATCAGATTTTTAATTAAATTCATTTTATTTACATAAAGGAGCTGCATAATGCAAAGTAAAGACCCTACAATAATTCTGAGAAACCATCCAAACTGACCCCCCTAGCAAGCACTTGGAGAGAGCGGTAAGGAAAAACTCCCTTCTCACAGGAAGAACCCGACGGCAGAACCAGGCTTAGGGTGTGGCAGCTGTCTGTTGTGACCGGTTAGGGTGAGGGGAGGAAGACCGGATGAAAAACGCATTGTGGAAGGGAGCCAGAGATTAATGATAACTAATAACTGAACATTTTTAAATAAGCAAACATCAACATGGTCTTAAAATATCATTTGGGGTCATGCATTTCACTGACAGCTAGTTTGCGCAAATTACCAAGAATTTGCATTGCGCTGTATATCATTTCTTGCATCCACTCAGGGTCTTTATGGTTACAATGCAAGGCACACCCTATCATTCTTCACTTCTATTTCAAGTGTGAAAGCAGCAAAGGCACCAACAGTGTACTAAAATAACCCTCTGACACAAAAAAATTAATACATTTAACTAGGTAAAGCTCCATTATTCTGCCTGTCTAAAGTTTAACTATTAATAAACCACATCTGATTACAGGTTCTATATTATCACAACTACAACATATGAAAGACTATTGTACACAAGGACACCCGAGTCGCTTCTGGCCCACAAAATCCAACGTGTGTGTCGGTTATGTGTGGGTGGATATGGAAAGTATACAAGTGCCTGAATACATTATATCTGTATGTACAATGATGATGCATCTACCAGCCAGTAGCACATCACACACTGAGTGTGTGTTCCTATGTGACACAGAGACCATGAGAGAAAAAGACAATAAAAAGGCAACTGTTGGCATCCTTCTGGGAAATGTGTGTATCCCATGGGAGGCTATCAGCTCAAGGTAGTTCACTTCCTGGTTGCATTCCCTCACAGTTAGCACCAAGGAGAGGAAGATGAGTGGGGAAGCAATTACACACCATCACAGCCAAGATAGGTATTTCTGACACACACACACACGCGTGCGCGAACCGTAAACTCATCACACATACAGGTAAAGGCCAGTGTTATCCACACATATGGTGACAAATTACATAAGACACCTGTGAGAAGCAATATGCCAGGAGAGCACACAATCTGAATTCATATTTAATATTCATACGGGGTCTTTTTGTGACAGGCTGGGGAGGTGTTCAGTCACACACTAATCTGAGGTGATTAGCTGTGGGTACGTGTGTGTGCGGGGGTGAGAAAGAGAAACCGAGGGAGCGCAGCATAATTGGGAAAACTCCATATTTGCATAGACTGGAGATGAAAGAGTTCCTGGAGTTTTTTCATCAATAAACGTGCTAAAGAGCGGTGCAATATGCTTGAAATCACACTCTGCTGCTCGCCTTCTCCGTGTCATTTCATATGTATTTTTCACATGTGCGCTTAGTGCATGTGTGTGCACACAGATAATGTGTACATTAGTGGTGAACATTCATGTTTCTTTAATGTCTATTCTTATTTATACTGCAGTTGAGACACGGTATCGATCTGCACCAGTTCTGAGGGATATATAGGATTATAAAACAAAAATCTAGACACATTACTAAATACATTTAAATGTAAATACTACATTTTTCATTTTGTACACAAACACACACAGCATATGGTACTGAAAAAACAAAACAAAAGTATCTGTTGAGTATACTACAATAGCAGAAGTCCTTCCCCAAACTGTGGTGTTAAATTAGGAAGTGCAATACTAGGCTAAGACACAAAATGAAGAAGAGTTAGTTTTACAACTTCAGGTCTGTAAAGAATATTGTAATTCTAAAAAATAAAAAAAATAAAAAATAAAAATAATTGTGCGACGACATTTGAACCAAAGCTTCAAACAGCCTCATTCTGTGTTGTTATCTAACCACATGTAAATCTGGCTCTCAAGCAAAGCTGGTGCCTAGTTTACCTAATTTTCACAGTTGCAATGAAAATGCCAACTGGAATGTGTAAAGAGGTTTTCGGTTCCTGAGTGCTACTGTCAAAGGTCTAAAGTTTGCAGGTCTATTTGGACAGGAGGAGACAGGAGACATATACAGTAAGTACAGCAGGCCAAAAATACCTAAAAGCAGCACTGCCAATTTTAATGGATGTTTACAAAAGAACTGAGGATTTACTTCCAGAGCAGTGGTTTCGATCATATGTCTCACTGTCTGACGCCTAGTTTGAAAAAACTAAATGTTCACGCTTTTAACACCAAAAGCACCAAAGATACTGAATATATGCACAAACATTTAATTTAAAAGCTCCATTAAAAAAAATCTATGTCCAAAGTAGTTCAAACCAACAAGACACACGCTTACATGCATAATTTCCCTGCAGTGCCCTCCAGCGTAGCCCTTGCCCTAACCACATAACAACATTAGCATTTCTAGCCCTCTTCTCTCCACATCTTATCTACTTCAAAAGCAGCGCTTCATTAAATACTGCCATCTATCAGAGAGCGGGGAGCCGAGTGGAATGCGTGTGTCTCCACAACACATGCAGTGTTATGTGGGGTCACGCACACTTGTAGATTAGTGTGACAGCCTGGACGTCACACCTCTCCCCCCACTCGCCTCTCCTCTGGCTGCTGCCTGTGTGTCTTCTTCACTCAGTATCACCGCGTTTTGCCCTTCAAGACGAGACTCAACATGACCAGAGGAGCAAGTGTGCAAAATCTACTTATGTAAAGGGGAAGTCGTGAAACAATTAAATTAACTCCTGGTAATGGATTTAGCATGCGTTACATTTTTTTCATGACATATTTTTATAGAAAGTTTACTTGAACAAATAACTAATCTTCCAGCTGGCGGTGGTTAGCAGTGTCGCTTCCCAGAAAAAAGGTCCTGGGTTCGAATCCGCTGGCCGAGCCTTTCTGTGTGGCGTTTGCATATTCTCTCTGTGCAAGTGTGGGTTCACTGGCAGTCAAGGGCAGTGAAAGGAAGCATGTTAGGTTAACATTTGAGTCTTAATTGAGAGTAGGCATGAACTGTCAGTCTCTAAGCATTAGCCATGTGATGGGCGAACTGTCAAAAGTGGGCACTGGGATAGGCTCCAGTCGATGGATGAATTTTTCTTTCATCTCAGGCTACATTATGTTTATGTATTTAATATGGAAAGAGCCCAAGTGTCCCAGACTAAATCTAAATCTAGCACATCTTGTTGCCAAATTTGTAATTAATAACTCACCAAATCCCCAAGAGTGTACTCGGGCCCAAAGTTGGCCCGAGTCCCGCTAACCAAAGCTAGATCTCAGCCAGTATTAGTCCTATCCTGCACAGCCAAACTCAAATCAAATCTGGCAGTGATACTACTGTATATTTGCCATCTACTGCCAAAACACTGCACTATTTTAGGTCCGATTCAGTACTTATCTCTCTGCTGAGGTGAGACAAGGTGAGCCTATCATAGCTTAATTACTGTGCACATAATCTTGATTCGTTTCTGCACAATATTAACTTTATTTATGTCCATTTCACTTTCTGAACTTTTTTGCCATCGTGTAGTTACAAAAATCCAGTGCAGCAAATTGTCATTAGGCCAGTTTGGAATGTGCGTATGAAGCACATTTTTTTCTTTTATATTTCCCCATTTCTCTAATCTCATTTTCATTATGTTGTTACACACTTCACCATCAAATTGGAGTCAGTAAGTGTCAGGATAAGTGCTTAAGTTCAAGTGGGAACAGCTGTAGTCTGAACACATCTTAACAGATCTAAATCAACGGCACACTGCAGTGCTAATTTACTTATTCATAGTGCTGGTGCAAAGCTGCTAATTCTTAATGCTCAATTTTTGTCTCTATTTGCGGTTTAGCATGTAGCAATCATCATCTGGAGAACACAGCTTTGACACATTTCCCTACACCACTTTATCACCGTTTCACCGGGGACGACACAATGCTACATTTCCTCTTCGAATAGAGGACTCAACCAGGACAACACTAATAAATCCCAGTTTGTACTTGTAGTGGCAGGCGGCGCAGCGGATTCCCCGAATTCCCCATTTGCCACCGTCAACCAACACGATGTTGCACCGACGAATGATGGGTAAAAGATGCTCCTACATACTGATAACAGATGTAGAGCGGCATGAGATGCGAGTCAGAGAAAAAGCGAAAGAGACGTAGAGAGGGGGAGGTGGTTTTTGATAAGATAGGAGAAGGTAGGGAGCAGAGGGAGGAGAAAATGATAAAGGACAACAGTAGGGAGGCTTGATCGTCTGTCTCTGGAGAGGGATAGAGGGAGGAGAGAGATTGTGGAGTGGAGTGAGTGATGGAGAGGAAGCCAGGAAGATATTGACAGAGAATCCAGGGCACCAGATGGAGTGAGCGAGACAAAGGGGAAAAAAGAGCTCGGAGACTGAGACAAAAACCAAAGATTTAGATAGAGAGAAGAACAAAGGCAGACAGAGGCTTAGAGTGCAGCAGAGAAAAATCCAGTGTGTGTCTGTCTGACTTAGTGAATATGGAGGTCTCAGTTTCTTGGCAGACCGCTGCAGCAGAACTTGGCCCGGACCCTAATGGAGATGTAAGAAGTCTCTGAGTTTGATCTCTCTCTCACACACACACACACACACACACACCATCTCAATCAGTCTGGCTCCGGACAACCTCAATGCACTGACACCACAGTTAAACCAAACTTAAGCAAAACTTCACTATATAAGTATAGTGCGTAACACAAACGTAGCAGCTTTTCAAGGTCGTGTGGCAACTGAACTTTTTTCAAAAGTAAATACTGACTAATTAAAGTAATGAATAAATACTATTTGTAGCACATATAAGCTTCATGTGGGAACATGTGGGAAAATAAAATCCCAGTAAAGGTATAAATATCTGATTTGGTTGCCAAAATATCAAGAAACAGTGTTTATTAAAGGGAACCCCCTAATTTATGTTTTTCTCCCACTAGCAAACTATGACATCACTGTTGGATGCAATTACAAGAGCGACCAGAGACCCATTTGACCGCAGCCAGTCTCACCCATTAGTGGTGCTGGGTGTGGTCAGAGGTGAAGCAGGTTGAATCTATGAACCACAAACAGTCTGGTGCTAATTACTCTCTAACCATGTTCATAGCTGCATTCATTTGTTTCTCTTGCTTTGCCACAGTAAAGCGTAACAGTAATTATAGAAATATGAAGGCAAATGTGTGGTTTTCATACATTTTTCCATAATTAAATTTAAAAAATGAATACATTAAAAAATAAATAAAAGTGCTTTCTAAACGCACCACCGGTCATTGCCTCGCGGAGTGATATGTACTGTGCTTCAACATAGTATTACCGTGTTATGTGTGTATAACCTCTTAGGTTTTGTGGATGTTATACATGGTTATGCTGAGGATATGTCGGCCAATTTCCACTGGAAATGCGTTTTGGTTAAACTGTCAGCAAGGAATTTGCACTGTTAAATTTTTATATAACTTTAATGCACATTAAAAAAAAACAGCTGCTTGTTTAAGTGAAAATACATTGATGGGTTTTTTTGGTTTTTTGCACTAATAAAGTTGTGGAGTTGTAAAGTATTTTGTCTAGTGTCAATTATATCTCCAGTTATATCGTTATCGCAAATTTTCAAATGTATATCGTAATAAATATTTTTGGTCATATCGCCCTGCTCTAATTGTAATGTATTATGATAGTTACACTAATATAATACCTGGTATCTTTTGGAAGAATAGCCTTCATACCACCAACAGGATTCCTGCCATTTGCATGTAAATCCCTTTAATATTTGATCAGTAGCAGCAATTCCACACATCAAAAATTGTTCTTGGTCTAATTAGCATTCGAAGCAAACATATTCAAACCATAATTTTGACTGGTAAAATTTTTAATTACAAAAATGTATAATTCAGTTTGCACAAAATTAACAATTCATTTCTAACAGCAAGAAATGCTCCTTTCAGATGTGTTTGTTAGAATGTCAGTTTTTTATTTCAGCAATTAAATTCCTACTCATGCGATCATTCGAGACATCAGCAATTTTTCATCAATAGAAATCTAGATAATAAAATAATAATAATCCTGGCCAGCTAAAATTAAATTATTGACATGTTGCTTAAATTTGAAATCTAATTTCATATGTTTTCAACACAATTACAAATCAACCCAGATTGTTTTTTGTTTATCATCCAGTCACAAGTGCTAATATATTCAGTTTACCATCATATTTAGTCACGTAAGCACAGCTATTGTTTGCAAAAAGACACAAATCCAATATAAAGTCAATAAGATCAACTGTTCTCAATAGCATAACTATATGTTCTAGCTTTATATGGTTATATACAGTGGGGCAAAAAAGTATTTAGTCAGCCACCGATTGTGCAAGTTCCCCCACTTAAAATGATGACAGAGGTCAGTAATTTGCACCAGAGGTACACTTCAACTGTGAGAGACAGAATGTGAAAAAAAAATCCATGAATTCACATGATAGGATTTGTAAAGAATTTATTCATAAATCAGGGTGGAAAATAAGTATTTGGTCACCTCAAACAAGGAAAATCTCTGGCTCTCACAGACCTGTAACGTCTTCTGTAAGAAGCTTTTCTGTCCCCCACTCGTTACCTGTATGAATGGCACCTGTTTGAACTCATCATCTGTATAAGACACCTGTCCACAGCCTCAAACAGTCAGACTCCAAACTCCGCCATGGCCAAGACCAAAGAGCTTTCGAAGGACACCAGGAAAAGTATTGTAGACCTGCACCAGACTGGGAAGAGTGAATCTACAATAGGCAAGCAGCTTGGTGTGAAAAAAATCAACTGTGGGAGCAATCATCAGAAAATGGAAGACATACAAGACCACTGATAATCTCCCTCGATCTGGGGCTCCACGCAAGATCTCATCCCGTGGGGTCAAAATGATCATGAGAACGGTGAGCAAAGATCCCAGAACCACACGGGGGGACCTGGTGAATGACCTGCAGAGAGCTGGGACCAAAGTAACAAAGGTCACCATCAGTAACACACTACAACGGCAGGGAATCAAATCCCGCAGTGCCAGACGTGTTCCGCTGCTGAAGCCAGTGCATGTCCAGGCCCGTCTGAAGTTTGCCAGAGAGCACATGGATGATACAGCAGAGGATTGGGAGAATGTCATGTGGTCAGATGAAACCAAAGTAGAACTTTTTGGTATAAACTCAACTCGTCGTGTTTGGAGGATGAAGAATACTGAGTTGCATCCCAAGAACACCATACCTACTGTGAAGCATGGGGGTGGAAACATCATGCTATGGGGCTGTTTTTCTGCCAAGGGGACAGGACGACTGATCCGTGTTAAGGACAGAATGAATGGGGCCATGTATCGTGAGATTTTGAGCCAAAACCTCCTTCCATCAGTGAGAACTTTGAAGATGAAACGAGGCTGGGTCTTCCAACATGACAATGATCCAAAACACACCGCCCGGGCAACAAAGGAGTGGCTCCGTAAGAAGCATTTGAAAGTCCTGGAGTGGCCTAGCCAGTCTCCAGACCTCAACCCCATAGAAAATCTGTGGCGGGAGTTGAAAGTCCGTGTTGCTCGGCGACAGCCCCAAAACATCACTGCTCTCGAGAAGATCTGCATGGAGGAATGGGCCAAAATACCAGCTACTGTGTGTGCAAACCTGGTAAAGACCTATAGTAAACGTTTGACCTCTGTTATTGCCAACAAAGGTTATGTTACAAAGTATTGAGTTGTATTTTTGTTATTGACCAAATACTTATTTTCCACCCTAATTTATGAATAAATTCTTTACAAATCCTACCATGTGGATTCATGGATTTTTTTTTCACATTCTGTCTCTCACAGTTGAAGTGTACCTCTGGTGCAAATTACTGACCTCTGTCATCATTTTAGGTGGGGGAACTTGCACAATCGGTGGCTGACTAAATACTTTTTTGCCCCACTGTAACTATTGTGGGATTTAAAATTTTACCCAAATCTTCTAAAATATCTTGCTCATGCAATTCTATAATACCAACTGTGATCATTACAAGAGTATTTCCTTCTTTGTGTTTTCACTGATTCATTGCTTGCTGAGTCTCCCGTTTTCCTGCATTGATGCAGTTTAAAACAAGTGCAGGGTCAGAAAATAGCTATGTAAATGAAAGATAATCTTTAACTTTTTTATATTATTGATGCCATCAGCACTATTGCCTCAAAGCAAGAAGGTCTTGGGTTCAAATCCACCAATGATTTCTCTCTGGATATTCCTCCTTCTCTCCACAGTCCAGAGACTTCCAGCAAGCTTTTCAATATATGACCTATGAATAATTTAAAAAACTGAGCAGACCAATCAGCACAAGCACTGCTTAAGCCAAGTTCCATACAGCATCTGGACAAATATATCAATATCATATCTGCAACTGGCAGAGTCCAGCGAGTCTCCTCATTTTATTTTTCTAATTTAGCGGCTTGCCTCTTTAAAAATTCAACTTGTTAAATCATTTTTTTAATTTACCTACAGGTCCCTGAAGACCTGCAGTTGCATGGTCAATGTTATGTAGAACAAAGCCCTGGTGTTGAGGTCTCCATGACAACACACACATTCATGTGATGGGAGTTTCTCCCGGTGAATATATTGGTAATCGTTGGCCTCACTGTGGCTGGATGAATATTTAGGACATGTTAACCAACTGCTTAAACCATATGCACAACAACTAACGACACACAAATACTCTTAAGTTGTGAGTCTGTATGTTTGTGTGTGTGTGCGCATGTGTGTCTATGTCCTTAAATGACTTGCATTCTCCAGAATTAACCTTTGACCAGTCCATGTCGCCTGCACCACATGCAGCTCATCAATTCCTCCATCAGCTCTCACTCTTACTGCTCTGCGCACACAAACACACATCTGTGAATGCTAGCAGTGATTATGCAAGGATAATGGTTATGTCACACACTTAAGTCTCACAAAGAGCCACATCCAAGCACAAAGGGGCTGCTATCCACACTTGGGTTTTGGTTGTGTGATTTGCCGTTTCCTGAAACAGAGAGCCGAAGTGCTGCGGCTGTGAAGCAACTTGAGAAAAATAAACAGATTTGTGGGTTTCTTTCTCACTCTTCATCCTCATTGGACAACATGTCATACAGCTACAGACACACACACACACAGAGCCCCATGCTGTGTGCTAAAAAGAGTGATCCGCCTAAAAACTCCAACACAAGCACGGGAAAGAATCAGAAAATAAAAGCCAGGGAGACCGCCTGTGAGGATGCCAATTAAAACAGACAGCCCATACAGGAGGAGTGTGTGCATGTGTGCCCTCTGGGAGTCACTTCTCTCCTCTTATGGGGTGTCTGTTTGCTAAGGAGAAGGAAAGTAAACACACCTATCCCCCCACCCCCCTCACACACACACACACACACACACACACACACACACAAGAAGGGCTTTCCCCTAATGTTATTGAGTTAGAGCGAGCGAGAGTGAAGAGGGATCATCCGCCATCTGCCGAATCATGAGTCACTCTCTTTGTGCGTATCAGCTTTCAATCACCATCACCCCATCAGAGTCAATACTCTGTCTCGCATGCATTTATCCTCATTTCTCTTTATGAGGCACCGCACAAAGAAAATGATGTGTACAATAACAGCATGTCATCACAAATTCATCTTCAGTGCTAATATCAGCCCATGTGCAACACTGCTTGAAGTAAAAGTACACATTCTGATACTTTATCCCCTCACAGCAGTATCAGGGACTCACACACTATCATTTTGATTTATTTTTTTTTTTGTTCATTAAAAAATAAAGACTGTCAACCTGCTTAAATAAAACATTTACAATGCAGCATCTTACTACTTCAAAGAAGACAGTCCAATATAATATAATATAATATAATATAATGAAGCCTTGTTTTTGTATTCAAAAATACTCCAAACGGCTCTTTAATTTATGTTGCTCACCCCCAAAAATCAGCTTTATGGAAAAAGTTGGGGTTTTGCTGTTTAGAAATATTGGCCAAATGTATTTAAACCAGTTATTTTTTGCTTTCTCTTCCTTTTTAAGTTCCAATTTCCTTCGGGGCCAACATTCGGGATCAATAAAGTTTTATTAAATTGAACTGAATAAAAAGGAACTATCCACAAAAAAAGAAGAAGCCACCTTCAGAACTTAGCATTGCCATTATCTAGAGATAGTTCTGCTTTGGGGCATTTGATACGCACAGAAGCTGTTTGTCTACCACTATTGAATAACACGTTAACTACATACGTGGCGTGATCAGATTAGATGCTAATGCTCCAACAGGACAAAAATGCACAGCTTCAGCGAAATATATGAAATGAGGACCAGCGCAAACTCTGACAAGTGAAGCTGGCGTGTCACAAGTCCAACAAAAAAATGCACAATGAGTAAGGTAAAAAAAAAAACACCAAAGAATAGGTTTAAAAGCCAGAAACCAGGACATGGCATTTCATATAAAAAAAGGATATGATAAAAGGTTTTGTCTTCTCTGAACAACTGCCACAAAGAGGAGGCACATTTGTTAAAATTAGACATTGGCCACTCTGAGTCACTGGCTTGGTGTCAGTGCCAGGACTGATTTGATTAAGCAGCTCAGCTTTCAACCAGACATGACCAATCCCCGAGGTCTGTTTTTCATATTCACAAAACTCTGATGTGCCACTAATACAGGCTCTCTGTAAATTATGCAACATTATGTAACGTAAATATTACAAGGACGTGCAGCTGTAAGTGTTTCGGGGACGGTTTTTATTATTTATTGTTCCCTCCCAGCACAGACAAACCAGCCACCGTGTACAGTACGGGTCATCTAGATGAGAATGTGGCCCATTAAAGAGTGATGAGATCATCCACTATTGATTTTCCACCGTGCACGTGTGTTCATGTGGAGCACTCCACGCCACAAAACTGCAGCAAAGGATCGCCTTCTCTACATCCTCCTCTAGTGTGTTTATACAGTACGTGTGCGCCTAATGTTCGTGTCCCACTTGGCGGTTTAGTGCGATTCTTTCAGAGGAACCTCATGACTTAGGAATGCCGTGAATGGCTCAGAGGCCTTAAGATGGGAAAGTATGCATCGATTTTGGAGATCATTCCCACAACATTAGCCTGCACTCGCTCCTCCGATCACTATGACCTCTCTGTTGACTCATTCATCTGCTAAAGCACAAAAAGCTCTCTATTAGGAGGTGTGTCACACATCTGGTCACACACACATGACTCTAACAAGACTGCCACATCTGTGCGTGTCTGCGTGTTTGTGTGTGTGTAGCCTATGGGAGTTTTCAGGCATCTCCTCAGGGGCCTGTGTCTTGACTGAATAAAAGTCAAGTATGTGTAACAGCAGACATAACTCACTGAAAATGACCTGTAGACATACAGTATTTCCACCCATAATGCATCTGACTGACCTCGACTTCACCCTTCAAATTAATCATGTTTCATTCTAGCTACTGCGCTTTGTTTCTCATGCTGTAATGACCTAAACACTCCACCTCTTACCACCCCCACCCCCTCAGTGGAAAATCTGGCTTTTCACCCTTCGATAAATTAAACTCCCAAACCTAATTCATAAAGTAAACACGATACGGAACAATGTGTACAGTTCTAGGACATCAGAGATGAGATACAGACAGTAACAAACTGGGTGTCGTTGTTTAGTTAAATCCCTTTTATCAACACACATTTTTGTAGACAGGATAAAGAAACGCCATCGTCCAAACTAATGTTAATTTACTTTTAAATATGACAAAACGAAGAATCCATAACACAGCACCATGAACAGGGTTTCGGGCATACGAAGGGAAAGTCCACACAGAAACAGAGTAGCAGAGATGCACTAACCAGAAAGCATGGAAATCAAATCAATCAGTCAATGAAATTCAGTGACGTGTAGTGGCGACAACCAAAATAAATATTAGTAATGTGAATTGGGTATATCCCAAGTTAAACGTCTTAAATTTACCAATGTACAACATCCCAACTCTCACCTATGGTCACAAGTTCTGGGTAGTGAAAAGCAGGAAAAACTCCTAATTTGGCAAAGCAACTTAAAGCCCAATATCCAGACCTCTTCTGAGAATTCAAGGGGAGTTTTAATTCAACATGATCAATGAGCTTCTTCTGATGGATGGCCGAGCTCAACATTAGGGATAAGGTGAGGAGCTTGGCCATTCGGAAGGAGCTCAGAGTACAGCTGCCGTTCCCCAACATTGAAAGGAGCCAGTTGAGGTAATTCGGGCATCTGACCAGAATGGTGGCAGGTGCCTCACAGGTGAGGTGTTCTGGGCATGTCTCACCTAGAGGAGGCCTTGGAGCAGACCCAGGACACGCTGGTGAGATTATATCTCATGGCTGGTTTAGAAGACTTGGATAAGTGACAGGAGGAGGATGGATGGAGGTTATGTTTAAGTACACTGAGTAATCATTTTGTTGAAGTATCCGATTGGCTATCGAGAATCATGTAATTCTACTGGCATCCATAATGACTACATTTCTGGTATCGCGACATCTCTTTTGCAGATACGATCAGCTGAAACGAGTTTCCTGTGTTGGTTGCTTGGCTCAGCATTAGAGATGAGATGATGAGCGCAGACATCCGCAGGGAGCTCAGAATAGAATCACAGTGAGAGGGTTTGGGCATCTGATCTGGTTGCCTCCCTGATGCCTTCCTTTGGAGATTTTCCTCACCTATCTAGAGAGACACCCTCAGAACTCACTGAAGAGATTATATAATTCATCTAACACTTCATGGGAGCACTTTGGGATCCCCGAGGATGAACTGGAATAGCATGTAGCTACTACAACCAACTTTGCATAAGCAGAAGATAATAAATGTATGGTTGTGTGGATGGATTACTCTAACGAGACAACATCCTCTCCAATTGTGAACGTTCAGTCAGCCGGCTCCTGTCCTCACACACTCGTGTTTCACTTGCCGGCTCTCTACTACAGAAGACTTTTGCCACCAATGAACCAAAAAGAAGAACAAGAGCGAGCAAACAGGTTCACCAACTCCTTCCTCTACCTAAACAAAAAGTCAGTTACTTTATTATCTCAGAGAGGAAATTAGCATCCAAAAACAGAAGAACACAAATACATGGGATCAACTAAATGCAGAACATGACCACAGGTATCATAATGAGGAGTGAAGCAAAAATCTGTCCTGTCTTGATCACAACTTGTTGCAGCCAGCGGGGAGCTTCTCTCTCTTTTTCTATTACATGTATTATTCACACAACAAGGGCTGCAGAAATTATCACCAACTGCACATAACAGACACCATGTGCTGTGATTCCTCTCTGTGCTTTTACACTTGGGCTGAATGTCTCAAAGCACGGCTGTCTCTCCCATTTCTTTGGGTTGTGAAGACACTAATCTTCAGATCTGGCTGTCTTCGAATGTAGCTAACGTCTGACTAATTAAACAGAACTTGAATCACGATGTCTCTATTTGAATAAGGACTCTTTAAGACCCTGACAGAGGTGCTGACACCTGTAGTGGACTGGTTTGTCTTCCCCCTGCAAGCATGCGACCTTATCCCAGTCATGAGACGTTCTGCTCGGGAAGCCTGAGGCTGTACTCTTCCCAAACGCCCCCCTTCTTTGATCTCCTAATCACCTGGCTCAGCCTGGGCCCGAAAAGCGAGCAGGGAGCGGCTGCAGGGGCAGGAGGAGGACAATAATAACCACAGCAGTTGCTCTGGAAGGGAGATTTAAACCTTTTTTTTTTTTTTTTTTTTTTTTTGGGGGGGGGGGGGGGGGGGTCATTTAAAGGTTGTAGTTTCACGCTACAATGTGATCACGCCCCAGCATACCGAAACTAATGAATTTACCTGTTATGCATCATTCAAGGTTACAAGGTGAGATCTGGAGCCTCTGAACACAGTGCCACCTGTTAACCTGACAACAAACAGCATTTCCTGACACCGCTCACGTACCTCTTCGTGTTTGAAGAAGCAGCCAGTTCGAGTGAAATCCACATCCCCTTTTGTTACAGGATCCAGTGTTTGTTTACCATTTGTCTTCTCACAAAGAAGCACATGAATGCTGCAGAGCAGCTTCAAAGCCAACTTGGACGCTGTGCCTGTCAGGCCTTCCCAGCATCATGTAAAAAAAATAAAATAAAAAGCCATGGTGCGATATAAATACCACACCGGCATCAGTTTAGCAATAATAATATTTTCCCGGAAATACCTCATAGCTGCACAAAAACATATATAAAACAGACTGAACTGAAAATTACAAACACTTGCATTCTGTTAGTGTGTGGAACTCTCTCGCCCTCTCTAAACACTCGACCCAGTCGTGGGATCAGCAGAGGACAGGAGCTGACTCCCCATTAAACTGTCACATATTGACAAATTCTGCCTGGGATAATAGGGTGCTGTGTCTAGTTATGATTTGGCCTGATGCTCGTTTGTGTGGCTTTAAAAGTGCACTTTGCTTCACATGCTGGTCTCTGGACTTTGCATAACATTCCTCTTCCCCTCCTGTGTCAAGCAGGGTTTTGCAACCGAACACGAAGAGCCCCCTAAACACCCCTATTGTCTCCGAGAAGCCCTGTGGTGGTACCGAGCAGCTGACACAGTGTTCAGTGCGGAGGTCTTTTTCTGCAGCTCAGAGTAGGGCTGGCTGACTGGAGCTGCGGTTTCTTGGCTCATTTCTCGTGCACTGACCTGAGATGAAGCTAAAATGTGCCTAATTTTTACAGAGTGGACCCCTCCACCCTGTGGAATCCCCTCCAGCACTCCCTCCTCCGGGGTTCCCCGCCCCTCCGGACATTGTTGCGGTCATGGAAAGCAAATTCAAGCAGGCTGCTTACCTTAGTAGGTTGGGCAGAGGGATGGAGCCGGAGCCTGACCCCAGTATTCCCTTCTTTCCGCTCAACAATTTCTCCACCAAGGCGACATTCCCAGTCCGGGCGGCTTCCAGCAGCTCCTGCTCCTTCCCCATCCCGGACACAAGTTTGCAACGACAAGGAAATAGAAATCCAACAAATCTCCCATATACGCCTCCTTTCCTCCCACCCCCGACACCTTTCTTCACTGTCTGGTGTGGGAAAGCATCAGAAAGGATTCCTATCACTGCATGCTGCTGCTGCTGCTGCACGGTGGAAATAGGTGTTACTGATGCTGCAGATCAGCTCTGGCGCGCACTGCTCTCCTAAGTTCACGGGCATGCACGGGTCCGCTTCACTGCACTTCTCCCCGGTGCAGTGCAATCAGGAGCAGCGGGGAGAACCGAAGCGAATCCCTGAAGTGTGAAGTGAAGAGTAACCAGGGTTTAAAAGAGAGAGGGGGGACAAAAAGGAAAAACAAACTCCTTCTCACTCCCAACTCTCACTCCCCTCCGCTTCTCGTCTCTGACGCTCCTGCCGGTAACAGCCGGGAGGTGAAACTCCATCCGCCGCCACAACAAGCTCTCCTTCCCCCAGCTGCACTCCTCTCCTGCGAACCAAGCGCACTGCCCGGTGCTTTTCTGTGTCGCCTGAACCTCAACGTCAACTCACCTGTCGTCAAACACTGGGCTTCCTTTTCCTGCTTACAAAATAAAACAACTTTTTTTATTCTCATCCTAAATCCTTCTACATCTCACACTTGAGTGGTTTTGGATCCAGATAAAGCTGGAAGCCAGCAAAAAAACTTCTCCAAATCGAGAAGATTAACTGCTGTTATGGGGTACAATAGCTACATTATGGAGACAGAATTTCGGGTTAGGTAGGTTGAATAAATACCGACTTGTTTAGATCTATTTTGAGGCCCGGTAGATACTTTATGACAGTATTTAGGAGAGCAAATTGCTATTTAGCTTTCAATATAAGCAAAGCACAATATTATACACCCTAAACAAAGCAGCAGAACTCATTTGGGGCTAATCATTTATACAAATAATCACTATTATTTCTGAGCCATGTTTACTTCTGCTGCACTTATTCCCAAACACATGTACTGCTAAATTAGTACTTTTTTAATGGCCCCCTGGAGTACTGGGTCCCCCTGGGGTAATCGGCTGTTAATTAGAAGCCTTCTTTCAAATCCTTTTTGCTTCTGGTGCTTACTAATAAACACTCTGGAGATAAAATAAGCTAAAATCATTATGCTATTCCTGTACTGAAGAGAATCTAATTAGATTTTGTCCCTTATCACTTATGCGATGCTAAGCCTTTATTTTGAAAGCACTCCTGCTGTGCTTCCTCTGTTACCACGGGTTACCTGACTGGCAGACTTACTGTACAGTCTGGGCGTGGATGACGATGCTACAGCACCAACGGGAGGCTATGCCTTTGTTAGGTTCACACTCGCAGCAGCCACCGGCAGTAGCAGCCGCTGCCGCTCTCACACCTCAAACTTATTCTGGCACACTTGCACATGCGCACTCCTCCTCTGTGCGGACAGTGTATTCTCGTCACTGCTGAATAGATTTAGAAGCAGGTGAGCTCCTAAAATATCCCGCAGTCATGCTAGAGCAGAGTTTGTGTGAATGCAGAGGAGGGATTTGTCGTTTTTTTCTCTTATGTTTGCTGATGTGACAGCCTGGGAAACTGAGACTCCCTCCACCCTCTCCACTGCGCCCCCACTCTGCAGGTCGGTGCAAGCTTGGACCTGCTAAATTGGAATTTAGAAGCAAATGTTGCCTTTAAGCACTCCACCTGCAGCTGCAGTTCCCCCCCCCCCCGAATTTTATAAGCGCTTTTAGGCAATTCAAATGATTAAAGTCTTGAAATTAAAGAATAATTTAAATATGCATTTATTATTTTCTTCATTAGTCAACCTTGGAGCAAATAAAACTTTACTTTTTCACATCTATGCGACGATGACAGTAAACTACAATTCAGCTTTTATGAGTTTCAGTATATTAGGTAAGAATTTAATATCTAACAACCCCCAAATTATCCAAATGTTTTTGTTTTATTTTTAAATTTTTTAATGACCTGATTATATTTCTCAGAAACATACACCCTCAGCTGCTGCTGAGGCTTCAAAGGCTGTGTGTGCTCGCTCCACGTGTTTCCAGCTGTGGCAGCATTCAGATTAAGGTCCTGCGTGTCACCTGTTGATCTGAAATCAGGTCAGCAATAGCAGATTTCGGCAGCGATGGGGGAAAACAAGCTCTTTGTTCGCACAGACTTATGATATTACTGTCATCCTTGCACCCACATGTTAGTGATTACATGATGCTGCTCAGTGAGAGAGCTGGATCAAGCCTCTGCTTGCACAGGTTACTACTATTATTGATTATACAGTATTTATGTGACATACATATCCCAGTAATGTGTAGGTCTGCAGATGTGAAATAATCATTTAAAAACACATGTCATCATGATCACATGTTGTTTACTTTGTGAACATGTAGAAGCTTAGGCTGGTGGAAATGTATGGTGGCCCTGAGGTGCCAAATGCATACATAAATTGCTTTTTACAAAAAACAAAACAAAAACTCATGAAAATACAGGTGCTACTTCATGAGATATTCTCACTGGTCACTTCATTAGGTACACCTTATTGGATTGGGTCCCTTTTTATCTTTGTAGCTGCCTTAATTGTTTGTGGTACACCCACCCAACAAGTTGCTGGAGACACTCCTCAGAGATTTTGGTCCGTACTAACACAATAGGATCCCATAGTTGATGCAGACTTGTCTGCTGCACATGCATGATGTGAATTTCCAGAGATGCTCTGTTGGACTGAGAGCTGGTGATTGTCAAGGCCATTTGAGCACAGTGAACTCATTGTTATGTTTAAGAAACCAGTTTGAGATGATCTGAGCTTTGTGACATGCATGGTGCCATCCTGTTGGAAGCAGCCTTCAGAAGATGGGTACACTGATCATAAAGAGATACTCAGGTATGTTTTGGTGTTTAAATGATGCACAGTTGGTACTAAGGAGCCCACAGTGTGCTGAGAAAGTATCCCTCACACCATTAAATTACCACCAGTCTGAACCGTTGATTCAAGACACGATGGCAATACTTTAGCTTTCTGATCTTAGAATGTTTTTCAGTCTATTATTGTCTGCTTTTAGCGAGCCTGTATGAAATACAACCTCAGTTTTCTGTAATTAGCTGATGTACCTAAGTGGCCGAAGAGTCTATATTAATCTTGTTCAAAGTAGTGAACCTACCAGCAGACTGTCATTTCCTTCCTCATAAGAGGTGCCACTAGTATGACTGAAAACAATAGACTGCGTGGCACAAGCTGAAATTGAAATGCTCCTCTTAAAAAAGACCAAACAAAACCCATTTCTTCTGCAATACTATAATGCTTCTATAATAATTCAGTTTTTTTATTAAACCTGCACACTATCATTGTATAAAATATCACAGGATCGCTCCAACGCTGAACTAAAACCAGAGGATGAAACAGTGAAGAGGCAGCTGCAGCCACACTGGGTGTTGGACACAGATTTTGCACTTCGCACTCAGCCGAGACTCAACCTGATGCCTCTCTCGTTCATCCTATTTCCCACAATCCTGCCGCACATGGAGCTGGCAATCCTTGCACTCTGCTCCACACACACACACACACACACACACGCACGCACGCACGCAGTATATAAGTGAACGTGTAAACTTTGCTTACATAAATGGGTCTGCACTGTGACGTAGCTGTCATCACAGACACATTAAGCTGCAGTATGTAAACAGCAGAGGAGAGCAGAACTTTTCTGTCTCTTAGACACACACACTTGAACACTTAATGTCCTTCTATGACTCACTGCACTTCTCCAGCCATAAAATGTCATGACCATTTATGTTCACAAAGACCAAACGCTCTGCTGCAGCGCTTCAGTGCAGCACGTTTGAGCCGACAAAGTGGCTGCACTCTTATTTAAAGAGCTTCACCCTCCAAGCTTCAATATTTAGCAGTATTTCTTACACACACACACACACACACACACACACACACACACACACAAATGAATGAGCAGTTTTAAAAGTGTTCATTAATCTAGCTTTCAAATAGAAGTTTCAAAAGTAAGTTATGTTGCGGTTGTGCTGTCAGAATGAATTTTTATGTGTTTTTAATTTGTTATTTTTCAAAACATGTGTTAGATACGTTTGACACCAGCGTGCCTGTTGTATTCATCCAGCCAAATTTTTTTAGCACCTACATAAATTTACCTCTCAAATCAAGTCACATACATTTTGTTAAAAGCCTTTTCAATTTGTGTGAGAATCAATCAAAAAGGGGCAGTCGTTAACCTAACCGGTGTCTTGGTGATTTTTAGGAGGCCAACAATGCTGCTGTGTAAATTGTAGATGTATGAGCTATACGGCTGTGCTTCAAAAACAACACATTTTCACATACAAAAAAAATGAAATATGTAGTGCTCCTGTATAGGCTGAGATAAAGTGTAGAAATAGCAGAAATCGCTGAAGCACTAAAAGACCAGGAGAAACTGCCCATTTTAGAAAGACAGTTTCTTAGGTTTTCACAGGAAAGCAAAGAAACTATAAAGCTCCAGTATTAAATCAGCCAATGTGGTTTTTCTCTTATTAGCCAACAGTGATTAAAGTCCAGCTTTTAAAGTTTGGTAGCTAAAGAGGGAGCCTCAATAGTCTGAAGCTGAAGACGACAACTATTTGACAAGGGATAAGACAAAGACGCGTACATATAAACATCTTTCTGCCCCTGTTGGATTCAAACTATCATACTGTAACAGTGCTAGGTTAATGCAGTGTTAAAGAGTCGGAGTTAACGTTTGGTAAAACTTTGTGCTATGGCGCTCATTTTCTATTTGTTTAATACATAGTTGTCATACAATTATAATGCCCTACTAAGCATAATCATGTTCTATGCACACCCTCTGGGCCATTAACTAAATAGAAACTTCACCATCGAGCCAGAAACAGTCATAGAGACTGAAATTGGAGCTCTTAATGCTTGTAGTTTAGTTGCATAAAAATAGGCGGCGTTTTTTTTTTTTAAGCGCTATTAAAGGAAATATCTACTCTCACAGTTCCTCCACCTTAAAAGGCCCAGACGGAGCAAAGCATGGTAACATTGTATTCTATGAAGGAAAACTCTTATTTAATGGCCAAATAGAGAAAGCAATTAATATGGGATTGATAGTGAGTTTAATAAAGAATGAATAGGCAACTAATAAGCAATGAGGTAATGGTGAATATGTTGATCTTAATATTTTAGATCAACATATTCACCATTATAAAAACATTTTAAAACATAGCTCAGCGTTTTTGTCTTTTTCCAAAACAAATGCTCACAGACCGAAGAACAACGTCAGTGTGTTTTGTTTGTTCATGGCAGTTTGTGTTTCACATTTTTAAGTAATGAGCTTTAGACGTAGGCACGGGAAGTCTCATAATGAGCCGAGAAAGATGTCTGCAAAGAACTTCACACCCGACACTTAGAAAAAGTGAAACCTTTTCAGTCGGATACCTTTTATTATTGTGAGTATTTCAGCAGCTTTGACAGACAAAAATACAACTTATTATTACGTGTGTATTTTTTCTTTTTTTAAGATAGTTTTTTTTTGGTTGGGGGGGGGGGGGGGGGGGGGGGGGGGGGGGGAGAACTAAGTCTAGGAAAAATGGGCCAAAATAAAGCAGACGTAAAGTAAAACATTCCTCTTTAAGAAGACAGCTCTGTTAAAAATCTAATTTCAAGTCTGAATCGCTCATTCGTGGAGGCAACTAGCTGTGTTTCAGGAAACCAAACAAATCAAAACATTGTTTTAAATTAAAAAGAAAAAAAAACAAACATCCTGAAATGAATAAATGCACCTTCAGACCGATTTAATGTTCCGAATCCACAGACACCAAAAACTATCCTTTTGTGCTGTGCCGAAGCATGTGCTGTTAGAAAAGTCACTCCCCCTAAAGTAGCCGCACAAGCGTGAGGCATGGGCACATGAACAGATAGTCTTTGTGCGTCCACGGAAAATAAAATAAAATAAAATTACATTAGATGGCAGATTAGAAAATTCACATAAAGACACACACACACACTTAAGTAATCAGGCAGCTTTACGGTGCCCTAATTTTCCTCTTTTCTCAGAGTGGATGTTTATTTCCACTGTCTCTACTCGTCGGCTCAACTTTTCTCTCACAGTTCTGATTGTTGTATTTACATTGCCTCAGTTTTAAAAGTGCAGCACATGTTAAGGAGCTATTTACACATAATTAAAAAAAATAAAATAAATGGGAATGGGTGCGGGCGGGGAGGAACAGACTGGTGTCAAAGCCATGGAAATTCACACTTTACTTGTAAAGAAATGCTTGTTCTGACTGAGACATACACTCATTCAACTGAATCACTGCAAAATCATTCAAAGTTCTGTAGAAAATAGTTATGTGTTCCCATTCTTGCACAATATACACTGTACACGCTGCGAGGACGAGCAGGAACATGATTCGTCGCTCCCCTCTGAATATGAAAGCGCTGGATTACAAATCGAATTTCAGCGCAGTGCAAAGTAAGACATTCCTCTGAAGATACGACATTCAGCGTTTCCCCATGCCTACAGGTCTGAGTGAAGCTCACTGACGAAAAGCTGGGATGCTTTTTTTAATTGAAACTTGAACAACAGAAGCAGGTTTCTGGGAATGGTTTTCTGTAGGCACGACCAAAGTTAGAAATCTCATCCTCTTGCTGTCTCACACAAACACACAAAGGTGCGCATTTTATCCTTCTTAGCGCTGCAAACGTGTGAATTGTCCGCAATTAAAAGTGGAAAACAAAACAGATGACGAGTGTGTAAAAATGCGTTTTCTCAGAGTCGTCAAAGACTCGGGATTGTTTTATTTGTATAAGTCTGAAGTCACGCGGTGGCTCGTGAAAAGGGAGCCCCCATTGTAGTTTAAAAAAAAAAAATCATGTTCTTTTCCTTCTCATTTTGCGAGACTTGTAGGGTCTTCGAGAGTGGCGGTCTAGCTGGTGCTGACTTTGAGGTTCTTCAGTCGGTGAAGCAGCGAGTCCTTCTCCATCTGAGCCTCAGCCAGCGCCATCTTTGCCCGGGAAAGCTCCACCTTTAAACACTCATTCTCTTCGATCAGCATCTGAAAGAAGAAATAAATAAACATCACAATCTGCCCCACATACAGAATATGGAACATTTCATCCTTCATTGACCGCTGACATTCTCAGCAGTTCAGTTGCTGTTAATCAGCCAGCTCCAACCATTCCAGTCTCAGTTTCCCTACAGGTATGAAGTCATTCAGGTGTCTCATCGGTAGGCTTATTATACCCTCCCAGGGATCGCTGCTTATACGAAAACTTAAGAGAAATACTGCTTCTTTGGAAAGTTGGGCTGAACAGAAAACATAACGACTGCAGCAAGTTTTACCACAAAGAGGAAGAAGAACAAGCAACGGCTACAGTGAACAGTTTCAGGGGCTTTTCGTGTCTGATTCCACTGAACTATAGTGTGGCTTTTGCACATAATGACTTCTGTCTTTTAGCCGTGACCAAAAAGCCAGATGAGACAATAGGTCTTAGCTGCCTACAGTATGATGTAAAATTCTTGAGTCATTTCTCATTTCTTTTTATTGTGCTTGCAAAGAGACAGATTTTGTGGTAATATTTCAAAGCAGTCTTAATCAATAGAAGAAATGGACAGAGACCATTTAGACTCTTTGTTACTAACATCCAGTTTCAAAAACACAATTTGTTCATCAACAGTAGCTTTGCACCTACAGGGTGATCCCCAGAGAGCTATTAGCTAAAAGCTCAGTGTATCTCAGCATAGTGTGCAGTGTGTCTTTAAAAAAATTGGAGGAACTTGAAAAAGTGGAGGAAAAAAAAAAGCTATCTATATATGAAAGTCATCATCTCCTTAAGAAATAGGAAAATATCCAGTCAAAACCTGAAACAGGACCTGAGAGATGCATCTGACCCTTCAGCTGATCCATCTACTGTTCACTGACGCTTCATCAGAAATGGTCTCACCATCCAATATCTGTATCTGGAAAGCACCTGATTGGCAGTGGGTTCAGACTGGCCTCCTCAGAGCCTGGACCTTACCATTACTGACGCAACATGGGATCATTTTGACAAAGAACAAAACAAAAGGCAGCTAATATCCAAGCAAGAACTTTGAATGTCCTTCAAGAAGCCTGGAGAACTATTTGTGAAGACTACTTAAAGAAATTACAAGAAAGTTTGCTTAAGAGAGTTCAGGCTGTGCTGAAGAATAAAGGTGGTCAATAAATTGCTGCACCTAATTTCCATTTTTCCAGCAAAAATAAATGCAGAGAGGCTCAAGACTTTAAACAGTATTGTAATTCCAAACAGACCCTCGCCGTGGGATAAAGTTTAAAAGGTAATTTAGCTATTTTGGTGGCAATGAATAAGCATCGAGTAGATTGTAGATCTGGCTGAAAATGCAATGCTTTTCCTAAGTTTCTAAATATCACTCCCACTGTGAAACAAGCTCAAGCCAAACACAGAACTGGAATAGCTTTACCAAAGCAAAACCTGGCACACCATGCTTCAGCCTCCAGAATGATCAGAAAGAAACAACATTCTCATTTGGAGCTGTTTGTAGGAGAAAATGACAAAGAAGAAGAACAAAAACATGAACATCAACACTGTTTGCACATGTGGTGTTTGTTTATTTTTGCCTCTATGCTCTCTTTCCACTGTGTTTTGCCGTATTTCTCACCTTCTCCTTGTCAGATGGAGGGGGGCTTGTAGGCGGAGCCTGAGTCTGCGTCGCCTTTGAAACACCACAGATGCCGCCCACAGTCTCAGGGACTGGACTCAGAGAGCTGTCAATCACTGAGGCCGCTTGCTTGGGTTTGGCCTCTCCTGCTCTATCCACTGCGAGGAAAAAGAGAGAGGGAGAAGAGGAGGGAGTTCGGATGTGTGGATGCAGCGAGCGTGGACTTTAAAAAGCCACTTAATAGGTCATCTTATATAACTGCAGTGAATCAGCGCTGGAGTGGAGGTGGAAATATCTGGCAGATGAAAATGCGTGCACGTTTGTCACCTCCTATAGAGAAAGACCCGTCGTCTCTTCTGTGTACGATGAGGCTGTCGATGTGCAGCATGACCGGCGAGGGCTCCGAGTTGGGATTATCACGAGGGTCATCATCCTGCAGGAGACACAGCACATGTTGTTGGGACTGAGTGTACCAGAGACAGAATGAGGGAGACGTTTAGTCCAAATCCATTTTCTCAAATCAGTTCCACAGCAAAGCTGCTTGACCATGAAAGAACCAAACAGAGAGTAGAAAGGCCTTTTCTTTCTGTGTCATTAAACCTTTAGTTCAAATCCAAATGCCAATTAGGCCACTGTTCAAAATATTTAACTTGATAACAAGAGAGTGCTTTAGTCTGAGGCAGTGAGTTATGGGCTCCATTAGTAAAACTGGATTTGAAGCAATGAGACAAATTTCCCACTGAAACAGTTCTGTTGGTGTTCTGCAACAGTAACCTCGGGGTAAAACACAAACTTTGCAAAGTACAAAACTGAAATAAGTCTTTTCACCTTTAAATCAATGTGTGTGTCCCTGATGCTGATCTCCATGGGCAGCACCTGGGAGGCCGAGTCGTCCTCCAGGAAAAGGGAAAGGTTGCGGAGCGAGGACATCATGAAGCTCGCCGTGTAATCGTGAAGCTGCAGCTGGAGGAAGCCGTTACGTTCAGCCAACGGGGAGTGGGCGGCGGCCCAGGGCCCGCTTTCCAGCCGAGCCCGGACCGCCGGACCGTGAAGGCCCTGGATGGATGCAGAGCTGGTCTCGCCGCCAGCTGGGAAGGAAGACATGTAAGCTGTTAACATCAACGCTACATTTGTGAAGCTTGGAGATAAGACAAGTCAGCTTAAACACACCCGACATTAAAATCCACCCAACATGAAATAAGGCTGGTGTGTCTTTTGAAAGTGTCCAGGAATCTGACAAGAAGAAAATTTCACTTCTTGTCTAATTCAAGATTTGGACCGTTTTAATCTCTCTGTGTAATCAGGTCAAACCATCAGCTGATATTAGCTGACTGCAAACTTTTATCTCGAGATGTTTTTGAACCTACTATGAACACTGGTCTCAAATTTATGTCAGAGAAAAAAAGATGGTGCCAAAATCTCTCTTTTTTTCCTTTTTCATTCCCTTTTCTCAACATCAGTGTAGAGTCACTTTATTAGGTACACCTTGCTAGTACTTGGTTTGATCCGCTTTTGGCTTCAGAAACAACTTAACTCTTCATGGCACAGATTCAACGAGGTGCAGGAAACATTCCTCTGAGATTTTGGTTCATACTGACATGACAGCATCAAACAGCTGCTGGAGATTTATCCAGTGGATGGAAGTAGGAGATATCTGAGTAAAGGACACTCATTTTCATGCTCAAGAAACCAGTTTAAAATGAGTTTTGTGACATTGCATGTTATCCTGCTGCAAGCAGTCATCAAACAGTCGGTACAATATGGGCAGACATAGTCGGCAACAATACTCAGGAAGGCTGTGGTGTTTAAATGATGCTCGGTTGATACTATGGGGTCCAAAGTGCACCAGAAAAACCCACTATTATCCCAAACAATTACTCTACCCGCAGCTGTTGATACAAGGCAGGATGGATCCATGCTTTCTTGCTGTTTAAGCTAATTCTCATCCTGCCATCCGAATGCTGGGGCTGAAAAATCAAGAAGCATCAGACTCTTTGGGTGCTACCATTCACGTGGATGTCACTTACCACCCACCAAAACACTGCAGCAGACCAAGCACACCATGTCACACTACCAAAAACTGCTCAGGAACCACTAAAAGAATGTCACAAAGAGCTTTGGGCACTGAACCTCGAATTATCTTCAACCAAATCTGAGCATCGGTGATTTCCACAGAGGTGTCACCCCGCAAACTACATCATGAAAAGGATCCACTGCTAACACCCACCAGGTGGGACTATACACTATTAGGCACTATTGAGCAGGGCATTTAAGACATTAATAAAGTTTAATATGCTCACATTGTTGTCACGGTGAAGTTTAAGGACGTTCCTTACTTCTTAAAATGTGTCAAAAACATCTCGAGGTCATCACGGTTACTTCTTCTAAATAAAGGGTGAATTTTAATATCAGGTTTACACAAGCTCAAAGTAAGAGGTGGGATGAATGAAAAGACAGAGGAAGAATAACATCAGAAAGACGAGTGGGAGACGGACTTGAACAGAAAGTTAAAAAGAAAGAAAGAACGAAAGAAAAGAAGCCGGAAGGATTTAAGAAGGTGGGCTGAAGGAGATCTTTTACAGTCCCATCGGCTCTTTCCAGCTGTAATGTTTAATTATTTCCAAAGCCTGGGGACTTGAGGGTTTGGTGGAAAATACAAGCAAAAGTTTTCATTTAATACTTTTTTATTTATTATATGAATAAAACACCTAGCACATCTAAGCTCCAAGGAGCTGAAAAGAAAAAGGTTTGCTGGTGTACTAATGAAAAAAAGAGTTTCACCCCTGAAAGACTTGAATATGACTACAGGAACTACAAAATGTGACTGTAAGAATCCTATTTTTTTGCTGGGTTTTTTTTGAGAAACAGAAGTAAAGAAGACAAAAAAATGAGTACAGAGAGAAAGAAGACGTGAAGTGAGAAAAGTCTCAAGGAGTCGTCAACGTCAGCACACAAAAGGGGGACATTCACTGGGCAAGCGCACAAATACAGACAAGCTTTTGAACAGGTGAGAGAGTCGCAATAGGAACACAAGGCATGAAAATGGCCACTTAAAGAAATCACTCTTTTTATTATGACAGCGAGAAGCGCGTCGCTTCCCTTTCAAACGCTCTCTAAAGGACAGTCAGGAGAAGGTTAATACTGTAGGGCAACTGCACGCCTAGCAAAAACACTCAAAGACACACACACACACACACACACACACACACACACACACACACACACACACACACACACACACACACACACACACACACACACACACACCGAATTCTGTCAGCTTTTCCTCAGATAAAATTGCATATTCTCTCAATCCTGAGCAGCCAGGGTTGAGGCGAAGAGAGGGAAGATGGGAGTGGGTGAGGAGAGAGAGCGAGGAAGCCGGCAGCCAAGAACTGAATGACTGTGATAAGACAGGGAGGGGAGGGGAAATGGCCTACAGAGGGAGAGAGATGAAGGAAAGGAAAGGTGAAGGAAAGGGAGGGGTGAATGACAGAGGATTAGTAGGAAGATGGAGTAGGACCTGGAGGGAAGAGTGAAAAGGAAGGTGGAGGGAAACAAAGAAGGAAGAGGGGGGGAGGTAGGATAGCTTTTGTGAGAGGAGGCGAGGGGTAAAGCTGGCATTTCTCTCATTGCCTGAATCACTGGACTGAAACTGCAAAGTCTGCTGCAGTGGAGAGATGAGGTAGTAGGAGGGAAAAAGAAAAAAAAACAGGGGAGGATGGAGAGAGAGGGTGAAAGAGGAAGGATGGGAGGATTTGGGGTTAAAGCTGTCAGCACAAAAAGTAGCTGTTACCCTAAATATGGCACGAATGTGCGTAGATTTGAAGGTTGCAGGCCTAATGTTGCAAATAATGGGACCACTCACTCCATTACGGTCACATTTATCCTCTGTTAAGTGCCACACACACACACACGCACACACACACACACACACACACACACACAATACCACATCAGCACCCCGTGCTGCTGCTGCTGCTGCTAAAAAAAAAAAAAAAAAAAAGGAGCACCACACACTCCTCATGCGTTGCAACACACGCCGTCTGCATCTGCAGCGCATGCCACTGAGCAAGTCCTGCAAACCGTAACACACACACACACAAACAAACAAAGAAACACGTACACAGATGGAAAAAGAGGCACGAATGCAAGCATGCACGCTAGGCTACAGATGGCGCATTAACACGCAGCAGTTACCTTGGCTGCTTTGTGCAGGTATTGGTACTGAACACACCATACCTGTGGGGAGTTATGGAGGGTAAATAAAAAAGGTGAAGGGGGTGGTTGGTAGTGGTGGGCTGTTAGTGTGCGAGTGTGTGTGTGTGTGTGTGTGCACTTGAGAAGATAAGTGGATTCAGACTCAGGCTGCATTCATCTACCAATCATCACACAGGGATGTGCCATGAAATGTCTGGCTTTGTCCCAGAAACTCCACCAAGGATGGCAATTCATTCTCAAATCTGAGAAGCACTCAAAGCCTTAAATGATCAATAAATCACTGCTGTAACTGAAAACAAACGTCTTTTTTCCCCCAACACTCTCTATATATCACCTTCCTGCTTTCACTGGCATCTGCTGAGAGAGAAATGTGGATGTCCTGATGTAAGCTGCTGTTCACCCCATCATTTCAAATGTGAACAACATTTTTTTTTAATGTCAGGTGTCGCCTCAGTATCCTGATGGTCTTTTCCAGGACCTTTATCACATGTTCCTTCCTCTCCCTGTCCTAATGATCCCTCTTACTCTCTGAAACACTCCACCCTCCACCTCCTCAAAAAAAAAAAAAAGGGATAAAAAAAAAGGATAAAAAGCCACAAAAAAAAAGCTGTAGCTGGATTGAGTCTAAATCCATTAACAAACACAGGTGCACACAATTTTACGTATTAGCACTGGTTTTGCTAATTATCAATTGACAATGTGGCAATATTCATGTGATAGTTTGGCATTTGTAACATTTAAATAAAAAAACACTCAAAAATAATTAGAGCTCACATGAAAAGCTGTTTGTCTCATGCTCATTCTCAGACAAAACTTTAAAACATGCGCGTAGCCGACTTGCATTTCTTACCCAGGCTGCGGTTGCTGAGGTACTGTCTGAGGCTGACATTTCCCAGCTGGCTGGGTGTGACCCGGCCCACCTCCAGAGCCACGGCTGTGCTCTCGCCCATGGCCTCCATGCCCACACACACCGACTGCACCTTCAACACCAGCACTGACACCTGGAGGTGAGGAATACATATTTAAAAATCGAATAAGCTGCGCATGCTGGCTTTTTATTGTTCATCCCAAAACCACTGTTTCTTACTGTATCTTTGGTGGGCTCATCAATGCTCTGTGATGCTGCGCTGGCAGAGTCGGGGGACTCTCCCCCCTCGTGCTCCTGACCAGTCGCTGCCTCGATGGCGCTCTCTGCGGTGCTTTGTTCACTGATGACGTCCTTGAAGCCTGAGATGGACACGTCGTCTGCAAAGTACATAAAGGAATACAAATGTGACACACACAGACAAATAAACACATGTATGATCATGATAAAGAGAACCATACACCCTCTGATGAACTCTAACGTTTTACATAACACATAATAAAAAGGATCTGTTATAAACTAAGTGCATGTCGTGATTCAATAGTTTGCAGAACCACCTACAAGAGCAATAACTGAGCTCACCTTTTTCTGTCCAACTTAATCAGTGTCTCAAAGTCCTTAAGAAGGAATTTTGGCAACTCCTTTTTAACAACACTGCTACTTTAGTTCATTGAAGTTTGCAGGCATTCGTTAATGCACAGCTCTCTTAAGGTCCCACCACAGCAGCTCAATCGGGTTGAGGCCACTGCAGCACCTTTATTCTTTTCTTTTGCAGCAATTCTGTTGTAAATTAGCTACTTTGCCTGGAATCATCGTCTTGTAGCATGATCCAATTTGGGCCAAGCTTTAGCTGGACTCAATGACTGCAAAAGGTGCCCATGTCCTATGGTTGCAAAACATGCCCAAATCATCGCCCAGCAGTTGTGCTGATATGCTGTGTCAGGCTTTCTCCAAATATAGGGCTGTGAATCATGTCCAAACACCTCCACTCTGGTCTCATCTGTCTAAAGGACACTGTTGCAGAAGTCTTGTGGTTTGTGTAAGCTGTGCTGCCATGTTCTTTTTAGAGAGAAGAGGCTTTGTCCTGACAACCTTTCCAAACGCGCCGTACTTGTTCAGTCTTTTTTTCTAGCTATGCTGTCATGAACTTGAAATTTTAAGACATGAACCTGTCTTGTGACAGGCCTGTAGTGTCTGAAGTGCAGTTCTTGG
Source organism: Rhamphochromis longiceps (assembly GCF_057381845.1). NCBI lineage: Eukaryota > Metazoa > Chordata > Actinopteri > Cichliformes > Cichlidae > Rhamphochromis > Rhamphochromis longiceps. The sequence continues at coordinate 28,849,151 of NC_140573.1, read as the reverse complement.
GCTTTTACAGTTTATCTGAGCATTGCAGGGGTCTGAACTTCTGGTGAATTTGTTACATCATCCACTCTGTGTTGAATGTTTCCCACTTCTAAATAGTCACTCAGTGTATGATGATGGACTTCAGACTGTTTGAAAAAAATGCCCAAAACCCTTCCCAGTTTACCAAAACCTCAGCTTTTACAAGTGGATCTGATTAACAGCACCTGCCTACTATTTACCCTCTTAATCCCTGTGGAAGCCTTAAGGCTGTAGTTATTTTTTCCACACGCAGCTTCTGCATTGTTGGCCTAAATTTTGTTGATCCAGTATAGTATATCATGTTTTGTATTCATTAGTGTAACTTTTTCCTTTCTCATGTAATCCAGTTCACCAATGCACAACCAGCACAATGCTGCCACCTTAAGGCCAAACAGCAAGCTGCAACTACACCTACACAAATCATTAAATCTTGATCCCTGCGGAGATATGCTCTACTCCATGAAACACATAAGAAGTCCAAAGGTCAGGATAAAATGGTGGAGCTTAGTGCAACTACACGATATTTTTACCTCTTTCCAGCAGGCTGTAAGTGTCTCCATCCTCCATCAGGTAGCTATCTATGGAGATGTTGTCCAGGGACTGCAGAGAGGGGCTCTTCTTCATATTTTTATAGGACACAGAGAAACTGGACTGGGAGCGATCCCGCATCAAACGACCACTACAACACACACACATACACGGGCGCATGAGGAGGTGTGACAGTAGTGACCATAATCACCCCGATCACTCTGTTTCTGCTTGAGGTACAATTTTCATGCATGCAATTAATTCTAAGTTATGACAAATTTATGACAGACTGAGTAACAGTGACATAAAAAAGGAGTCCAGTGAAACTATTTCATCACATCTGATAGGAGTTTGTGTTATGCCGACACTAGCCGACACCACAGTGCTCTCTCTGAGCTGACAGAGCCTACTCGACAAGTCATGAATTAAATATCGCTTCATTCCTTTGTGTAGTGTTGTTTAAGGTCACGTAAGAACCAAGTGTGCTAGCCTCACCAGAGCGCCAGAAATAATCTCAAGAAAAATTCAGATCAGACAAAAAAATAAAAGCTGCTCCCGACAGACTGAGAACACAAGGCGGGGGGGGGGGACTGTCACAAAGGAAGAGCTTCCCATTTCATCTCGACCATGAAGGGTTAACAAATAGACAGCAAACAGAGGGGAGAAAAATAACACATACAGACATGCACTCATGCAAATGCATGCCCACAGAGGATGCACATATACACATTTGCATTTGTACTCATCCACAGACTGCAAGCAGGAGGACACACACACAGGGTACATGTACACCCTCATTAGCACAGCTAGTCACAGATCCAGTGGCTTACATGTTGGACATGGAATAAAGGGAGGTGGATCTGCTGGAGTTTGAGGAGCTGAGGAGATCAGATACCACAGACAAACTTCCTTTCCTTGATAGAGAGAAAACACACACACACGCACACCTCGCATGGGTCAAAGCAAAGGTCAAGAGGCAGAAAAGGAAATGAATGAGTTAAAACACAGAACATCCAAATGTCGACAGACGGCAGATGAGAAAACACATGTAAGAAAAGACAGCAGCTTGTGGCTGGCCAACATTCAGAAAGTGAGACAGGTGATGTGAGAAGACTGAACATTCAGACTGACGAGCACTCATGTGGGAATTCGACACACAGCTCTTGTGTTCAGGAATAGACATGAAATTAGTGAGAGAAAGACTCATGTAGGTCAATGACAGCGAGGCACAGAGGTCTTTCTGAAAAAGCTGTCTGGATCATTTAACAAAAGTCTGACAACTGTGACATACGATCACTTCTCTGGATTCAGCACCGCAACGCTATTTAAACTGGGTGCAAATCATCTAGTAGAAAATATGTTTGCTGGTTTACTTATAAAATCTAATAGATATTTGATTTTTTTGACATTATGTTTGCAGCTAAGGGTGTACTCAGCACTTAGTACCGTTGTCTTATCCTGTGCCTACACACTCCTGCTCCCCATATTTTACTCCATTGCTTTTCTCTCTTATAAAAGGCACAACTAGTTTCATATGACAGTCACCTACGGAACCACTTTAACCTTTTACATGCAACTAAAATAGTTGGCCAAAAAAAAAAGGGATTGTTTAGCCTTTTTCCTACATAAAGAACTTTATCAATTCATTAACTAACAACCCTGCTGTCAATTAATTTTCTGTCAGCTAAATCAAGTCATCAGCTGAACATTTCTGGACTACTTATTGAAGGCTGAACTAGTCTGGAAGTGGTTTAAGTGGTATGTTTCAAGCTTTAAAGATCATATGGAAATTAAGATTTCAGCTTCAAACATTAAGATTGTTTGAGTTTGTTTATCCCCCCCTCAATTACACATTTGATTACTCTTCCTCGTCTCACCCAAACTGGTCAGTGTAGATGTCTGCTCATCCCTGAGCCTGGTTCTGCTGAATGTTTCTTCCTGTTAAAAGGGAGTTTTTCCCTCCCACTGTCACCAAAGTGCTTGCACATAGGGTGTTCATATGACTGTTGGGGTTTTCTCTGTTGTATTATTGTACAATCGACCCCACAATATAAAGCGCCTTGAGGCAACTGCTGCTGTTATTTGGGCGTTGTATAAATAAAATTGAATCAAAACTTTTTCGAACTCCACAAATAAAAAAGAAACATATCCCAATTTAAAGTTGCCTGTTGTCACTTTCAAGGGCCTATTTTTGTGTTTCTCAGTTATATTTGGATTACTCCATGGAAGCCATGATCTGATCTGCAAATGCATATTTGCAATTTCGCAGTTTCCTCCCTGGTGACGAGAGCTCCGTTTCCAGCTACAAGCGCACTCTTCAGCACAGAAGAGAACAGAGTATCCAAATTGAAGGAAACACTTCAAGACTAACACAACCGGGGGCATCCTTTTCTTAATAAAGAGTCCTGCTGTAACATCTTAACGCCTGAGAGAGAACGTCCTGAGCTGTGGTGCAGCCACACCAACACAATCCCCCCTCAGCCCTGTTCGTAACATTTGGCTCCCTGCAAAGTTACATTTAGGTTGTAGGGTCACTTTTAATAAATGAAAACCAGGGCAAATCTCAAATGCACATGAACGAGTAGTCAGATCAACCAGAGAGTGATCCAAACGCAGCAGGAGTGATGAAAGTGATGACACAAGGAGACGGCCTTTCAGGGGATATGTTTGTTTTTGTTTTTTTATGGGTGTGATTCTAGTCCTTGTATGGTAGCAAATTTGGGCTTTAGACCTTGGTTGGATAAAACAAGCATCTGTACAACATTAGTTAGGATGTTGACATTGTAATGGCCTCTTTAACATGCTTTCCCGACTGGAAAAGATTCTACAAAGATTAACTTGTTAATCAACAAAATCATCAGCAGACTAACCTTATTAAAATTATGCTTTGTTGAATCCTTAATATTTTTTTTGTTTCTCTCTTGGTGTTCAGCACTAACTTAATAATGCACTTACACAGCCTGTACTGCAAGCATCTGATTCCTGGTAGAGCGATTCCTCTTCTGCAAATGTGTGAAACTGAACTGTATAAACAAAACTAATTACTGGCTTATCTCAGCGGAGTCTAAATGTTGAAACAGCACAGTTCTGCCTTAACGTATTAGTAATGACTCTGTTGTGGAAACTAATAGCATTCGTGAGACAAACTGAATACCTGGATATTGACTGAGGCATCTTTGCAGCCTTGTCTTTGTCACTCCAGTCTTTGCTGCTGAGTGGATCAGGCAGATGGTCACATGGTTGGCTTTTGGAGTCTAACCTAGATCCCATATCATCACCTCCAGACAACCCATCCATCAGCACCTCGCCACCTTCATCTGAACTCCCCCGCCCAGTCCTTTTAGCTGGAGTCCTCTCCTCCACTGACGTTTTGTGGTTCAAGTCGGGATGTGTAGTTGAAGTGGAAGCGGGAACGAGAGGTGCAGGAACCTGCATGGGTCCTCCCTCTAAGCCATGGCTACATAGCAGCTGGTCTACAGTGCAAGACTGCTTGGCTCTTCCACCTTCTGAGCCAGATCCTTCATTGCCTTTCTCTCCCCCGTCTCTCGCATCACTCGCAGGCTCCAGAGTTCCTCGGCTCTCTGAGGGCGACAGCTCCGAGCCTGGAGGAGATCCTGAACCCTCAGGCTGCGGAATGGGCTTCAGGAGCAGGGACACCTCTGCGCTTTTGAGCAGGAGGCCCAAGCAGACGGTGAACGGCTGGCGATCTGCCGGATGGTGGGAAGGATCCTTGCGGTCTCTCTTGGAGCTCATCTTCTCCATATCCTGCTGTAGTGTCTGCTGCAGGGATTTGATGGTGCGCTGAAGCTGCATCAGAAACACATACTGCCGATGGCTTACCTAAACACATGCACAGAATAAAGGCGTTAAAGATGTATAAATGTGTTAATGCTGTGAAGCTTTTTTCAGGGGGTTGTTAACTATCAAAGGTTTATTGTTTAACTTCTTAACTTTCCTGTCTCTTTTCAATCTGTGATGTTTATTCTTTTTATCCCTGTAAAGGTAACAGGTCAGAACTGTTACCATTACCAATTAAGTAGATTTTCCTTCCTATTTAGGTTTCAAACCAACCAAAAGATATGGAATAAAAAAAAAAGCAAATTAGATACAAAAGCCTTTATGAAAAAATACCTGAGCGCTCAGATGCTTCTGCACATGCACCAACACATGCACATCTGCATCTTTATCTGATGACAAAGAGGAGGATGAGGAGGGCAGACTGTCTAGTGAGAGGGGTTTATGGAGACCATTACTGGCTGGCAGTGCTGAATTGCTATTGTGAGGTGATGATGTCGTTGCATCAGTGCTGTAATACTCCTTTAATAATCGCTTCCTCTGTAAACGTGCGACAGCCTCCGCTGACGAGCTTCTGGACAGTCCTGGTCCAGCAGCACTCCTCAGCTTCTCCTGATGCTGGACGAGCTTTGCTGGCTGACACGCCCACACAGTTAGAGGGAAGGAGTCCACAAAGGGCTGGGGCCGCCCTTTACCTCCGCGGGTTCCTTCATAGTCCACCCAAAACTGGGCAAAGTGCAACGCCCAAAAGTCAGTGGCTGCAGGCATCTTGAGGGCGTCCGTGCCCATCGTGGGCACCACCAGGCCCCGATAAATGTCGTGCAACTTGGTGTCCTGTTCGTGAGCGTGGCGCTGGAAGACGGGATGGAGGATTGGTAAAGAGGATGAGGAGCGAGGGAAAGAGGAAAAAGATGAACAGAAGAAGGGTTCCTCTTCAAAGGCCTGCAGAAGGGCTTCAAGGTGGGATCGTGTACAGTTGGCCGGGTGTCGGGTGTTAGTGGCTGCCATTTCTGAAGTCTGAATTGAGATGGAGCGAGGCAGGTCAGCAGGCGAAGAAGAGTCCTGATCAGTGGGAATTACGAGCTAGTGGAGAAATAATAATAATTTTTAAAAAAAAGGCATGAATCCGAGAAAATACAGTCCAAGCTTCAAACCAGGAAACGGCCTATCCCTCTGCAATCCTTCTTACCTTCAGCATGAGGCCGTCAACCCTGATGTCAACATGCTCGTCTGGTTTTTGAGAGTCATTGAGCTTGTAGATCTCCATGAACTGCTCCAGACTCTGCCTCAGGTCGAGGGCAAAGAGGTTGAGCCACACCAGGCTGCGAGGATCCAGGACCAGCTGAAGGGCATTGAGCTGAGCATAAAGGTTTGGACACGGAACTGGAGGAGCAGAAACATGATGGAAAAGATGGAAAGGTTACATGATATTTAGAAACACGTAGCAGAAAGTAATAAGACACTATACGCATTAAAAAAGAAGAAGGAAGGAATGGTACTTAATTTGCTAAATGTTATTTTCTTGGCTGCACACTCGAAGTCAGAAAAGTAAAAAACCTTTAGTGGCTCTCATAATGTGTGCTAATAGAGCTTGTGAGAAATCCATAAATGAATTAATTGGGTGATCCCTCATCCAGAGCACTGAGTGTAATTCAGAAAAATCAATGTTCTCTCAGCCACACAGGAGTCAATGACTAACCCCACAGCTCACCGATTGGACTAAATGGACTCGAAAGTGTGATGGGAGATAGAAAACCTACCATGAAGCAGAGCCCGGGTTTAGAAAAATTGTTATTTACACAGCGCACGATCAACTCATTTATTTGTGAGGTGAGAAAATAAATGTATCCTGAGTATCAAGGCACAAAAGTCTTACTAGGGTAGTCTTTTCCATCAGGGAAATAGTATTCTGTGAACTCTACATGGATGGCCGGCATCTCTGACGGAAGGTACAATGACTTCTTATTACAGGAGATCATGGTCTTGGGGCTGGAGCGGCGCTGGTCTGCTGTTGAGACCTGAAAAATGAATTAAAGGTAGTTGAGAAAATGTATACAGCCTCAGTGATTTCCTGCAGAAAAAGTCTGCAACATTACTGAACCTGATAGATGCTGAAGTCAGCCACCCTGAGAACAATTGAGCTGGACATGAGCTGAGCCTTGGGAGTCTGAGGCAGAGGAGGACTGAAGGAAGCGCTGGAAGACGTGTTTATCTTACCTGGAGGGAAAAGAAGAAGGTATGTGTAGGTAAAACAAGAGGAAATGACTAAAAACACAACAGCAGAGAGGGCGGCAAACAGTGTCACAACTCAGTTCTCCAATGAGAAACTTCTGTGCCTAGACAAAGGTGTGTATCACCGCACCAAACTGTGCGCAAACACACCGCGATACCTGGCTCCAGGCACCAGCAGCACTGCGCTGGAGGCTGTGCGTGTGGGCTCCAATCTAGTAGTGAGGAGTGTGTCTCACTAAGCCCTACTGCTCCTCCTCCCGCTCCTTCCTGACTTCCTAGAGAGCCATACACATCGTCCCTAAGGGACACTGGAGGACAGAAAACCCACAGGGGTGATGTGCTGTGGGTACAACAAAAATGCACCTAACACCTGTGTGTGAGCGTGTGTGCTTTTACCATGCTTTGGGGAACTGTGGGTGTGGCTCGGGCCTTGCTGGTCTCGAACTGTGCTCTTTAACATCTCCACGTTGGTCCTGAATTCATCCAGGAGGCTCCGTGCCCAGCTCTCTCTTGTCTTAGTGGCGTCGCTGTAGTGCATCCAGTGAGCGCAGCTGTCACCTATGAAGATTGAAATACAATTAATAAATTCTGTTTGTTTAAAGTAAACAGTGTTTATTTTGTTTGGCAGATTACTGATCTCAACAGCTGAATTCATACCTGCTCTGTGGAAAGGGTAGTAGTCCAAAGTAATGGAGCTAAAGGAAAGCTGCATGGCTCCACCGGTTATCCTTTTATTGACGACTATACACCAGAGGCAAAAAACAAGAGACCTCAAGTTGAAAACAATCATGCTTGTCATTTGTGTGCTTAATAAAGTAAACACGTAAAGCTGCACATGCGTTACCTTTGTCCTTAGCATGGATATCATCGCAGATGTGCAGGTCTAGGTGTGTGATCTGGAGATGGTGCGATGTCTCGCACACATCATAGGCGCTGAACAGCTTGGCCATGGTTGCACTCTGGTCAGCAGCTGAGGACGCCTGTTGGGTGCGAACCTGTTGGGCTGAAGGGGGCGGCGATGACACCTGGAGAACACAGAACGTTTTAAGTGTTGACGCTTTGCCCGTGTTATAAACGCTCTGATAGATCATCCTATTCTTGTCACTGATGAGGTTTTCAGTTCATTTCCTACAAGAGTGACTCATGAAGATTGATGAGTCCAATAAAAAAGATGAGCGGTGAAGTACTCGGTGTTTCCACCAGGTGGCATATAAGGCCAATTTACAGGAAACTGATTCATTACTGTAAAGTAAAGCTGCTGAGATATAGGAAGGTGTGAATATGAGTGGGCGATGGCTGTCTGTACATTTTGTGTCTCTGTGTGTGTGTAGAGAGCAGGAAAGTAGGACACTGACTGAAAGAAGCTAAAAAGCAACAGTGAAAGACATACTGTGGGCACAAATAGGGCATCAGACGGGATTTTGACAAGCATGAGGACTAAATATTACACCATGGCTCATTCACACACAATTAGAGCATGAACAGGAAGAGGAGGAGGAAATGGGAAAAATGGAAAAATGGGGAGGGTGACAGAAAGAGGGGAAAAAAAGGTAAGAAAATATGATAAGCGTTCTCTATGCGTGGAAAACGTCACTGACTGGTACCTGGTCTTCTGTGGCCATGCTTTTCCTCTGCTGTGCAGACTTCTCCATAGCCTCACTGAGGGACTTGGCATACTGCACCATAGCTTTGAGCTGAGAGTCTGTCAGCACCCACAGGAGGTCATCCAAGATCAGAATCAGCTTGGAGGCCACCACGTTACAGTCTTTGATCTGAATCACACAGAAGAGTTGCTATAAACAAGCAATATGCAGGTGGAGGTTCGCCAAGAGTTTCCAGGAATGTAACATGACACCGAATTCACAAGAACATTTATCAGATTTAAAACAAACAAACAAACCGAATACAGGTTTTTGCAGTTTAAGGAGCATCTGTATCTTTGTCCAATAGGAACTCAGCAGGCCAATTACTTTTGCTCAGCACACTAAAATCCCCTTTGTGTTGAAGAAACTGCATACTGGTTGCCATTTTGGCTGAAATAAACACCAGCTGTTTAATGAAGCACTGCTATTGGCCCTGCAGCCTGTGAGGCCACACAGAGGGGTCATTGTTCACAGTGGGCAAGCCGATGTTGCCTAGAGTCTGGGTTTCAAGCCTGCTCCGTCAAATGTCATAGCATGAATATCTGAAAGGGCACATGCGTGGTATCTAACCCGTCTCTTGAGAGTGACTCGGATCTTGGACTGGTTGGTGATGAGGCGGATGGGGGCGCTCAACATCTCGTGCTCGGCGCTCTGGATAGCGTCGGCCTCGATCCGGATCATCTGCCAGCTGATCTCTTTAAATGTCAGAATCTGAGCGAAAGAAAAAAGGGCAGTAAATGAGAACGTTGTGTGTCAAAATACCCTTATTTTGTTTAAAACTAACAAACACCGACCTCTCCTTTCTGGGGGTCCTGAATGCGAGTAAAGCGTAGGTCACCGATGCTCCAGCTGGTGTTGACGCTGTAGACCTGCAGCTGGGAGAGCTCAAAAGACGCGTTAAAGGCCTTGGCACTGATCCGGATGATAATGGAGTTGATTGATAAGGATATGCCCTCTACCACCTTCTCAGCAAAACCATATTCACTGTAAGATGCACAGAGAGGGGGGGGCAATAGATCATTAGTAGCCTGTCAGTCATCTGCGTCTTTCAACAAACAAAAACCTCACACATCATCTAAATAACCGCCATGTTTTGTATTCATTAATTTTTGAAGATAAGCTTTATTGATAGCTGTATAACAAGCAAAGTAAATATTAGTCTTATCTCTGAACTTTGATTTGTGACCTTTATGATCAGAAATAAACTCCCATCCCATTGTTAACTCATAAAAATGACCCTTTTTTAATACTAGTGGTTGAGTAATTAATATTTTTTAGAGTGGGAGGGTTCCGGTTTCAGTGCTAGTACTCTGACACTGTTTTAGCTGCCCCTCAGAGTCATCTGATTTATAGTGGTGTATGGTGACACAACAGAACTGTTTTAAAAATGTCTGTTTTTAATTAGTTTTGATTTTTTTTTGCCATTACTGGTCAGCACTATATATATATATATATATATAGCATTAATTCACATTCAAAAGGCAAAAATAAAACAAGCAAAAACTGGACTGTTGAAAAGTTTGAAAGCACTTCATTGCTGCCTACACTGCTCATCCGACTCATCCCAATGAGTATAACAGAAAGAAAAGCCCACCTCTGTCCTGATGCTGTTGCAATGGGAGATGGGCCATTGGGTGGACGAGGCTCATCGCAGGTACTCATCTCCATCACCACTTTATCCAAAGTCTGAAAGAACAAGCAAGTCAAAGACTAGAATGTCATAGACATAGTAGCTCATCTGACTCATTATCGATCACAGTTCAGAAGTATATTGGTTGTCCTGTCAGGTCTTATCACTGATTGGTTGTACTGCACAATCTAATGAGAATAAAAATTCATTGAGAAAGACATTTGACAAACTTGAGCATGTTTTGAGTGAAGGCCATTAGGTGGTTATTTCAGTTTAGTTAAACTCGGAGCAGCATTACAGGCTGAGTGATTCTGCGATAAAGGTTTGGTAACCAGTTGGCGAAGGGACGGGTGCCTTAGTATGTCATGAGCTCAACAATCCTCTGGCTGCATGAGCTAAAATATGCAAAATAAGCAAACAGCCTTACTTTTATATAGTCTTTGTCAACGTATTAAAATTTGCCAATCCAACAATCGTCAGGAAGCGCTGGTGTGTATTTTATCTTTTCATACTTTGATGCTAGACCTGAATGTGTTAAATCTTGCCCCTGATAAATACCAAACACAGTATGATATGAAAAAGCTCAAATTAACACTAAAACTAATGAACCCCGAAGAGGAAATGCACATTAGAAAACACAAAAATGTTTCCTTGAGCCCAGAAAGTTCACAACGCTCAGAGCTGAAGGCGTCTAAAGGTTTTGTGTAGGCAGGTGTACTGTGTGTTCTTGTTGCTGGCTTTCACTGGCCCGTGTTCTGGGAATTGAAGCTACCTGGAGACTGGGAGTCTATCAACCTGACACCTGTGGCCTGCTCATTCAGGCGGAGGTCAGAGAAACACTGGCAGCCAGTGGAACAGACATAAACGAGCTTTTGGAAAAGTTCAGCACCAACACGAAGGCCAATTGACAGCATACTGAAGATAAAACGGGCTCAAGACGGGAAACTAAAGGCTCTCGTACGTCATATGTGCAAGTGCGTCAAAGGAAAGCTTCAGCAGTGCTTTAGGAAGCTTACTGACACATTTTGTTTGCCATTTCCTGCTCTTAACCTTCTAATAAAGTGTATCATATATCCTGGACATTCACTTATTGATTGAAAGTGGCACATCAACTTACCAAAGAGATCGGGTGAGTCTTCAACTTGGTCCATGGTATCTGTGGGTGAAAGCAGAGCAGCGTGTCAGCTTTGCAGCATTGCATGCTACACAGAACTAATCTTTACCTCACCCATTCAGATTTTTGGTTCACTGAACTGAAAAATGCAATTTCAATTAACAGGATGTACAAATCCAGCAGAGTAGAAAGAACAAAAACGTAATCGATGAGTAGTATAGACTGACTGGCAGCTCATTCATTCATCTCCAGAGCGTCATTAATCCTCGACATGCAGCCTCCTGATTCAAGTCAAATTATATAGCAAAACAGATTAAATGCTTATGTTCGGTTTCAGGGGTTTTTTTTTGTCACAGAGCGACTCCTTTTTGTCATAAATCAAGTAATGGGAAATACTCGGGATTTGTGCGTCTAATTCAATTAAATCCATTTCATTTGCCTTCCTTCTGGTTTTCAAAGACATCAGGGGGTTCTAGCTCATCTTTTAAACTACTGAGGCAGAAACATCTACTACAGTATGTGAAGTTACAAATGAGTCTTTGCCCGTCTAGATATCGATTGTGTAACTTTACTCAACAGGACCATTCAATGAAGCAACCTATTTTTACTCTAATTTGTGTATTGCGGCCTTTTAAAGGGAAGAGGTGAATGTGTGAGGCTTACTGTCTCCGTAACAGGAAGATGCAAAGAACAGATGGGGATCTAACAAGTGAGGAAGTGAGATATGATTCTGCTTTCTGTTTTATTTTAAAAGCCGGTTTAATAGCAAACGCAAAAATACCCAGCGAGCTACGTTAAGGCTGTAGTGAAGGTTTCAATTCACCAGCTCCATTGTTCACTCAGAAATCATATTCCCCTTACACTGACCCCAACTGTCTTTACTTTTACAAGTAAAGACAAGGGAACAATGGTACATTGCATTTACAGCTGATCAGACATCGAAGTGGCAACCTTAAAGCAAATCGAAACAAGAAGAAAAGGCTTGAAAAATTATGCTATGAGCTGACGGTTCGGCTTTTTGAGGATAAGGGGGGAAGGTAGTCGGGTGGGGGAGGGAGGGCAGAGGTGGAAAATGGACCTTGGCCTGAATAAAAGTCCAGTCATGAAGAAAATTATACAGCTGCATTCACCGTTTCCAGGGTGTGTCAGAGGCTGCTCTTAGTCATGATACTTGGCTGATCACCATGACCGCATCGGAGTGTCAGACAGCTCCAGCAGAGAGTGCTTATGTAGTGCAAAGAGTCACTAGAGGTTACCAGTGTGCCTTCAACACTTGTATGATATGTTTTTAAGGCACACTGTTTGTATATACACATTGTGTGTTTATGGAGTATTCTAGGTATCCTTGACTTGAGTGCAAATCTGCTTTGCACATCTATTTAAATATGCCTCCTTAAAAAAAGCACCACTGGAACCAGCATCATAACCCATGTCTCATTTTTCAAATCAAATCTATTTTCCTAAACCCAGTGTTTCCAGTCCTAATGTTCTCTATAAAAGCGTAAGGGTTGTTTCCATCTGAAGCCAAAGCTCTTCCCTAAAAGTCGTCATTTCCAGTAAATAGGTGACAAATTGAACAACCCCGAGTCTCACCCTGATGGCAGCCTTGTTGCATTCCACACGATTGATGGCCAGCCAGGTGGGCAGGTCCAGCAGGCTCTGGAGCACCTCCTCATCGAGCTCCAGGTTGGTGAGCTGGCCCTCCCCTTTCAGCGTGCTCAGGTTGATTTTGTCGGGCGACAGGTTCTTAGCAAACCTACGGGACACAGACGAGAAGAGTCCAGATATATTTATAGAAACAGGCTGTAAACAAACCGACAGGCCAGCCAAGCAAATCCCAAGAGTAGCGCTTACGGTGTATTGGATGTCGATTGCAACACACACACACACACACACACACGCTTGTGGTTTTAAAAAACATTTATATTAAATACAGAATAAATTATATTGAGAAACACTAAAAAAAAATGTTTAAAAGCCCATAATTTAAGGTTATGACTGCTGTTGAATTTAACATTCCAGCAACAGGAATGGAAAGACATATGTCATAAAACCACAGCTAGTGTTTGGAAAAGGTGTTTTCTACTTAATTGAAGCTGTATTTGTATTTGTATTGCTTATACACTGCTCAATCTACTGATGATGAGCTCATAAACAGATGCTGAAAAAGAACAGGGGTAAGTCTAGCACAGTAACATGTGTAACTAACACTGGACAAAGTGTACCCAGGCCTCACAGTCTCATAAAATAAGGTGCACATTTATAAGTATTTGCCAGTGTCCCATGCTATATGCTGAATCAGTGAGTCCCCGTTTGCTTTTACACAAAGTAAAGACACTTAATCACACAAACTTGATTGTCCATGACCTAAGTGTTTTCTGCCTCCATTCACAGTTTGAGTATTGGTTAATAGTTAGCAGAGTAGCCGCACACTGAGTTGATCATTGACGCAGAAATCTCCGTAGACCAATTCAGCACAATCTCCTCTAAACACTACTGTGATTTTATTGATTTCACATTCTTTCTTTTGCCGTCCGGAGCTTCACGGCCTTCCCTGTACATTCCCAATTTTGGTCCGCATCACATTTGAAGAATGCAGTGAAACCATGATAAAGCCCCACAAAAGCATTAGATCCTAGCCTGATATTCATTTGAAATGTTAAAAAACAATAAATAAATGAAACCTGACCATAGAAGTGTCCGCCACAGTTTGGGGTATCATTGTTACTACTATGTGGAACATCTTTAATAATAGCAAACTGACACCAGAAAGAGATTTTCTTTCTGAGTTACACCAGAAAATAAATAAATTTAAAAAAACAAAAAACATTTAACTGAGTGTAAACCAACTGAGCATAGATTCTACTAGAATGCCATGATCCACTCAATAGTACCATATTATCCTAACATTTGTATATCAACACTGTTAAGTCAAGATACATGCAGGCATGCAGTTTTATTGTAGCATGATCTAAATCGTGTGATTGATCTTTGTATTTATTGTCTATTTCACAAACAAATATTGATACATTTTTGCTTTGAATTACTGTAACTCAGACTCCTATTAATAGTTATTTTATATAAATAATATTACAGGTTGGGATCAGGTTAAAAAATAATTATTTATTATTGAAACTCTTTAGCACTAGAATAATACATCTATTGCTTTTTCAACCCACCATAGTGCTTACTTACTTGTACTTTTCTAGTGAGGTCAGCAGAGGTGACCATCCTGAAATAACATTAGGCGTGGACGCCAAAGCTACCATTAAATCAGGTCAACACTAAACCCAACCAACACTGGACACACTTATCTTGATATACCCACCTCCTAATTTAGAGCAAGCTAATAAAAATAACACAATCCATATGTCTATGCTCAAGACACAGATATGTGACACCATATGTGACTCTACGAAGAAGCACAGCAAAACCTGAGGAAAGGTTGATTATAGCAGGAAGGGGTGGACTAACTTGTGAGTTGTAGATTCATATGTGACTATAACTTAACCTCTGGGCAACCGCTTTCAATCATGAGGCCACTGCACAGGTCACCTAGTGAGAGGCGATCCTGTCTCCAAACGACCACGGTCCAACTTGCACCATCTCAATTATAAATACAGATTTGCACAATGCTGGACTCAATCTGAGCAAGTCAGATTGGCGAACAAATGGCCATTTCAAATCTAGGAGGTTCTTGCTTTGAATGCAAGTAGTTAACGTGAAACTTTCTGTGTAAGTAGATGCCAACAGACTTGCCATTTTCACCATTTCATTAGTTTATCTTCGTTTTATTGCAAATAGATTGCGTGTAATTGCCAACTTAGCCTCATTCAGTTTCAAACTGTTAAAAGACTGATGGCAGAGTTGCTCCATGTTATTGCCGCTTTTTCGGCATCTTCACACACCAAAGTACATTCAAAGACGGCAACTGGCTGCGTTTGTTCGCAGACCATGTTGCCATCTTTGTAGCAGCGATTTCAAAGCTCGCTCGATTGCACAAAGCTGTAATCATTTTGGTCGCGTGCATTCTAAAACTACTGTTTTCCATTGTGTGAGTTCGGCATCAGCAGGTAACTGATTGGTGAATTTGAATCAATTTTTCAAAACAATAGTAAAAGCTGAAAAATATAACAAGAGACCAAAATCAGGTTAGCCTAATAAGAAGTATAAGAGTCAATTAAAAACCTGAGAGCAACTTCTTAAAGTCACATTGGTAGAGAAAGTCACGGAGAGCTCATGAGAGTCACGAAGAGCTCAAAAACTTGCACTCTCAGCATTCCCGAAATGGTGCTGTATGATTACGCAGCCATTAAGAAACTGGATAGTCATAAGAAGACAAAAGGTTTTTCTTTTTGTTCAGATGGTCTGTCTGGACCCAGACTATCAGGACACTCTGCCACTGCTTTGTGATTTGGCAGCTCATGTCTGTAATGATTCAATCAGTCAAATCCAGTTCCTTTACACCCAACACCTTCTCCTGGCAGCACTGGATTCTTCTCGTATTCGCCATCCGTGTAAATTATTCAGCTGGGGAAGCATAAACTGAGCCTCGGCACAGCAGAATGAGTCCAAAAAATTAATTAATTAAAACTCTTACAAGCAAAACACAAACAATTCAATGCACACATGGGCATGCACATAGAAACAGTTTGTGTCTGAGAGATGGAGAGTCTTAGCCTTGTGACCAGTGAAATATTCATTTCTGCTGCTGATCAAGTATCAGCCAACTAGCCAGCTAGTTTCCCCTCCCTCCTTTGCACCTTATCTGGTATATCATCCTCAGTCGGGGCTTCCTCTTGCCTTCCTTCAACTCCATAAATAAATCACTACTGTGAGCAAATAAAATGCTGTTAATCAGCTGTCTAATATCAAGGCTACTAAAGCTAAATTAAGCAGGTAGATCCCAGTCAACAGCAAGAGGTAGAGGGTATTATGTTCACACACACTGTCATCTTTCTCTTTCATCTCTCCACACTAGACCTCAGCCATTATTCCAGTCAGCAGGTTCCAGCTCACCGGACCAGATCCAGGCCCATAAAGAGATTAGAGCAGGCTAATGGCTGCAGGCGGGGGTGTCTGCCTCTCCAAAGGACAAAATTAACCACTCAGCACAGAGCTAATTCCTGCAAAACTTAACCAGTTTCACATGACCCATTTGAAACGATTAGTAACCATCATGCCAAAAGATACACAAAGTAGGACGCCACTTTTAAATACCTTAAAGCGTTTAAAATGAATATTTTTTTTATATTAAAATGTGATCAAATGAAAGTGGCTGCACTACAGTGACAGTTGTACCATCTACCCCTCGGCTCCATTTGTAGTTTCTGCTCTGTAGTCGTGTTTGGAGAGAGCTGCTGTCTCCTTCTCTCCTGCCGTTCAGAATCTTACCCAAAGCTAATCTAACCTTCTGCTTCAAGGTTCATGTTTATGCAACACGCATCACCAATTTTTCATCCTTCTTTTTCCATCTGCATGACTTGGCTGTTCAGTAAACACCTGCTGCTAATAAACATTTGTGAGTCATTTTGCTCAAACTCAGCTAGGGACGTCTCCAACAGTACGCTGATCCTGCAACTTCCCACACAACCACAAACCAAGAGCAGAGATTTGGCCCGCCACACTGTATGCTTATGTCTGCGGATCTGGTTGATGGATACAGGTTTTTCCTACTCTCCGACGATGCATTTGAGGCGCACCCTGATGACATCAGTGCCAGAAAGAGAGGAGGCAAAACAGCCAGAATGACTCAGAGGACTACCAACTCTATTTTTGTTTTTGTTTTTTTTAGCAACAAAGACTGCGGCGACATAAAGTGAGAAACAAAGAGACAAACAGAAAGAGGATAAAACAGGAAACACAGGCGGCATCTTCAGGGCATTCCTGTGCAACCTAGAATTGCAGTTTACCGGAAGAGAAAGGGGAGTTCCAACATTTTTACTTGGCTCAACAAGAAAAATGGTGAACGTGAGCTTTAAATAGCCCTCTAAATCCTTCACTGGCCCATTCAGTGTAAACAGGAGAGCGGGTTGAGCCTCCTGAACTGATAACGCCTTTCATTAGGGTCAGTATTCCTCAACAGATCACCAGGTGCTGGATGTAATTAGAGGCCAATTAGGACAATAAGATGCTTCTGGTGAATGTGACTTGCTGGGATAATTTGACAAGTCACACATTAAATCACACTAAAGTGTTTCTCAAAGCCAATTATATTTTTAAAGCCATGCCTAAGATACGCTTCCAGGTCAGAGGAGTGCAGTGTGGGTTTGTGCAGCACACACAGGATCCTCTTCTTAGTTACCAGTCGCTGCGGTCTCCAGTCTTTACCCAATATTCACATTATATAGAGCCTTCCTGAGGATATTGCCTCTTACTGCCTGGCTTTAATAATTCGAGCTTGATTAAAGCTTGGACTCATTAACGGTATCTGAAGGCTGCAAGCCACGGTCTGTCGCATCTCATCGTCTTTGATCTGTTCTGGGTCACAAAATTCTGATAGCAAAGGTTAAGAAAAATGATTAAGCATTAGGCATCAGTCACTTATCCTTAGCTAGCTGGATGACAACCTATATGATATGATAACCTGCAATTTACAGTATCATCATTTTTAAAAAAAAACAAATGGTCCAAATTTACTATTTGATTTACTAGAATATAAATAATTAATGATCTGATAATCAAAATCTTTCGTTACAGTCCTGCATTTGGTTATATTTGTTGTTTTGGGGTGGCCTGACTAAGTATTAGGGATTGGATGAGGAGCTTCTACATCATGATGGATCTGATGGGAGCGTCAAAAGGAGACAGATGAGGCGGTTTAAGCATCTAATCACAATGATTCCTTGGTGCATTCCTTTGTAGGTTTTCCAGCAGGGAGGGAGGAGACTCAAAGCTTACTAGAAAGACTGGCTTTCCAAGTGTCTCGGGATTCCCCAACAGGAACTGGAAAACATCGCTGGAGTGATTTTTGTGTGAAATACCCTGCTCAATCAGCTACACTGCAACCACAGAGGGAAAATGATATTATTAACTAAAGGGGAAAATCTTTATCAAATCTTTACCAATTCTGTGTTCAAAGGCAGCTAGACGGCGAGGTTTTAGCACGTGTCTCATTATTTGCAGTGTGCAAACATGATGTAGACAGTAAAGCTGCACTGCTTTGAGTTTGACGTCAGTGTTTTGCAATGATCAACTGTCAAAAAGACATGCAAGTACTCAGAGAAGGAAGCGTTCGGCATGTTTCTCGATTCCCAATTGAAACCGCAACTTGACCTCAGTGAAAGAAAATGGATGGGTGGATTTTGGCTTAGTGAAAGTAAACGACTTGGCAAGAAAAAAAAAAGGCTAAAACAAAAAAAGCATTTGCATTTGTTTTCACTCCCATTATATAAATCTTGAGCGATTTTGGACTCATTTGCAATATTTGATTAATATTTACACTTATCAAAAACTTTATAATTCAACTCATCATTAACATCAACTAATCGCATGGTAGCAACTCACTGCACTTTGGCATGCAAAAGATCATGATGGCCTCCTGAAATTCAAACGGGAGCTTCAGAATGGGGAATAAAGGTGATGTCAGTGACTTTGAACGCGGTGTGTTTGTTTGCGTCAGACAGGCTGGTCTTGGTGCAAATCAAACTGCAAAGTCAACCTGAGTATTATTCCCTTTATGACTACATCACAAAGCACAGCTCATCTCAAACTGGTTTCATGAAAATGACAATGAGTTTCACTGTACACAAATGAGCTCCACAGTCCCCAGATCTCAAACCAAAACAGCACCTTTGGATGTACAGTCAAAAAAAATCAGCAGCAGCTGTGTGACGCGTTAATGACAACATGGACCGAAATCTCTGAGGAATGTTTCCAGCACCTTGTTGACTCTATGCCACAAAGAATTAAGGCAGTTCTGATGGCAACACCTTGGGCCTCACCCCTTACTAGCAAGTGTGCCTAATAAAGTGGGTGATGAGTATATATTGCCAGTAAAGCTTCAAGCATGCTACCAGTTGGACTTTTATTGCACGCCTGGAATTTTTGCCTGCTCTTCCTTTTTGAATTTGACATCAGGAGGTAGACCCTTTAATCCCACATACACAAACTCCTACTAAACGCCTCCACGCAAACACAACACAATGAAGGCAACCTGAAAAAGTTAGGCGAGTATGTGTTGGCACAGCACGTCTTTGTGGAATATTTACAGCCCCGTGGAGGCAGCGAAAAGGTTAGCGTGAAGGAGAAAACAATCCACCAGCCCAGTCACGGGCAGCAGAGGATGCCAAGGCCTGGAGGGACCCTGGCCAAATGTCGCTCTATTGCACTCGCTGCACAAACACAACCTACACACTAAGCACTTCACAGCTACACACTGATGAGACACCCAAAGCGAGGCACTTAGTCATGACTCAGGCCATAATAGCCTTCCCACCAGCAGAGGGAATAGTGGAGTGCATCACTATGGTGCATTATTACACAGCTACAGCAGAGGATGGGAAGATACTCGTGGTGATAAACACAGGAGAAGAAATGAATCCCACTGCAATGGCCACTAAAACTCCAATGATGAGAAAGCACAGACTCAACTCAACCTCAAAACACTATATCGGATTCATATCGGTATCGGCAGATATCCAAATTTATAATATCGGTATCGGACATAAAAAAGTGGTATCGTTCCATCTCTACTTACAATTAGTGGTAGTGCTATATGACGGCCCTATGAAATTCATAAGCATCCATTTAACTCAGTCATAATGACGTTATGAAAGGAAGAGGTCAAAACACAGCAAAAAAATATATAAAAAGTTGTTTAACGTGTCAAATCGTATGCTTCTTTGAGGAGGACTGAATTCAAGACATGGAAACAAAGAAATCACTGACATTTTTTGATAGCTGGACAGACAAAAACAAAACCTTGAGTTCTGGTATATTCTCTTGCCTGTTTTTTGCTATTCTTGGATATTTATTTGTATACTGAGGACAATAAACTAATAATTTCAATTTCAATTTTATTTCTATAGCACATTTAAAAGTCACAGGTACAACAAAGTGCTTCACAGACGAGCCATACTTGCAGGTTTACAGCAAAAGAAAACAATCAACAACAAAAATACAGTTATAGGATGGTACTATTGCAACAAGCATGAACCGGGAAGAAATTAAGCTAAGTAGTTTGAAAGGCAAGCTTAAACAAATGGGTTTTTAACCGTGATTTGAAAGATTGAATAGTTTCCGACGCACGGACATCAACCGGCAGGCTGTTCCACAGTTTTGGTGCAGCAAAAGCAAAGGCACGATCCCCCTTCGTCTTTAGTCGAGACATTGGTTGCATTAGGAGCCCCTGATTAGAGGATCTGAGTGCCCTTGTAGGGATATATAAATTAAGAAGGTCAATCAAATAACTGGGTGCCAAGTTATTTAAGATTTTAAAAGTGTATAGAAGAATTTTAAAAACAATACGGTACTTGACAGGAAGCCAATGGAGGTTAGCTAGAATAGGAGTGATATGATCCTGTCTTCTAGTGCCGCTTAAAAGGCGTGCTGCGGCATTCTGGACTAATTGTAGGCGTTGGATGAGGGAGAGTTGGAGGCCTAAGTAAAGAGAATTACAATAGTCCAGTCTAGAGGTTATGAAAGCATGAATGAGCCTTTCAAGGTCCTTGTGTCGTAGGTAAGGCATTGCCTTCGAAATTTGGCGTAGTTGGTAGAAGCTGGACAAAAGTCAGAATCAGATTAAGAGACTAAAGGTAGAAAAGTGAAGAAAGTGAGGACATTTTTAAAGGGCCACAAAAGGGTTAAAAGAATCACATGTGCTAAGAGATGAAGAAGCAACAAAAGGAGGAAGACAAGAAATAAGG
This sequence comes from Rhamphochromis longiceps, assembly GCF_057381845.1. Classification (NCBI taxonomy): domain Eukaryota; kingdom Metazoa; phylum Chordata; class Actinopteri; order Cichliformes; family Cichlidae; genus Rhamphochromis; species Rhamphochromis longiceps. The sequence continues at coordinate 28,828,325 of NC_140573.1, read as the reverse complement.
AAATGAGTGCTCATTCGTTAACTGGAACACCTGTAATTAAGCTCCTTTCCCAGCTCCGTAATATTCCTTTATATGAGAGTGTGACCTTTCATTGAGACAGCCTCTTTCAGGAGAAACATAGCGTCGCTACATCTGTTTTTGTGTGTGTAACTGGATCTCGCCGCGTCAGGCTCTGAGCCAGTGTCGTGTCGATATCCAAAGCGGTCCGTAACGCAGACAAGCAAACACCTTGTTGTTAACTCACCCCCGGGGGTTACCTGAGTTCGACCTTCTGCGAAACACTTTATCGACTAAACACTTTCACATTAGGGCAAAACATTGAGGCCAGCAGCTCAGCCAGTGCTCTCTCAGCATTCACAAACTCATTCTTGGGCATGAAAAGTAAAACACAAAGCTTCTTCTAACAGATCACATCGTGGAAACGGGGCTCTTTCAACTAGTTTAATATGTCATGCATGCCTCAGTGCACTTGTCCTGCCCAGAGGGGGAAACGGTCATTGCAGACGTCTTGATCAGTGAACTGTGAAGATGTGATGCTGGCTCACTGTGACAGTCCTAGTCACAGACAGTATTTGAGAGAGGAATGTCCTCTGCAACAGTTAAGCTGTTGACACCCACAACATAAACTGCAGCTGTAAGCACACAGATAATGATGGTGATAAAGCAGAGAGAATCTATGCAGAATCACAGCCTGCTGTGGCCAAACTCGTGCGGTAGAGCATTTAGGGCCACCCTGCTCTGGTATTCTGACACCAGCACCTCGATCATGACATCACCTAATTGAAAGATGCAGGACTGGTTGACTGTCTTCTTCCGCTCAGAAACAGACCAATCAGGCCAGGACAAAAAAAAAAAAAAAAAAAAAAAAAAAAGGGACGGCAAGCAAAAAGACAGATGACATCACGCCTCCTCCAGTCATTTCCTGTCAAAGTAGATGCTATTTTTTGCTGACAGCATGCACAGTCATATGTACATGCTCTTATCTCAACACAACACCACGTATGAGGATGCTGAAGGACGTGCCACTAATAAGTGGTGTGTAGCAGATCATTTTAATTTTTAACTGCAGCAGTGTGCAAGAACATCAAGGGCACAGCAATAACAAATGCTGATATAATCCACAGGGTGACAAATTCCTCACAGTTTCAACAAAGGTTTTTATCAGTGAGGACAATCACCTCACTGCTTTTTTCTTTCTTTCCAAGCACCAGTCCACCTGCATGCTTGTAGGCTTTTCATGACTTACCCATCAGTGATCTGGATTAGAAATATGACAGCTGAACGCTACTACATCATTACTATTCCATGACGTTTGGAGAGGCATTAAAGGGCAACATAGATATAATATGGTGGGGTGTTTAACAGTGACGCAAAATGCTGTTAAATATATTGAGTTAGGGGGCAGGACAATATATTTCACTTTCTAAATGACCTTATCTTGAATAATAGGACGTTGAGGCTCCATGTACACCAAGTATGATGCCTGATAGGGGAACACAAAGGCGAAAAGTGCCAGATAAAAGGGGTTTAAACCCATGTAAACAAACCTGTACCTTGCACGTCTTCCCATTACTATATTGACTGTATGCCCACTAGCTACCTGCTAGGCAGTTGCTGAAGGTTAAGCTACCTTGAGGTGAACGCTGAGATTGTTGATTTTAACAATCTGACTCAACTACACAACTGGTTCAACCCGACTTAGCAAGTGTCTGGAGGATTAGCAGCTCGCGTGGTGCTAGCACACTTAGCTGGGTAGCCACGTCTCAGGTCCTGTGAGGGTTACCAACTCAAAAACGCACAGTGACAGTCAACGGAGGGACGTGTTAAATTACAGGACACCCTTCATCTATGTGCGGCAAGCATAAACTCATTAAAGTGAGGTTTTTGTGGGTGCTAGCTAACGCCTGTGACAGCTTGATCCATTCGTCGTCGCTTTATTTCCACTCCCTGTCTGCTAGCGTTAACCTCAACTCATCACTGACCTGGAGAGATGCTTCAGGATCTGCTTCTTGATGAGCCCCGCCATGGTTGCGCAAATCCGATATCCGAGCCTCCGCCGCCGGGTGTCACAGCTAGCTGGCTAGCCAAACCGCTAGCTTTTCCCACTCGAGGTTTAAACTCACAGCTCACAGCCTGATCCCTTCGCCCGCGTTCATGTTAGCGGTGTTCCCGCTTTATTCTCTGGGAGACGAGGGGCGAGATGGGCGGAGAGACGGCATTTCGGACGTCCGAGTGACAGACAAGCTCGGAGACAAAGCATATCGCGTTAGGCCATTTCACGCAAATATACCGACAGAGGTCTGAAACGGTCCGGATCACTGCAATACCTCACACCGTACACCTGGACGGAGCGGCGTCTGCTGTCACGGCGTCTGGGCGGGGACTAATGCGGGGTTCATAGTCTGCTAGGAAATTCCCATTACCCACAGCCGGGTAAGTGCCAGTGTTACAAGTGGTAACGTTTTACAGTATATAAAAATGTCTTCTTTATGATTTTATCATTTCATCTAAAATGGGGCTTGCTAAACTATATTAAAAGTATATGCTGATCAAGCCAACACTTCAGTCTCGATTAATAAACGTTTTGGACGTACTTTCATTGTCATATCTACATGTTCTAAAAATGTAACTTACTTTATTCTGAAAATCTATTTTACGATGGTTTTTATAAAACAAACAAGTCTCATCTTTTAATTTCGTTTTTATTCTGTTTTTTTTCTTTCAGGATTTTTAAAGGCATGATCTATTTTAAGGAAGATGTAATTTCAATTCATGTCTTTAAAATTAAAAATTAATTTTAATGAAAGTGGTTTATCCATTTATTTATTTATTCAATTTCCTTCTTTTTTTTTCAATTAACGTCGAAGATATAAATGAAGACATTTATCAAATTACTTTAAAAAAAAGTTTAAAAACTTTTTAAATGAAATGAAGATTTTCGTGATAAATTAATCTTTTCCTCATTTTGCATAATTTATACCACGTAACATCTGTCCACTGATTGAATTTAGCTATTTATATTCATATTTAAAAGACAGCTACAAAACTTTTCAACCAGCTATACAGGCACTATTGGGTCCTCTGGATGACGAAATATCATTGTCACTATTATTAACTTTCTTTCTTTTTTAACTTCATAATTAAAAACGTCAGACCATTAAACAGAATTTCTTTGTAGTAGAAGTAGAGGATTGAAAGTGCCGAACTGGCCTGCCTGCAGTCCACAGCTTTAAATAACTGAAAACATTTAAGCATCACGAAACAAAACATAAAATGCAAAAAGAAGACAATGCCAATGCAAAAGGTAACACTGTGACTTATTTTAACTCTCTTAATAGTCTAAACTTGTTGCACATTTGAGTTTAATACACAATTATTATTCAGTACATTTTGAAGGAACAAATCAAGGTGTGAATTGGATCACTTATAAGCTCTCCCTCTGGAATAAAACAGGGCAGTAACTCATTCCACTTTTTAAGTTTATAGTTTTTTTCCACATATACATGCTAACATTTTTATCATCTTCTGACTTAGTATTTCCATTTTCCTTCCTTTTATTGGCAATTCTGTTGTACTTTTCTATATGCAAAATTGTTATGTTGCACATCTCTGCTGAATAAAACATTTAGGGAAACATAGACAGTTGCATTTAATTTAATTTAATTTAATTTAATTTAATTTAATTTAATTTAATTTAATTTAATTTAATTTAATTTAATTTAATTTAATACGAACGTCAATGCTTGTTCTGGTTTTGACTTTAAACGCTCTCTTAGCGACATCTAGTGTTCAAACCGAGAATGTGACCATTTCGTCGTTTTTTACGTCTTTTTTTAAGAAAGGGGGCAGAAAATTACTAATATTCTGTCTCAGAACGTTTTCGTTATGTGGTTTAAAGAACAAAATCCAGAAATAAAATAAAAGTCTATCAGTAAAGATGCAGATTAGAAAGCCCTAAAGAATAAAATGACAACATTATTAAAATATATACCATGAATGAGTAACGATGCCACAAAGATCATTAAGACCACTGAACTGTTGGTGATTTATTCACCTTTATAATGCGTTTACTGACTTTGACATTTGCACACGGACTCTGTGACTTTTCTGATGTCTCTTCTCTGCGCGAACGTGTACAGTACGTGATTTGCTGCCGTGCCAAAACTTCAGCTGCCACGTATGAAAGGAGGAGCAAACTGGAAGGGAAGAAAGTGCCCCTCCCTGCGCTGCGCTGCTTCACTGAGCTGTGTGCAGAAAGTTTGCATCAGCAGAAAGAAAGAAGAAAAAAAAAACAGCATTAAGGGAAATTTGTAAGAATAATAGAGACAAAAGTGTGTGGATGGCACACCGACTGACACTTTGATAAATCTTTTCTTCTTCTCTCCCCTTCACGTTATTAAAAAGTCACAGTTTTTCTGCAAATGATGAGAGTATGACACACCTATATAAATCTGTCTTTATGCGATTATCACACGTGATGCAAAGATAAAAACATGCCTAATATAAAAATCTACTATAAGTGCAGCAGCCCACTAATCATTCATTGCTTCCTAGTGTTTTATGTCACCGGACAAGACCCATTCAGAGCCTGGAGTTGGGCATGGGACAACCCCCATCCGCATACCTCAGCGCAAAAGCCCCCCGGGGAAAGACACGAAGCGCTCACTGATACGCTGCTGGTCCAGTCAGTGGGACTGGACTGAAAAGCCTCTCCATCCACGACTGCAAAACTAGCAGCCCTCTCTCACACACACGTCTCAAAGCTCCCGCTAACCATGACTGCGAAAAAGCCAAAGAATAGCGACAAGAGCGCCGCATCCAGCCAAGAAGATGCGCCGAAGAAAACCCAAAAGAGCAGCCACAACGGAGCGAGTGCCCCCGGACCTCAGGGGTCGCCACGGCCAGGCAGCTGCCTGAGTCTTCTTGTGACCACGGTGTTTTATGTGGCGTTAATAGGTGCTGCAGGGTTCGCTGCTTTTCACGTACAGCAAGCGCTGGATGAAATCCGCCAGACGAGCGCAAAACACGAGGAGAGCGCACGGCAAAGCGCAGAACTGAGCGGCAAAGTGGAAAGTGTCGTTCAACAGGTAGGTAGGAAAGAATACGAATCAATGGATAGAACTTCTAAACGTCACTTTTCTTTTATCCAGGTATTTTCCAGAACTCTAAAAGGAAGCATCACCTTATAATAAACGCGTATGCACTTATATAGACGTGGATAATGTGGTTTTACTTCATGTACTCTAGGAGTCTGTGTTTGTGAGCTCTAAAATGTGAGTCGGTAATAAAATTTCAGACCCACTCAATAATACGTCATCTACAGTATTATGAATTTCTTTATCGCGGGTTTCTTTGAATGAGAACAAGTCGTTTCTGATTGCAAAGCTGGACAGGGCAGATTATGGATTTACAAGGTCAGTCATTAATGCAGAGATTCAGCTTTCTCTTGCTTCACAAAGAACATGAGGTGGCAATATCTTTTCCCGAACTCAGCCCTGCTAAAAAATTCAAATTCATATCTAGGCTGTTAAAGTGGAGACTGAGACTCCGTTAAAGGCTTGTTTCATATATCATTTCTTCTTGTGCTTGATCTGAATGATACCAAAAAGAGAGAGGAGACAGGATTCATCTCAGGCACATAAAAGCAGCCCACTGCAAACCTTCTGTTTGCTAGGATTGATAAATCAGAAGCAAACTGTGTAAAAAGGATGTGTGGCCTTTAGAAGCAAGGGACTGCACTGAGCCCCAGTATAAGATTATCTTACACTGTGAAGCTCTGATACAGTTCAAGGAATAACAATACTGAGAAACTGAAAAATTCCTGCACCATCTTTTCAACCTTGTAGAGATTTCATTTTTATACTTTGAATTTGAGCTTCATTTGCACTGCTGTAGACTGTGAAATCTAACAACATCTAAATGCGAGAAAAGAGTGTATGAGTAAAATTTGTCTTTGTGTTTCCAATGTTCTTTGTAAAGGTGGAGTCTCTGAGGGGTGTTGTGGACGGGCTGGAGTCATCTCTGGGGATCACACGGGTGGAGATGGAGGGGGCCATCAGTCGAATGAAGAGAGCCGAGGTGGAGACGAGGAGAGTGGAGGAGGCCCTTCAGAGGCTCCAGAATGATCTACTCAGGGACCTTTCAGAGGGTATCAATGACGTGAAGGAGGCTCGAGAGAAAGACTTCTCCTCTCTGGAGAAGACTATTGAGGAGCGCTTAGCTGAGGCCAGCCAGTCCATTAAAGCCAGCGTTGCAGAGTTCACTGAAGCTCAGAGTGAGGCGCAGAGCCAGCTGGCTGATCTTAAAGCCCGTCTGGGTGACATCGAAGACCCCGCTCTCATCAAACAAGAGCTGTCGGCCATTGTTGATGCTGTAGCTGAAATTAAAACAGCCAAAGATGCAGCTGACTCGTCAGGCGATTCCCTCAGACAGCAGATCAGTGCAGTGAGGGAAGAGCTCCAGACTCGCAACCGAGAGGTGGCCTCAGTGTCTCAGGAAATTGAGACACTGAGGAAAGTAATGCAAGACACCACTGGGAATCTGAGGGAGTCTCTGTCTTCAACCGAGGCTTCGCTTCAGGCTCTGAAGGACAAGGCTGTGATGCTAGAGAGTGGCATGGAGCAGTTTGCCGATGCTGTTCGTAATGTGGAGGAGCATGTGAATGAAGCAGCTACTCAGGCCCTGCTGAGAACTGATGACCTTGCAGCCAGAGTCAAAGCATCGGAGGAGAACGTAGTTTCAATGTCTGCCTCAGTGTCAGACATCAACTCCAAAGTACAATCACTGTTTGACAAGCATGATGCACATGAGAGCAGTCTGGCTGCACAGGGGAAAGCTGTGGAGGACATTAAAACTAATTTGGAGCAAGAACTGGAGGCAGTGAAGAGCAGTTTGGAGGATCTCCAGTCTAGTATAGCTGCTCTAGAAGGAGACAAGACAGAGTTACCTTCAGCAGACTCCAGCCTGGGTGAGCAGGTGGAGGACCTGGAGAGGAGGCTCGCTGCTTTGGAGGACAACAGCAGCAGGATGAAGCCCGAGCAGCTGGAGAACTTAAGAGACATGGTAGCTGGTTTGGAAGGCAAAGCAGCCAAGCTAGAAGGCCACGATCAGGCTATCGCTGCCCTGCAGGAAGCCCTGCAGAAGACCACAGAGTCACTGGCAGGCCTGTCTGAACAGCCCGACATCACGGAGGAGTAGTTAGCAATGTCCCATCGGGATGTCAAAACATGCAACAACAGGGTCAATAATGAATCCAAATGGGTGACAAGCTTTTCCTAGTTTTAAAAAGAAAGGTTTTTCAGAGTTGATGGTTGATGCCATGAAGTTGCACACTAGAAAAGAACAAACATGAGGACAGTTAGAGCAGGAGTGAGAGGGGCAGAGACGGACTGCTGATCTGTGAATCCACACTCATTCTGCACTGTACTTTTCTATTATTATTTTTTTCAAACTCACCGTTTTTGTGCCAGTTGGCTGTTTTTTAATCTTTCTAGTGGATCAATGAGCTCATTTTGAGCACCCCGTTTTTATTCACTTTGTTTTTTTGTTTTTTAAGAATTAAAAAAAAACCTTGTTAACTCAAAATTGTGAAGAATTATTTCTGGGTGTGAACTACGTGATAAAATGATTTTTTACTTTGGTTCATTACATCATGGGTGATGTATTGACAGGAAGGGCGGGAATGAAAAAATAAGAGACGTGATTTACCCAGTAGCTGATGGGGAGAGGGGAAAAATCGTAATCCGTCTTCGCTACATTATTTATAACGTCAGCATCGTGTTATTAATAATATGTGACAAGGCTGTGGAGTCCAGGCAACGATTTTTCACCTCTTAATGAATAAATACCAGATGCTGAACTCTTTATACAAGTGAAAAATAGTTTTGCCTCTTTACCAAGTGTTCCATAGGAAGGCGCTTCCTTCAGCAACAGCTAAAGCTGTGGTTGGGTGACCACTTCACTGGAATACTTCAAAGCTATCTGTTTTGGTTTAAGGCATTTGGACATCAATAAACTATTTAAGTAATCTAGAGAGTACATCAGGAAACACTCATGTACTGCATATCTCTAGTGACAAACTGGATTTCCAAGTCTGTAGCACTTTAATGGTAAAGGTAAGACGATTTAGGACAATGTGTTAAGTAAAAGCTGTAAGAAGAACTGATGCGTGGGGAGTGATGTCAGTAAGATATTACTGACATCACTCTGAGCACAGTGTAAACACGGGGAACATGAAAACAGGCAGCACAGCCGTTTTCAATGTTCCAAACATTAAAAAAGGGTCATGGACTACCAAACTAATCAGACACAACATTAAAACCATAGGCACTGAAAGATCATCGCTTTATAAAATCTGTTTAAGTTGGAAAACCTTTTTTTCTGGCATTCATAAGACACACTAGTAGTGCAGTACTCACACCAAATTCTTGTACATTGGGATATCTGCATCACTTATACTACTACAGAATAAGCCATGAAAGTGGTTGATTAACAGTTCAATCCTTTCCTTATTTACTGGCTTTGCATCATGTCAGTTAGGGTAGCTAATCCACTTAAACCCGATGTTGGTGGGTTAAAGGGAAAAAGAAAGGGATCTAAAATGGCTTATTTCAAAGGATGAACCGAGGGGGTGTGAAGCAAGTCCAAAATCATAATATAGCACTTTGACTCTTAAAAGGTAGCTTCAACACTGGAAAACAATGAAAGAGCATGCTTAAACATGAACGCAAGTGGAGAAATATAATGGCACCATAAAAAAGGTAGAAAGAAAAAGGGAAAACAATTAACCGCTGCTTTTCGTTACACTTGGTTTCTATAGAAAATGTATGGTGTGTGTGATGTAGTAATGGTGTTTAGACTGGTGTAATTTAAGCGTTATATTAATGGGAGGCTGGACTGGAGAGGATTAAAAACTGCAGTAATTATTAGTTAATTGACAGTTAAAACTATAAAGAGGAAGCGCAATAAATGAATAGAGAAGAATGACACAGCTTCTAAGGCCTCCGATTTCCACAGAACTTTAACCGATCGAGCATCTGTGAGATAAACCGAACAAGCACCCTGCAGGTCACTGGAGCCAGGGGTCCCACTGAGGTCCTTTGTCCAGCTTTGACAAGTCAGAGCTTTTCTGGTTTGAAGAGGGGGATCCAAACAATATGTGGCAGGTGGTTTTATTGTCGTGGCTACTTGCAATCGGTGACAGGGCTGGTCAGAACCAATAACTGGAGCTATAACTCAGTAATTCACATTTACCCTGGAGACACGAGAGAGATTCTGCAGAGCTCTGCTGGAACGCGAATAGGCACATTCCTCAAAATGTCAAGCTACTGTATTGCTGTATCCCCTAAAGCTAGTATTATGTGGCCCATACTGAATATCAGGGAGATTATAGAAGGAGGAGGAGAAGCCATCGCACATGGCATGAAACCCGATGGAAATGTATGAGAGAATTGTGCAGGTAAAAAAGAGAGTTGTGTAAGTGAAACTTCTTCTGGGGGGCAAAACCAGCAAACTTTTCATGCAGTTGTATTTGTTTTACTGGGGATTCTTGACTTGGTAAGTAATGAAACTGACACATTTAGATGGAGCCAGGCAAAGAAAAACAATAAAGCGATCAAATCTTCATCCTCGAGGTCCAGATCATATTACGCCATTTAGAAAAGCTGACAGCCTCAGATCATAGTGATTGCTTCAAGGGTGTTCAGATGCTCACATTTGTTTTATTCGTAATAAAAAACAGATTTATTTCAGTATTTGTTCTTGTTCTAAAACAGCAGTATGACAGGTAATCGGGTTAAATCGATGAATTGAAGCCAATGTCGGTTTGTTTTTCATGTTGGCTTGTGTATCTCTCCAATGTCTGTTATATCAGCTATCTCGTTGACCTGTTTACTTGTGACGCTCAAATCTCCCTCGACTGCAGTGAGGTTGCTTAATGTCTGTCGAAGCTCAGCGATCTCTCTCTCTCTTTCCATGAGATCTTTTGCTAATCGTCCTATCCGAAGAGTCAGGTCTGACAACTGGGGCTCAAACGCGCCAAAGTCTCTCCTAATATTAGCCACCTTTGGTTTAAGGTCGCTGGCAAAGGTCACCGTTCTTATCACGCGGGCCCGGCCGCTCTCTAGCTCCACCAAGCGCTCCGAGATCTGCTCGTCGGCGCTGGCGAGTTCAGGGATGCGTCTGCGGAGCTGCTCTATGGCCTGAGAATTGCGTTCAGATGCGGATCGGAGGTTGGAAACTCGATCGATGCTGCTGGCCAGCACATCCCCGATGCGTTTCACCATGCTGTGCTCCACCCGAGCAGCCTCGTCTTCAAGCTCGCCCACCTGAGTCAGCAGAGACTCCACCTCAGAGTGCAGGCCATCCATCCTGCGCACATCAGTCCTCACTGACGACACCTAGATGGCCATAGGGAAAAAAGAAATGTTTGAAACAGCACTAAGAAAGCTTTTTTTGTAAGGGCTTTGCATTATTGCACAGCACTGTGTAAGTATTTAGTCTTTCGTTTTTATGTTATCTGTAAAAAAGCAAAAAGAATCTTTTGCAGAGGTGAACATGCTTTTTTGTTGCAAATTTGGGTATCAACTGAACCAAATAAATACGCGGCCGTACTGCTGATACCAATACTGCTACTTTTAACCTATAAAGGGACGCGAAATATATAGCAGAGTGTGTTATTGTTTATGAGAGAAATTATCATCAACCTGCAATTTCCGAAGAGATTTTAATGATCACTAAATCACATTTTTACTTTCCACAATAAATAGTACAATAAAGCACCCCTATCAGCTTTTCATCTATTTTTAAACTTTTAGACCTTGAATGTAAATGTGGTGTAGCTGAGGTATAGTTTTTCACCCCTCCACCCCCAAAAAAGTATTTAACTGAATTCAGTGGGCTACATACTGAACGGCAATATCGATTGCTCTAGTATTAATCAGATACCGATACCAGAGTTGCTATCAATATGATTAGTCTCTACCCACATACACTTGCACTCTAGAAAAAGAAAAGGCGCGACATCAATAACATCATCAATAACCTTGCTGGTAAAGTCCTTTGTGATGGTCGATGTCCGTGCTTCGATCTGACCCACAGCTTCTCTCAGTGAAGTCAAGCTGCTCTGAAGCTGAGCCCTCTTCTCAGTCAAGCCAGTAGCCCACTCCTTCAGCCGAGCTACATCCTGCTCCAAACCCTCCAGCTGAGACTTCAGAGCCCCACGCTGACCCCCGAGACTCTCTAGCATCAGCTGGACGCTCTCACACTGAAAAAGGTGGTACAGGACATGTTTTTTCCCCAATGGAAAAAAAAAAAAAAACAAACACCTCAGGACAGAAGACGATTCACTGAGAGGAAAAAACAAATCAGACATTGTTCTGTAAAAACAAAAAAAGATTGTTTTATTAAATAAGCTTAGTGACACAACAGGTGACACAAGAACAAGATGGAAACGTGACATTCAAATATGTGGATTGTCTTGATATTTGCAAAGCTTCTTCTGTTTAAAATCTAATCTAACACTTAGAAATTTTATTGACCCTGTTCATTATTGCTTGTTTCCAACTGATCAGGGGATCTTTTGCTGTTTAAACAACAAAAACGTGCAAAGAAAATGGTCAACAATGACGACCTTGCATCAAAGGTGGTGATATGAAACTGCTTTGTTCTCAATCAAAACTTTAAAACCTAAAACATATCCAGTTTACATTTGAATAAAATAGAGAAAAACAGAGAAGACTGAACAAAGACTGGCACATTTAATGCTTTAAAACTGTATCAGTGCATATGGATACCTTGAGAGTAGTCGGGCATATTTAATAAAATGGTGCACAAAGGTAAATGTATCCGACTTCTGTAGTACAGTGCAGTGTTTTAATGAGCTCGTGTTGACATCAGGCTAGTTTTCTGACATTAAAGTGAGGTACAAAGTTTACAGAGATACTACTAAACTCAACTTAAGGGGTTTACAGCCTACAGTTAAACAGGACATTCCTACTCATTTTTCCTAGTGGACAAAAAAACAACAACAATGACATCATTCTGTGAGGTCATCAAGAAAAGGCTCGGTCAATTTATCCTCTTCATCTTTCTCCCACTCTTCCTCCTCCTCATTCCATTCCACTTCCTCCAGAGCGTCAGAGTTCATTTGGCTGTCAACCCCACTTTCCCTCAACACCATGGTGAGTTCACGGACCGCCTCTTTAACCACGGACAACTCATTTTTCATCTTCATGATGCTGTTTTGAGCCTGCAGGGTGTCCAGCTCCTGTCTGATCTCGAGGATTTCATTTGTTGCTTTCAGCATGCTGTCCTCGGTGCCGAACACCTGCAAGGTCACCTCCTCCAGCCTCTTCTCCATCCCGCTCAGATCTCCACCCAGTTTGAGGATGGAGCGCACTGCCTCTTCTACCTCCGGCAGATGCTCTTCGCAGGCCCTCGCACGGGGAATGTGCTCCTGGAGCTGAGAGCTTAGCTCGGCCTCCCTCTTGTTCAGGATGCCGATCTGCTCCTCCAGCTTGTGGATCTGCTTGGTGTTCCAATCCAGCTGATCCTGCGCTCGCTTGACGTCGTCCTCCTCTGTGCGCTCCAGAGCTCGGGCGTTCCTCTTTGTGCTGTCCTTGAGCTCCTCCAGCCTCTCCGCCAGTGAACGGATTCTCCGCTCGGCTTCATTCACCCGCTCTGTGGCTCCTGCATGAGTGTCCCTGGACTCGGCCTTGAGTGAGGTGAGATCGGTGGTGACGGCTGCCAGACTCTCTTGCCACGTCTCGGTCACGTTGAGGAAGTGGGCGTTGACCTTCTCCAGATCACGGGAGGCAGAGCTTTCATCAGCCTGTATTGTCGTGACAGCAGCATGGAGGGTGGAGATGTCCTGCTGGAGTTTTGTCACCAGGGAGATGGTGGAGAGCGCATCCTGTAGGTCATCCTCAGAGGCGGCAAGCTGCAGCCGCAACACAAAACAGGAGTGCTGTTTCTGTGGGAGCTCTATCTGCAGTATTCATATAATACACAAAGTGGTGCAGTGATAACTCAACTTTAAAAGAATGAAATTCATGAAGATAGTTTTTTTTCTCCCTTTCTTTAACTTAAAGGTACTTTTTGTAATTATCCCTGTAGTTATCTAAATCTTTCAACACCAGGGAGCAGTATTTGACATTGGGTGTACTTCCATGTTTTCAGAAGTGCCCATAATTGTAAATAACAATGCACCCCTAATGACTTGCTTTGGTAAATAAAGGCTTGCTGCACCATCTTGTGGTTCAAATCAGTATCACATGAGAATACAGGTCCTGGTTCAAATTCAGGTGACATCTTTTAAACAAAGAAAAATCAAAGCAGTTGTTTCTGCTCTACCTGTCATTGACTTTGGGTAATATTGGAAGGTTTTAAGGTGTTTTTAAAACATAGGAATTTACAAAAGGTATAGAAGCATCCCTTCTGACTTGATGCTTAAAGTTAGTTGCATATGTTTGAGGTGAGTAAAAAACCCCAGAATGTCCCAAGAAATGCAAAGACTAAGCAAGTTTAATTCTGCAAAAAATGTAACCATAGTTTTCCCCTCCCTTGAGGTTAAACAAAATATATATAAAATAAATAAAATATAATAAGAAGACACTTTTTCTTTGCTAAACTTAAATTCAAATGGGCTGAAATGCAATAATCTCAAATGGAATTTAGGTGAACAGACACATTGGATTTTATGTGTCCAGATTTTGGAATATTTGTCTCACAGCTTTCCTTAAGCAACCCAATACAACACAATCATTGTTAAGTTTATTTGTTTTGCCCAAAGAACTAAATTCTATGTTGAAATAAAGAACATCTGGTAGCCATAGAGTCCAGTTAAAAACAAGGTAGCGTTTTATAATACAGTGTGTGGTTAAAAAGCAGTTCCGCTCAAATAAAATCTATTTTATCCAAAGTATTAATAATTGCCTACAAATACCTACTAGATACAGTAGAATAAGGGGCAACAGTTCACGTTTTTACAGGAGCCAATAAATAATTACACTGTAACTAATTTTCAGTAATGCATAACTTCCTTAAACCTTAAAATTACTTAAAACTAAGTTATTATTTCCTGTAAAATATCTGAAGTGCTGTCCTACTTAAACGTACCTACACATAGTACTTACAGTATAATAACTTCTTCTAATTACATCTTCTCTAAAATACATATTAACATACAAGCTATAAACTACTTAAAATTACTTATGGGCTATTTAAAATTACTTGGGCGCAACTTAAAATGACATAAAACGGAATGATTTCTTCTTTCCTGTGAAATACCTGGAGTTAGCACTACTTAAAAGTAGTTACGCTGATACTTAGAGTATAATTATTTCTTCTTGCCTAAAAACATATTATTATTACACCCTTATCCTACTGTATCTAGCAGTAAATATTTATAGATACATAATTACATCGTAATTTCATGTAAAATACACTTAAAATCGATTTAATTCTAGGGGAATTACACTCTTTATCGTCGGGCTAAATATTTAAAGATCGCTAAGTATTTGACATTCACACCCATCAAAATTTGCAGATTCATGGTCCAAACACGTTGAGGATCTGCTCCACAGTCAATCAAACGTACCTTTTTGGAAACTCTGACAATCTCCTCCTCCATGTCGAACAGACTGGAAGTTTTTCCGTGTAGAGATCTGTATTTTTCCTCAATCTGGGAAAACTTCTCATTCTGCTGCAGCACCAACCTGAAAGTCAGAAAACCTTCAGAGAGAAGTCCTCTGTAGTTCTGAAGAAAGCGTTAATACTAATATGTGGACTTACCAGCTCAGAGCCCCGCAAGCTGCGAGCGACAACAAGCACATTACACTTCTAATGTCCAGGCCCGAGGACGTTTTGTTCGCTCCTGTCTCGTCTCCTGCTTCAGTCTTCACTTTCTGCGTTTCTTCTTTCCCGTTTGAGCCTTCTGATGGTTCATCGCTTTGCTTCTGTGCCTGCGTCTTCCTCCTCTGCTTTAGTTCAGTAGGCATTTTAGCGCAGTAATAAACCGCTGGTTATCTTTTTATAGCCTATTTAGAGAGTTAAACGGGCTTACCAGAGTTTGTTACCTTGCACAGAAAAACAAGACTCCTGTTTTAGAGAGAAGTTCATAATGTAGAAATCAACTTCAAAAACGCAAAAAATAACGGACTGAGTGTGCGTGTGTTGGCGCTTTAAAAGGACTTTTTCTTTACCCCTGTTCCTTGGAAAAATGCGACCTTCAAGGGGTGCTTCGTAAGCTCGTAAATATTAATACTGTAATGTTTAACTAGTTAAAAGCACCAACGCTTTTAGTTGTTTAAATGCTATAAACACAATTAAAGAGAAACATTTTACTCCAGTAACTGATTATTTGTTCGTGATGAAACCTTTAAATTAAGCAACTTTTCGCCAGGTTTAGCAGTGTTGTTTGATTTTGCATCAAATTTCCGACAATGACCGCACGACTATCAACGCAACAACCGGCCACGTAAGCGGTTGCCAGAATTTGCTCTGAAATTGGCCAAAGTGGATTAATGTCTGCAGAAGTAGATCAACATTTGATAGACTGTCCGATGTGGAAGAGAACTTTACTGATATAATTTTAAATTTTCACTGATTATTTAAGATATTTATCAAAAACACGAGATCACGTTTCAGCTTTTTAAAGCGAGAACTGCTGCTTTTATCTGGTTTATACTATTGACTTTTAACGAAGTGATATTTGCCCAATAAAAACACGCAAAGGTCTTGAGCCACCCTTTAGTCTTATATTTTTATAGAGAAAAATTGGAAATGAATGCATCAATTGCATGAAACACTGAAATTTACAAAAGATACGGAAGTACAGTAGGTAAGGGGAAATTGAGTGGGTGGGACAACAGAAGGGCCAGATGCATCTCTCAGGTCCTCCAGTTTTTTTAGGGCACACTACTCACCCTGATGATAAAGGTTTTCTGCCAATAGCTCTTTGAGAATCATCTTGTTAATGCAAAAATATTTTATGCCTGTCAAACTGTGCTGTCATTGGCATTTTCAAAGATTCAGGCTGGGTTCTTGGATGTTTAAGAGTTTTGCACAGTACTGTGAATAAGAGGTCTTAAAAAGAAAAAACAAATCCCACTTAAATCTAAAAAAAAAAAAAAAAAAAAAAAAAAAGTTTGCAGGCACACGGACCACAGACACATTTACACAAATAATGAAGACAGTAAAAGTTTAAGCACAAACCATTTATTTGGCATATTCCCAAAAGTCGTACTTACATTTTGAGTGTCAAAAATGGTCAAAATCTATCTGTAAGTTTTTTCATTAATGAAAAACCCCTATACAAGATTGTATGTAGCAGTTCACAGCGGACTAGAGTTTTAATAAACAAGTTTCTTAATCCATCTCATATTCAGGATGTGTTGACATATTTATTTTGAGGGCTACAAGGGCCATGCAGCTTATACAAGCTCCTACATGTAACAATATAGAACGGCAGAGACACAATCTTACAAAACATATATGCCGACTTAGGGGCAAAAACTAGAGTGCAACCAAGCAAAAGCTGTTACACACAATTTCCAACACATGTGCAAAAGATACCTAGATTGAGACAACAAGAAGGTGTGTAAATCAAAGATCTCCGGACTAAGGCATTTACTGATGGGAATTAAAAAACAAAACCCAAAAAACAAAAATATATTTGACCATTTAAGAACCTCTTTAGTGTTTCATATTTGAACATGTCAAATCAAACTCCTGGGATGTTCCAGCTTCTCAGAAATTAGTCTGTACTATTATGACGGAGTCCGGGCTTTAATTAGTCCCTTTAACTTTGGACAATGATAAAGGACAGAAAAAAGGCAAAAGCGCAAGCTTTACTCTGAACAGATATCAAATCTAACTCAAGCACTGCCTGTAGTTCTACTGTGTTTAGAAACAATAGCATATATAAAGTTAAAACCTTTTATGATGGCAGTTAAAGTAACAGAAAAAAATAACTGATGGTTTTAAAGGGATCATTCACATTGTTCTTTTAAAGTGGAAACGAGGCCTGAAAGCTACATAAAAGGTCTCAGCACATCAAGAAATCCTTCAAGTTTTATAGAGGCGATCCAAGGGCCATACTAAGTGTACAATTTAGAGATTTACCAAGATGATTAGGCATTTATTTCAAGAACATTAAAAAAAAACAATAATCTAACAAAAATTACTTCTTAAAATGATGACTGAATTCTTCATAGCATCTAATTCTATGCAACTGGAGCTTTTACGAAGCTCATTTGTTGTTTTAAAGAAATATTTATATCTTATAATAATTGTTTTTTTTTACTCCTTAAAACTTTGACATATCACATTCCTTTTTTATAAGCATTTCTGCATGACTTCCAAAAAACAACAACAACAACAACAACAAATTGCGACTCACAGGATAATGACACTTATGTGCTAGTGACGCATCAGTTTACATAACTTACAGTACTCTTACTAAAAGTATATCTGTTGCCCCAAGGCCTCTGTTTTAAATCAGCTTTTGGTCCTGCCTTTGGAAGAGCAAATGTAAGTGCACTTTGGGGACAGAAAGGACACTTTCAACCCTGCATGAAGGGGCACAAAAAAACAAAAAGCACAAAAACAACACTACAAAGTGCACGTGATGAGTGAGTTACTGAATTAAGTACTTACGGAGGTAAAGGAATCAAACGGATAGCCCTCCTAGCTCCTCAGACTGCTACATACAGCATTTCTATATATGTAAAACCCCGAAGCTCAAAGCAAACTTAACATAATGCAGGCTGAATATTCTTCATAGCTGTATATACACAAATATCTTCCTTCAAGGTGTTTGCAGGGGGAAAATAATTCCACCGAAAAATATTGGGCTCTGCTCATCTTTATTTGATCCCAAAGACTACGACTATGTATATACATCATCTAATAAAAAACTAGATATAGATATACAATATACAAGTACATTCTGCAGACTTGCTCATAGCATTGATTTATGTTTTCCTCCCAACTCTCCCACGATGAGCACCCACTAGAAATGTCATCTAACTGGCAAACAGAAGATACCTATGGACGGTGAATCCGACATGTTCACTTAGGAACTGTAGTGATCCTGAAAAAAGGAAATTAAAAAAGCACCATGAGAAGTCGTCATTATTGATGAACTTCTATCATACGCTGGAATATATCTGACTGACCTGAATTGAGCTAACTACGCCGCTGGCCATGACTGAAAGTTTTCCTGCAACTGAGCGCACTCCATGTTTGAGCTGCGACATGTCGGGAGCACTGGGGAGTACGTTGCTCAGACGGTACGAACTCGCTGTGGACACGAGGCAAAAAGTCAAGCAGACAGAGAGACAAAAAGCTCGAGGACTCGTGGAGAAGCCACTCGCATGTACAGTCATGTGAAAAAGACAGTTTTCAGGAGACTCCCTGCAGTCCTGTGTAAAACAAAGTACAGTAGCCTGCTGAGCACATTTAGCAGCAATAACTTGAAGCAATCATTTCCTGTATGATCTTACAAGTCTCTCACATTGTTGTGGAGAAATTTTGGCCTGCTCGTTAAAGCAATGCTGTGATATGATCATTGTCCTGCTGCATGACCCAGTTTTGTTTAAGATTCATCTCTTGGACAGATGGCCTCTCATTCGACTCTACAATACTTTGGTATACAGAGGAATTCATGGGGGTCTGTGACTGCAAGCCCCCCCAAACAAACATCCCTACTTTGGGTTTTATCTGTATGAAGGACATTGTTCCAGAAGTCTCGTGGTTTGTTCAGATGCAACTTTGCAATCCTAAACTGGCAATCCTTCCAAACAAACTATACTTGTTCAGTCATGACCATTAACATTTAACATGCCAACATGCTGAGGCCTGTAGAGTCAGAAACAGAGAAACTAAAAAAATAAAATAAAATGCTACAAATGGTCTGACCTTCTAGTGACTTCCACTCCTGATAAGATCAGTAATTATATTGAATGTTTTCCACTTGTGAATAATTGTCCTCACTGTAGAATGAGCGACTTCAGATTGTTTGAAAATGGCCTTATAACCCTTCGTAGATTGATTGGCAGCAACAATTGCTTCTTTAAGATCATTGCTGATATCTTTCACCCCGAATGCTCCAGAACAGGAAAACAAAACGTCTGCTGTCACAGAGGTGTTCACACTTGCTCAAAATCAATTACTCAAATGCCTTTGATTAGCAGCACCTGGAGGCTACTTACCTTCTTAATGCCTGTGGAAGCAGTAAGTGTGTATTTAATGTTTTCAGTCTTGTGAAACCTGCTTTTTCACATGATCATATGAAAGAATTTACGGTATTTAGATTTCCTCTGAGGTACAAGGGTTGAGACCAGTTCGACCAGTATGCACAGTTGGTATGGTTAATCACTCTGGAGCTAGTGCAAAACTTCAGTGTATGTGAGATAAATTACTCACAATTTCAGCACAGCTTCACAATAAACTCAAAAGTCAGACTTCTTTTCATAATTTCAGGGGCATAATATTTTATATTACAACCTGTATCACAGTTCAATACTTATTATGTAATTATTCTAGCAGAGATTCAAGGGTCATCAGACAGGTGGAAAACCTCCATTCCACCTAAAATTCCACCCAACAGTGTAACACCAAGTAGGATAGGCCAAGATTGTCTTCTCAATGTGACCACCACCTAACTAAGCCTGGAACAAGCATCCAACATGTGCAGTTTCTCTCTTATGATACAGTTTTAGCAACCGGCATTAATCAGTGACCCAAAGTCCCCAATAAAATTAAGAACACAGCTGAATTTGTGGCGCGTTTGTCTACTTATTACTGACAAAATGACCTGGAGTTTGGAAGATGTATCAGAAAAGCACACAGTTAACAGGTTGTTAAATCCAACTTTAAAGAATCACACAAGTCGGCATCTTATTAAAAACAAACAAACAATCATACTAAGATGTTCCTCCGAGCGGCTCAACATACAAGCGCTAAGAAAAGAAGAGACAGTCATGTCTTACCAGTCTGCTTCTTTGGATCATCAAATAGATCGGCTGAACTTATGGATGCACTCGCAGAAAATCTCTCCAGTCGGGTTTTGGCTTCATACTGAACAACAGAAAATTTTGAAAATTTCAACCAAGTTTTATGTTTGACCATTTAAGAACCTCTATTTAAATTAAAGACCTTCAGGAACTAATGTTCAGGCTTATCTCAAGTTCCAAGGAACAAATACAGACAGTTTTTAATGTGATTTCCCAGTCTAGTATTCACCAAATGAAATCAAAGGAAAAGCACGGTTTAGAATGTGTGTCCACGTTGTGCTTGTATACCTCAGAGTTGTCTTGTTTTCCAAAGTACATATCAGACGAGATGGCTTTTACATCATCTCCAAACTTTTTCCGAGCTTCTCCTGTGTCTGAGAGCGCTGCTGTTTCTGGTTTCCTTCTGGTTGTGGGCCTGATAACAGTTACCAACAGAAAAAAATAATAATATGACAACAGGATGAAGTACTTTAAGCACAAATCGTGTATTTTAAAAGAACACGCTGAATTAAATTACACCAAACATATTTAAGACTGAAGAGTCTTACCTTTGTGTAAAAAGTATCTTAAGCTACAATTAAAAAACACTGATGACCACCAACACTACACCTCAGCCAGCTAGCAGACGCACTTATGCTATCATGTGTTGAAAGTTCTACTTTGCCTTCTTCTCGAGTTATTGCATGTCACCCATCAGCCTTTTGCGGCTGAGGTGTAAAAAATTTCTTTCTGTAAATTAGTAATTTTATTTGATAAAATAGAATAAATCTGATTATTTTATTTGATAACATAATCAGATTTATTCTAGAAAGCCCTTATCTTAATTTGCTGTTAATTTTGATTGTTGTATTTAACTAAAATTTGCTTTGAATCATTAAACCTAACCATAAAAACATGTAGAAAGCTTCAGTTTTGTGTTTAAACAACTAACCTGTCATCAAATGAAGTTATAGTGGAGGACAAGAAAAAGTCTGGCTCTGGTTTCTTGCTCTCTTTCATCCAGCCTCTTCCATCATCTCCATCGCCCCACCGTGAAGAGAAACTGTCTGAGGTTTCACTTTGGTCCTCAAAGCGAGTTAGAACCCTGAAGAAAGAAGCCAACAAGAACAATATAAGGTGGAACAAAAAGAGAGATAATGGACTTTACTAGTACGCTGACACTAAGATACCCAAATTTACACAGTCAGCACATTGTTTAGCATGCAAATGTTAGATTTATAGACTCCCATTCATCATGCTACAGTGTCAGGGAAGTGCTCACAGATCCCACATTAATCCTGTAACTTGAAAATGACTCTGAACATAAAGAAATATTAGAAACAGAAAGAACAAAGAGCTCTGCAACACATAGTTCAATATCAACACAGTCTGAATTGAAAGAATGAACTTTGCCAAGTTGTTCATTCGTCTATAACTGATATATTTGAGTGCAAGAGCACCAAGAAGAATTACTCCTATTTAAAAAGGCTATGGATGTTCACAACAAATGCTACTTCAGGTTTCCCCAACTGTTAATCATTAAGAGCTACTACATTTTTCACACACCATATATATTTTTGTACCATACTCAGTTTTATTTATGATCATTTAGAATATTATATGTTTTAATCAAACTGCATCAGTAATTTTTTTAAGAAAAAACAAACATCTATCTGACCTATCACATCGACCCTCTGCATGTCCTCCTTCACTACATCTGTAAACCTCTTTTTTGATCTTCCTCTTTTTCTTCCTGCCTGGCAACTCCATAGTCAGCACCCTTTGTCCAATATACCCACATGTCCAAATCATCTGAGCATTGCCTCTCTGACTTTATCTCCAAACTTTTCAAACTGAACTGTCCCTGTGATGTACTCATTTCTAATCGTGTCCACCCTGCTCACTCCCAATGAAGACCTTGACATCTTCAGCTTGGCTTTTTGTCAGTGCCAACATCTCCAAACCACACATCAAAGTAGGTCTCACTATCATTTGGTAAACATTCCCTTTCACACTTGGTGTCACAAATCATTACTGAGACATATCTCCATCCACTCCACCCTGCCTGCACTCTCTTCTTCACCTCTCTTAGCCACTGTCCGCTACTTTGGATAGTCAACTCCAACTATTAAACTCATCTACCTTCACTACTGATATTTTTTACAGCTTTACTGTTATACCCGTCTCTGTCTCACTCAAAAGGAAAAAAACCCTGTAATATTATTAACACAGTATCAAGATTTCATTTTGTTTATATATTATCAACATCAACTTTATCTGACCTAGAGCTGAAGGACCCTTCATCGTCATCTTCATCAATAAATCGCCGTCCTTTGGTGGTCTTTGCTCCAATTGGATTGTCCTGCTGGATGGTGTGCATGTCTGACATCACAGAGTGAGAAACTCCACTACAGAGAAGAGCCAAGAAAGAGTAAAAATGACAGTGAGACACATTAAAATGGAGAAAAAATAAAAAAAAATAAATCTTAAATCTACTAGAGGTTTGTCCCCCCTCACTCCCAATTTGTCTTACCTCCTCATGCCCAGACCCATGCCCAGTCTCTCAGCCTGTTCCTTCTTTTTCCCCTCTAGTCCTTTCAGCTTCTGCTCTTCGATTTTCCTCTGCTGCTCAAAATCTTTGTAGGCCAGCCGCATGGATGGAGCACTGAGAAGAAAAAAAGTAGGTAAGCTCAGAGATGGAAACAGACGAGCCAAATGTGGTGCATAGCTTAAGTAATATACATGATTTAGCCCCTTTCTCCTGAGGTAAAGAGAAGAAAGAGCCATGGATTTCATCTTGCCATAGAGGACACAAAGTTACATTCGCTTTCCGATTAAGTGATTACAACAAGAAAGATGGAATGAAAAAGAAATAAAAAGCTATGGGTATTCTTACATGGACTCCTCAGTTGTAACGTTCTTCTTGGCACCAGCAAAGCTCTCTTTCTCTCTGATTTTGTCAGCAGCCTGCGCCTTCTTCTCAAGCTCCGAGAAGCTCTGGCTGCTAACCTTCTGAGCGCCCAGACCGCCCTTCTTTGAGGCCAGCTGCACACAAACATACACATTACAATGATGTACCAAATAAAACAGATAACGGAGCTGGGGTAGAAGCTTGTATTCTGAGATAACATTCAGAATCTCCAAGATTAAAAACATATTTTAAAAGAGGAAAATTCAGAAAACAAAAAACAACCTCTCATAATACTATACTATAACCTCTTATAAATGGGTCCATGAGGCAGCAGGGCAGTGCAAACTGCAGGGACATGTGGAATGGGACCCCAATTCATTATTTAAAACAAACGTGTAAAGATAATTTATTTTATTGGCAGTAAATGGTGCCTACTGTTGTTGTGATTCACCTTATTTACCTGTTCTTGTGTCCCCTCAGGTCAATCATGTGATGTGTGTGTATGCAGTGACTACTGCTGCACTGCCTAACTTGGGTGTAAATGTGGCCCTCCCTATGTGGCTGTGGTGTGTAGTACGATCAGGTTGACCCGAGCTTGTAAAGTAAGACAACGTGACTGGCTTTCTATTTGTCTTAAAATTTATCTCAGACACTACTTGAATTTTTTGTCTGAATATTA
Source organism: Rhamphochromis longiceps (assembly GCF_057381845.1). Lineage (NCBI taxonomy): Eukaryota > Metazoa > Chordata > Actinopteri > Cichliformes > Cichlidae > Rhamphochromis > Rhamphochromis longiceps. Next base: position 28,804,741 of record NC_140573.1, on the reverse strand, counting down.
CCCTCCTCCCTTAAGTAATAGTTTTATTGTACTTATTATGACACCAATATAAAACTTTATACATACTGTTTTCTTGGCACCTGCTGGCTTCTTCTTAAGAAGAGAAGAGGGCTCTGAGAAAACAACAGACAGAGTGAAGTCAATATTTAGACAGACTTTTACGGGCATTTAGGTAGAGTTAACTAAACATGCACAGTATTGACTCAAACCTGGGTTTGCTTTTGGTGAAACACTGAGCATTTCCACATTGGGACCCTCCTCTGAGTTACCTGAAGATAAACATGTGATGAGCCACAAAACTATTTTAATATAAAACTGCAGTGAGTCAGTATAAATCAGATTATTAAGCAATGACACAAAGATACCATTACGGTCTTCATCTTTTTCTGGCTCTGAAAGCTTCTCTGATGCGGAGGGGCTCAGACTCATTTTGGCCATGTTCAGATTTTCAGGAACAGCCTGGCCAGGAAACAGACACACGTAGTGAAATTAATAATCGCTGTGTCAGGCTGTGCAGCATATCTGTGGAAAGTTCTGGACTAAATCCCAATTGAAGAAACCACACACTTATACCTGTGTATGCAGACTGAAGAAATCCACCTGCTTGTCGCCTGGGGATGTTGGAGACAGAGGAGCCTGACTGTCCAGCCACAGCTGTGGAGAACAAGAGCCGTAAAATGATTCAATTATATGAGCGTTTATTATAAGTGTGATAAGCATATGGGTAATACCCAGGAAGCCAGTGTTTAATAAATTTAATCTCTCAGCCCCAGGTTGGTTTCTCCCCGCCCCCCTTGAGGAGAAACATGGAGGTGTTTTCAGACTGTAACCCAGCCTGTCAGTGTTACCTCAGTGCCATGGCGTCTGGTTGCTTGTGTGGCTAAAGTCTTTATCTTCTCTCTGTACAGCTGTGCAGCCCGGCTGTTGTACTTGGCATTGGCGGCATTGGCTCTGCAGCCATGTTGACTGAAAAATGCAATCTGACACCGAGAAGTCAAATAAGAAACAGGAAAGCAAACAGGTAGAATCACGCTTGTGTCACACACTGCTGGAGTTTTAACCTGATGATAGTGTGCTGATATTTTACTCACTGCGCTGGTGTTGCCTCCAACTTGCATACATCTTAGCTGGAACCACGACCAATTAAAATCCAGCTCGGTGGACCTGTGTGGCACAACAGGATCAGGGTTTGAAGAATGTGTGTTTGAACAAAGAAAAACACCTGAGGTTACAGAACCCTATCCACTCCCATCTCCTTGCTTGAGCTGCCTTTGTTCCACTTATCCTTCACTGTATCTGAATCGTCTTTATTCTGTTTTATTTGTTTTGGATGCTTAAGTCATTTATTTTTATCCAAAATTACAATAAATCTCTAGAGATTGTTATGTCCAATTAATATACCGTATCCAGGATTACTGCTCGTAGTTTACACATTCACCCAAAAAGTGAAAGATCCCTGGTTCAAGTCCAGGAGGAGAAATAAATCCCTTTGGGGTGGGGTCAGGAAGGGCATCCGGCATAAAAATCTGCCAAGTCAAACATGTGAAGCTACCTGTTGTGGTGAATGATTGCAAAATAAGGAAGCAGCCTACAATAGCTTTACTATTACATTACACACTTTTAATGTAGTCATTTGAAATGACAGTTTATTTTTTTCTTCTTTTTTTTAAAAATTGCTTATCTTTTTAAAAGTTTACTTTTATTACACAGGTAACACAATCCTATGCCTTAACAATAAGAACACCAGTCATGCTTAGTTACCCTACAAAGGCCTGTTTTTGGCTGAGAGTATACTTCTGAGCTGTTCAGTCCATATTGCACTACATCTTTGCAGTTTGGGTTATAAAAGGTAGAGGGAATTTGATCAAAACACTGTGCATATCTTACCTTCTTTTCATTTCTATGACTGCTGTTGTCTTGAATTTTTTAAAGGGTTTAATACTATCCTAACGAGCTGATATTTTTACGTCCTAATTTCTTATACTGCAAAAAAACAAAAACTTTTTATAAAACTCAATTTAATTAAAAAAAAATATTACAGCAACAGCAGAGTCAAGGCACTTTTGTTTGCAAAAACGGAAAAATAATCATTCACATCCACTTTCACTTCAAAGAGGTGGCTACAGCGAATCATCTGCCTCCATCTCACCCTATCCCAGGGATCCTCTTAAGTCACACCAACGCTCACCAACACCTTCTCCGTTTTCTTCCTCTTTTCCTCCCATTGGGCAGCTTCATCTTCAGCATCCTTTGTTCAGCGCTGCATATCTTCATACTAGCTCAGCCTTGCCTCTCTAACTTTGTCTCCAAACTGCTCAGCCTGAGCCATCCCTCTGATGTACTCTTTTCTAGTCTTGCATGTCCTGGTAACTCCCAGTGAAAATCTGGAAGCTCTGTCCCCTGTCTTTTTGTTAATCCCAACATCTCCAAACCATACATCATAGCAGGTGTCAGTAACGCACTGCAAATCTTCTCAGAAAATTAAAAAATAATAATAATAATAATTCTCAGTGTTTAATCCTCAAACACAACCTTCCCATTGAACACACTTCTGAACTGTTGTTTACTCTTGATTTATTATTTTGTTAGAGGTGCTTGTGGCTCATGATGAAGAGGAGGTTGTCTGCAAACTGGCTCCTCTAGTCTGCATGTTGAAGTAAACTTGAACCCAAAGATCCCGATGCTTCTATTGGAGTGTGTGATGTTAGATAAAAAGCACTTATACATTTTCTACTGTATTTGAGAACTTTCTTACAACAAGCCCCATTCACACATTGACATGAGCACCAGTCCATTTACCTCCAACTCCAAGGAAAATATATAATTCCTGACTTACCTAATAAATGAAAGGTGCACTCCCAGAGACCTGTGAGTCCCAGAACAATCTATACAGACAAAAACCCCATAGGTGATGCTGGCCCAGCTGGGGTTCTTAGCTGCGCAGTCAAAGCAAACCTGAGGGACAGAGAGCAAGAATATATACAAACACACGAGATATTCATCATATTAACAAAAGAGACGGATCATTCTATAACTGGAGAAGACTATTTTTTTAAAATATAGATAATTTAAAGATATTTTATTTGATGTAAGTAATAAAAACAAATAATAAATTGATATGGCCAGTTCAGGCATCAAAGGTGCACTTTTTATTTGTTGCATACTATGCTTGATGCAACCTGGTAACCAATATGGCAGAAAAAAAAATGAGATTTTTAAAATAGTGTTTAATAAATTCTTGACTATTAAGTGAATGAACTCATATTGCATACTCAGTTTCAGATGAGAGTTGGTTTAATCACTTTAAACAACTTGACCCTGTACTACAAACTTTTACAAAAGCAACAGATTAAGCCCTTATGAATGAAAAAGCAACAACAAAGCATTTACGATCATTTTAGTAAAAATTATATGGTAACCTGGTTAAAATAAGAGTAACAAGATTGTACAAGTTAACGTGGCTGAAATATAGTACTTTTATTTGCAGTTATGACATAAATGTGACAAATACTCAGGACCACAGCAGTGTTGTTTAATAATATTTCATGATTTTAAAATGTTTATTTTATATGTATGTCAACAGGGTTGCAAATCATAGCTGTTATTAGTGTTTTCTCAGAAAAATATGCTATCTAGGGATAAATGTGGTCATATAAATAAAGGATACTTTGAACCTTTGGTAATATGAGTAATAGGGTTGTATTGGTTAGACTAATGCACTCAATGCACTTAACTAGTCAGAAAAAATTGAAAAAAAAAAATAAAAAAAAAAATATGTCAGAGGACAGACCTTTGGTCTAACCATGGTGTTGGCACATGAACAACATGACATGTCATTTTACTGTTTTATCTCTTCCTTTCTAAGGCGAATTAGGTCGTACATGTGCTGTTGGACACAATTTACAGAGCATAATGTTCTTTAAAATATGCTGATGTTAACAAAATGTTTAAAAACACATGTGGATCTGGAAGAAGTGGATTTCTAAGCTGGAAATTTGTTTGTTATATTTAGACGTGTTTTATAAAATATTTCATAACCACTGTTTCAACAACTGGATTTACATTTTGTCTCAGGAGTATATTTGGTATTGTAGTATTTTATGCATGGATTCTTTTCAAATTAACGCAGTTGTAGAATGGTCCACGGGTGGAGGCCAAGAGCGTGAAGAGTGTCCGACTACACGAAGCAACAGCTGTGAGGATAAACAGGAGACTGTGCTACTGACTCAAACAGCTGTTGGTGAAGTGGCGTTAATTTCGCAATGAGATCAACAGATAATAGTTACAGCAGCGAGTCGCAAACACATCTTTGTCCCTGAAGATGTCTGTTCTGTCTTTTACATGACCCGAGTCGAGAAAAGGCCTTAGAAACGGAGCTTTAAACAAACACGGCTAATGTAAACTGTCAAAATGTAGCTAGCTAGCTGTCACCCCGTTTGCTAACGTCACGTCACGTCAGGTTACAATTTCTAAGTTTTGTGATATTTTGCTTCTGCACGTTTTAAAAACACGTTGTTTTTTTTTTTTTTAAACCCGACTTATTCTAAAGATGACACACGTCAGACAGCTGTTAAATTGGTCGCAAACTGAAGCCAGCTGTGGCGTTTCCCATAAAGTGCGACGTGTCAGATATTTAGTTCAGCGGACTTCCTTGTGCACCAGAATACACCCGTCTTTCTGGTATTTATTTAACTCTCACCTTATTCGTAGGGATGGAACGAAGTCGCTTGAAAATAACAGAAATGTCCTGCTTGCTGGGTTCTGCCATTTTTCTACCTGTTGGTGTCTGGCGGTTAAAGGAACAGCATCAAAAGCAGACCCGTGTTTTTCCCCTGAACTAAACCCGACACGTCAGTAAGAGAACACCATGGGCGGACGCTGATTGGCTGGAAATGATCCGTCGTCGTGTTATTGTCGCAAAGGCTTCTTGGCAATGTAGTTTTAGATCATATAAGCGATAGCTTACGCATCTTCGAATTTCATGCATTTCTGTGTGACCGCAGCCAAAACATTAAACACAACGCTGAACAATATAACTTTAATAACGTGTCTTGAAATAAGATACAATAACACTAAATAAAAAATACTAAAATATGATAAAATAGTTCAATAAGATAAAAAAAAATGCATGAAAAATGGATCATTTGAACCGAAAAAGAAATAAAGCTCAAATAAAATCTAATCTAGTTATTGTTATTTTGGAATGTGGTAGGTCATTTCCCGTCTTTTGTGGCACCTTTTTATTATTAATATGATCATTATTACTAATGATAAGGAGAGAATTCTAGGAGTAAGGTGAAATGGAGGCAGATTATCAGCTGTGGCATCCCCTACAGGGAACGTCAAGGTATGTGTGTATATATGTGTGTTAGATGTTTTATATTGATTCTTATGAGGGAATACAATAACACTTTTTTTAAACTGTTATCGAGTTGCTCTGTGGTGTATTGCTTAAAAGGTTATATGTGAAAGGTCACATGTAACTCGGATTACTTGAGTTTCCCCGAGTGTGAGAAGAGACACCCAGACCCAGGGGGTCCCAAGCTAGTGTATAGAAAAATGGGAGGGTAGCCAGCTAAATCCTGTGCCAAATGAAATATGCAGATCTATCTGCTGTGGTGACAACTTGGGAAATAAGGGAGCAGCTCAAGTTACCTTTCACTTTATATCTAATATATTGTACACACATTAAGTTTTCTTTAAAACCAAACAAAGCAATGCAGTGACTCGGGGCTATACGGCTTTTTAAAAACAAACACACACCCAGTTCCCATTAAAACAATGTCCAATACTTTCTAAGTTTATAACATATCAACATGTGTGTCATATGAAATGTGTCTCTGAAAAGAGATGCGATTTGTGGATGCATGCTTATTGGAAGCCTAAATGATTATCATACCAGCTGAAACACAAGGGAATACACCAGTGTCAAGACTATTTAAGAGAGAGAGAGAGAAAAAAATAACTTTACTATAAATAGAAACCTGCAGTGTGTGGGAAAACTGCATCCAGTCTAGTTTGTCTTGGATGGATTTGATGCCAAACCTTAAAAACAAAACAGTCAGATTTATCACAGTATCCAACTGCATATTCCAGTTTGTTGACATTTGTTCAACTTTCTGTTGTATCGTTTAAATCCTCGTCTTGCAGAATAGCATAAGGCTACAACATAAAACTTATTTTACAGTCATATGGTGCCTTGTAAGGATATACACCCTCAAAGCAAAAAACTATATATTAAAAGAAAAATTACAGCAACAGAAAAAAAGTTAGATGCAGTCAAACTTCTTTTAATAAATAAAGTACAATAGTGATCAAATCTGTAACGGTTTGTGTTACCTATTGAAACAGACTCAGTTCTGAGTGTCTTTCAATTCATTGAAGTTATTCAGTGAAAATATAAGAAGAAAATCTGTATATTTTCCCAGTAAATTCATTTATTGTGATGTGGGACAACAATTACAAACCTTTCTGTGCAAGTATAACTGTCACTGCATTTTGCTAGCAACACTCACATCTTTCCTCACTGATGTACAAAACAAAACTTTTTCCTCCTCTGCTGTAGCCTGAAGGCATCAAAAGTAATAGTTATTTAATGAATGCTCTTTGTGAACGATGTGCAGTTCATATTTGCAAACTGTGCATTAAGGCTGTGATAGCAATGGCATAGGTCCCAAAGAAAATTAATTTTTCACAAAGCATTTTGTGATCAAAGCAACTCATATGGCCCTCTGAAGGGAAAATATAAATCATATTTACAGATATAGCAGTAACGGTCGATGAACGTTTGCCATAAACATTCAGTTAATGTACAAACTGATTCTCCATCACAACATTTCAGCATCAGAACAACAGAAGCACTTGTGGCATCATAAATTAAGAATTTCCTGCACATCATCCAATCAGAATGTTTGATTTGTTCTAATATTAATGTATATGCAATACAATATTCAATTGTGTTTTTATTGCTAGAACATGAAATCTAAATCAAACAAAATATTCTCCCATAACCTGGCATGTGACAAGAATCGAGAACTGAACTTAGAAGATTCAAGTGAGAAACTTTCAGTGTTGCATGAAAAATATCTACAATCATCAGAAAGGTATGTGAGAAAGGGAGTGGGGTCAGTGGACGCAGTAAAAGTGAACAATCCATGAGTAAAAACAAATACATTCAGCTGCAGTCACTAAAGGAAGTCTACCCATGAATAAAGGTAACTGAGGACCTTTACCATTCCTTTGAAAAACTAACAACAACCACAACGGTTACAAACTGAATGGGGAAAAAAAATCAAAACCCTGAAAGAAATGAGAGAATATAAACACTAATTTAAAATGAAGTTCATGAATCTCACAATTCAGGCCAAATAATAAAAAACATCTATGGACTGGATTCTTTCAGGAGAAATGCAAGTACTGGTTATAAAAAAGGTTCAATTCCCTTGGTGAATTAAAAACAGGCTTGCATATCAAGGCTGTGTTTCGCATGCAAGACTATTTGTAAGATCGTAATCTCAGTGATTTTTATTTTTATTTTTTAAATGATCCAAATTCACACATTTCATTCAGTCTTATCCAATATGTACTTGAATAGCTATTTCTGTAACAGCATAAATGGGATTCTAAGTAACATCTTACACCAACAGCAAGTCTTCTTGGATCTTCCTGAAATCTTCTGGAAACTTGCAGTTAGTTTCCAACAGTGTCCATGGGTAAGAAATGACTAAAGTGGTCCTCCTAAGCTCTACAAACCCTTCTCTTCTGTCTTCCACCAACTCCAATCCAGTCATCACAAACAAGGAAAAGAGGGCTGAAAATAAGAGCCTGTCAAGTTTCATAAAACACATTCTTCACATTTGTTTCTATCTGTGGCGATTCATTACTGGATGTCTTCCACATAGTTAGCAGGATAGAGGCCCGTTTGTCCATCCTTGAGCCTGCCTTTGCACCAGCCCTGATCATCTTCTTCACCTATTTTGGTAAATTCATCACCTGGAAATGGGGAGAGAGAAATCTTAATCAATCTTAATCTACGTACATATACAGAAGTCATTTTAATTTTAAAGGTTAAAAAAAGGGGGGGAAAAAAGAAAAGAAAAAAGAATCAAGTCAGTTTACAGCATCAGCGTCAAATATGCAGCTAAATTTTTTTGAGCAGAACCAAGGTCACCAGAACGCAATCTAATAATGGGGATGCAACTTTAGGATGTGGTTAAACAGAGTTGCATCATGGAAGTATGCATCTCCAGCAACTATATCAATATGGACTCAAATCTTTTAGGGCCCTTTCTAGCACCTTGTTGAATCAATGCCATGAAGAATTAAGGCAGCCCTGAAGACAAAGGGAGGTTCAACTCTAAGATGTACCCTAAGGTCATAGGTGTACATTACTGAAATCATAATCTCCTTCACAAATGATTGCTTGAGGCCAAACTGACCCCTTTTAGTCATGTACCTGCTTTGAAGCTCAGCTCATCCTGCTCCTGTCCCTCATAGTCGTAGAGAGCTTTGACAGGCACAGATACAACAGGAGAGGCCGGCTCTTCCTCGAATGGATTACCCTCACCATTGGTGGAGAAAGGGTTACCATCTGTGTCCTCATCCGACCAGTCTGGAGTCTTCTCCGTACTGCTTGCACTGGACAGACAGACCAACCACATAGTAAAACCCTGGTATTTTGCCTCACAAGTCAAAGAAAAACCGTCAAGGCAGGTGGAAAGAGTTTGGTTAGGGCAAAAAAAGGAAAAGGGGGGGGGGGGGGGGGAATAAAACAAATACAGTACAGTGGAAACCCAAAAGCATAAAATAGGCATCTCCAAATGCAGGGAAAAACAAAAAACAAAAAAACTCCTTTTGGGTCAGTCTAAACAACTGCAAGACTAAAAAGCAAGCATTTGGTTGACGCAGGATAAATGATTTCAAAATTGCTTATATGCCACTGACAACAAGAACTTGAAGTCTATGGAGACGAGAGAGAAATAATAGGGGGCAAAGCAAAAAAAAAAAAAAAAAAAAAAAAAAAAAAAAAGAAAGAAAGAAAGAAAGAAAGAAAGAAAGGAAAAAAAAAAAAAAAAAAAAAACCATCAACGCGACATGTAAGAAAAACAAAAACCGAAGCACAACAAGATGAAGCAAGACAAATCACAATTGTCAACGCATGATTGGAGTTTAACTCTGACCAGGAGAGGGAGCCACCTAAACATCAGAAGGAACTTGGCAGGCAAAGCTGAAAAAAACAAAACCAACAAGAATAATTTACAGTCAGACCAGTTTATGGTTTCAAGGCTATTTTTGGATCCCTCCACCCATTAGGTACAACTGTTATTCAAATGAATAAAAGTTGATACACAAAACTTACTCATTTTGTTTTAAAGAGCCTTTAAATTATCAGCTGGCACAAAAAAAAGAAAAAAAAGAAACAAAGACCAATTTCAAATATCCAGATCTGACTGTAAGAGAGAAACAATGCATTTCCACAGCAGAAGCATGCGCCTCCATGCGCATACACTTAACGTTCTGCAAGACATGAAACTGTTAGGGATGAAGAAAAGACACAGGCTTTGTGTGCAATGCCATTCAATGACCATGCAGAGCCACAACATGACACCTGAGGAAGGAGAGAATAAAAAGTAGTGGGAAGAAACCAAGAAAAGGAAAATGCACGAGACGCGACACCAACGACGCTCCACATAGCAAAGGTAGAAACAGAAAATGCTGCAGGTGAGCGTTTCCGGTTCACCAACGTTTTTATTTCCTCTTTATTCACAACGGTGTTGTTGACTGTGATCTCCTGCTCCACGGCAGTCTCCCCCACTTCATCGTCATCTTCGTCAAACGGGTTCGTGCCCGCAGGTGCAGCTTTTGGTACAGTCAGGCTGACAACATGGGACACAGTGAGAGATTGTTGACAAGCATGCATACAGAGTCACACCTGGGATTTAAAAAAAAAAACCCAAGTTATGCATAACAGGAAGCAGAAGAAGATTGGATCATTGACCCATTCGATATTTTAGTCCAAAAGGAAACTAAAGGGCTATTGCTGTGATGGACTGACAGCCTATCCATGGTGTACCGAGCTTCTCGCTCAGCGACAGCTGGGATGGGATTTAAGTTCATAAGCATGTAAGAAAATGGTTGGGCAAATGAACATGTGTCCAGTGAGGTAACAACTTGAAGTTCATCAGCACATCACACAAGTTAAAGTTGTCCTATCAGCCTTTCACTAAACCCCTCAACCCAACAGTGAGAATCCAAACAAAACAAAGCTGGTCTTGCACAACATCATGGATTTCCCAGCAGGTTCCAGTAGTGTGCATGTAACTATAATGAGCTCTTACAGTCAGACTCGAATCTTTTACGCCATTCTCTGGATTGAAATGAGTTTAGACATCAGTTTAAGTATCCAACCCCAAACAAGGCCAGGCATAGTCAAAGACCGTCTAATGAAGTAAATATTCAAAACTGAGTTAGACAAAAGTCATTGAGCAAAGAGTTGTACAGAAGACTGTGCAAAGTCCCTCCAACAATGTGGGCTTTACTCTATTTTTAAAAAGATGGGAAAATACTGACAGCACTCAAGAAGCAACTTTTTCTGTAAGACTTCCCATCACTGAATCATGTTTTCCACCATCTTTAAAAAAAAAAAAAAAAAAAAAAAAAAAAAAAAAAAAAAAAAAAAAAAAATGATACGCTTGTGCACCTGCTTTTTCAGCAGGGCCGTCTGACGGTTTTCCCGTCATGGGCTACATTTTCTAAAGCCTGATAACAGAGTGTATGAGTCTAGATGAAACACAGGCAAGCTCAAAAGGTTATTTTAGAATTTAATCAGGTCATAGAATTAGTCAGCTGAAGGTTAGAGATTTCTGCCTCTGTTGCACATTTAGCAACAGCAAGAGAGGTGGGGCTATAACTGTAGGTTTAAGGACAGCTGGAAGACCCAGTAATTTTCATATTTATATGAAAGAGTGACATCAACAAAGCATGAAACTAAACAGACAGAAAGAGCATTCTAGTGAGACTTGTTTTTCACTAATAAGTGCTGCATGTCATAATTATCACAAAGCTATCAAAAACATCAGTGAGCCCCTCCCTGAGCCCTTAATTGCCAGCTGTGGGTTGTTTAGGTGTAAAAACCCTGTGAAGAAGTCACATGAGGGTTGTTTACTTCCTATTATTGTGATTGTGTTTCAAGGAGCAAAAAACCAGAAGAAGGCCTGTATCAGAGGAAACAAGACTCCTACTCCCTGTTTATAGAAACATTTACAGAAGCAGTTATCAGTTGGCCCCAAGTACAGAAATGTGAACGCCTTTGTTTGCATAGTCATGCTATGCTCTTCGAGTTAAGCCTGTGGCATTATTACAGCAAACACTTCTGCAGTGGGAGTCTGGTACAGTGTAACTTAGCTGACTGAAACCATCCAAAGTTGACCTCATAATCATGAATTAAAAGACTTGACATTGTTCTAAGCAAGCTCTAAGAGTTTTAAAATCGGTTTGATTCATGTCTGACACTTCAAATCAAGGACAAAGAGGAAAAAAAAAACCAAAAAACCCAACAACAAAGGGAAAGAAAAGACAAATCTGACACCGACTCAAAAACAAGTTTCACCATTATCCAAGTTGTGACTACAGATAGGGATCAGACTTGAAACAAGTACCCATACTCACTGATGTTCAAAAAGAACCAACAATAAGCAGCATATACGGGGGAGTGGCAGCAAGTGCAATGGTAGTGGTCAGAGGCCAAATACTTTCCATGCTTGGCATTCCCTCAATCGGCTCCTCTACACACTCCTCCACAAGTTTTAAATGCACACATCTTCCTGCTTGTTAAGAGCAAACAGCAGGTGTTTGCACATTAAATTGAGAGATTACAAAGCTACAAAGGAATGTGAAGAGTTGAGGCCTCCCAAAACACACAGGCCCATAAAAACCAATCACACACACAAATCATTTAACCAAGTTTTTATAGAGCGTATCTAAATTAGTCTTTTGTCATCATTTCCATGACTTGTCAAGTCCACAGTACTGTTGCCACGACACAGTTAACAGATGTCTGGGGACAACTACATTCCCATCTTATCGCTTTAGAAAGACTCCTTCATGTTATTAAAAACCGCCAGCCATTTAACTTTGATAGAAGCCTTAAATCCCTTATGTATTTTATTAGATCAATGGAGGATTAACTCCCTTACTATAAACTGAAAGAGGGTTTGTGTCGATATTTTGCTTAAATCTTAAAATGAGTCTGTTAATTACAGTATTAGTTGACATAACATCTTAGCCCACTTGCTTTAAGTACAGATGTCCGATTAATCGACCCTTTTTTCAACTTGTCACTACCAATATGAATGCCTATAAAGCATGTGCGTGGGTTGTATTTTCACAGTACTTTTGGCATGCTTTCAGGTATGCACCAGCAGACTTAGTCTCTTGACGATAACTTTATCCCACCAATCTGTATCAAAATGTTTACTGTTCCCATGGGGACGGCTGCACAACTGAACATCATTCCTGGAGCTTCCCTCATGCAAAGTTTACAGCCATTCCTTAAGAGTAGGATGCCATGCACAGGGTGCAGCAGCATCTTTGATGTGGTGAGTTTGGATAGATGTGTGTATTAAATCAGATGTTCTATTCTCTGCATGTTTGACAAAGACAGTGAACCAATGAGTTATCAGACATCTACCTGTTGCTGGTTTTGGCAGGCTGAACAGGCTGGTCTGACCCAGCTGGACTAATGCCCGTCAATGTGATGCCCTCTGATGGCTTCTTCTTTTCTCGTCTGCTCAAGGTTCGGTTGAGGTCTATGGACCATTCCTGTTACACATTTAAAAAAATTACGTATTAAAAATTAACCGTACAACTGTGCCAAACTTAGCCAAGTGAAAAGCGTGAATCAACAAGCCCATCAGCTAGTACAGGGAGAACTTAAGCACAGCATCTTAAACACACAGCCCCAGAGTCCCTGATCAGTTCAGCGTTTCTCAAGCTGATCCACTAATTCTCAATTTTAAAACTGTGCATACATGTCTGTTTATATTTGAGTGTGTCAAGGATATACAGACATATCGTTAGCTTCATAGCATAATTGCCTAAGTCATTTGACTAAGTCAATGACTTAGGCACTTATGCTATGAAGCTAACGATATGCAGCATCCATATCCCATTGAAAGAAACATCACCAACAAATTTTCCCCCTCAACCAAAGAGGAAGGTTATTACATAATTTTATTCTTCCTTAAAATGGATGCAAGCATAACCTCAGAGCTCCAATTGTTTCTCTAACCCCTCTGATTTATAACTTAAAACCAAAGTCTTCCATGACACAGTATCATGTGACACTGCAGAGTTCACATGAACTGCAGGAATGCCTCAGAGGCTGAAATGACGGGTCAGAGTCCAAAAGTTAGAAAGACGAAAGATAAATTACAGCAATTCTGATATCGAGGAAAAGTAAATGTCAGGAAGCTTGAACCTTTGACTGGCACTGATAGTATTCATATATTGTCTGCATATACCACATGAAGTTTTGTCTCAGTTAAGTTTCACTAAGGCAACTTGAGTCAAAGGCACACACAGAATGAGAGAGGGTTAGTGGGAATAAATAGTCTCCCTGTGGCTGCTGTGAGAGAATAGCCCTCATGCAGAACTCACTACAATGGACCATCTCTTAGAGGGACGATGACGAGACCATTCCAAATTCTGTCAAATATGCGGAAAGGAAAGCAGGGGTACAACAGGTTTAATGCAGATAACACTATGTAATCCTAAACCATGTTGCTGAAACAGTTGCATAAACAAAAAAAAAAAAAATCTCCATCTTGCAGGGAAATGAAGACAGTGATGTTTTATTCAGTTTACTTAAATGTGCCATGGATAGCAGTTCTCAGTTGTGTAGAATTTAATCTAAGGGGAGATATATTCCTCTTTAAACCCCCCCCCAAAAAAAGACAAAAAACAAAAACCAACAACCTAAACTTCCAAAAATAAGCACTAGTCAGACAGAAAGTGGAAGAAGTTGGCTCACGGGAACAACTATGCCTGCAAGAGTATTCAGAAACACTAAATTGTATCAGTGGAAGCGCATGCAGCTTTACCCGCAGACAGATCTACTTCCACCTCTGGTGTCTCAATGCCAAGAGTGACAGAAGGCTATAACTCCTGCTTGGGCCAAATGCTTTACTTCCCTTGAAACTTTTTCATTCAGATGTTTTCCCCATTTCTGACCTGTGGTGCTTACAGCTGCACCTCAAGAGTACCCGCAGCTCTTAAGATAAGCTTCCTAAAGTACTTTAATTCATTCTTAAATTACCCTACTGAATAATATATATAACAGCTATTAGTGTATATCATCATCTCATCAAGTCTGGAACAACAACCCACTCTTCAGAGTGACACGAGTCAAACAGAGCATCCGGTTCAGATGTAAAAACTATTTGGAAACCTCTAGCAATTGCTCTCAGAGCTCAACCCTTCCCCTAGCCGATTTACACTCATGCATTAAATAAGTGTGGTCTTTAGTACATTACCTCAAACTGGGGCCAGTTCATTGGCATTCCAGGACCATGATTGGACCGGAACCATTTTAGGTCCTCTTCAGGATCGGTGCCAGAGATTGTGTCTTCCAGTGTGTGGTAAACTCCCTGATATCTACAATGACAAAGGGCAAGGGATACACTTAAAGTGCAACTATTCAAAGCTCCAACTTCTCCCACATCTGTGTCTTTCTGAAAGGGATGTTATGTCATTTCTGACCTGTGATTGGTTGAGAGGTCCAGGTGCTGCTTAACCTCCAGCAGCACCTCTTTGAAAAATTGAATGCGCTTGTCTTCAAACTGCTGGCACTGCTCGAACACTTGCTCCATGTTTTCCATGTACTGAGGGGTCAATTTGTTCAGCTCCTCGATGGATTTCTCATAACGTTCTTTAGTCTGAAAGGTAAGAAGGGAAGAAATGATAAATCACATTTAACAAACAAAAACTCACGCAGATTCCCACATTCAGCTAAGGGGGGGGGGGGGGGGGGACAAAACAAAATGTCTTCCCAGTTACAAGCCTCCCTCTTAGTCTCTTGCCACAGGAAACTGTACCTTCTGGACCTCTTGCTGACACTTTTCCACCTTTTCCTGGAGTTTCTTTTGGGCTTCAGGGTTATTGTTGCTCTCGAGTTTGCTGTTAGTCTCCCTGCTGGCTGCAAGCTTCTCTTCTTTACAAGCAGTGTGGTAGGCCTTCTTCAAAGTCTCTACCTGCAGGTTTGATGGTTAAAGTAAAATTAAGGAAATGACACAAGTCGTGTGTAACCAGGTAACTTGAAACAGTGTGAGGAAGTGTGGAAAGAATTGTTAACACTGGTATCTGAAGATATAACCACCTCTTTACCCAGCCTTAATTTGTGTGAAAACTTTCAGTGAAGTATGTAAGCAAACAACATTTGTTATGCTTTCCAAAATGTTCAAGTGGCTGCCTTCACATTTATGTGAAACTGATGACCGCACTTGTTCACCGAAAAAGCTGAACTTTTTAACGTCATTTGTAATCATTACGCTAGATGGCTCAAAACAACAAGAGCCAGCCCTAATTTTTAAGTTATAACAGACATTTGTGTGTTTTCCCTTTTCTGAATAGAAAAAAAAATATTTAATGTCCACAAAAACAAAACAAGAAGGCTCGGGCCTATGAATAAAATACTTCATAGTCAGTTTAGAAGGCAGGTCCGATACTGACACAATACCCACTTCCCCCATGTCAGCTAGCCAGTTAATTACCCCCATTTTCTCTCTGCCATTCATCGCTTGTCCTTGCCCATCTGGTCAATCAATAAATCTCCATCACAAAACAGTTTTGCTCAATGACAGGCCAGGATGTCACCATCCCCTGTGACATCATACTCACAGGAAGTAGTGGGAGCCTGAAGGTTGCAACATGCCCGGTTATAAATATGCCCAGGAAGAAGGGGGGGTAAGGTTCCAACAAGTAAACAGGCTAAAATAAAAGTAGCAGTAGGAAATACATAGACCTCATTTTCAACCAAAGGAGTCTCCCTCTGTGCCCTCACCATTTCCTTTCCTATGCCTGGCAGTAACCTTCAAAATCAACACTAACCAGATACAACTGTGCTTGTGCTCTGGTGTTGTTTAAGACATTGTTTGCTCTTCTTTCCATGACTACCACTGAGTCAGTAAAATGTATTCATGAGAACTGAGGGGTAAAATTTATAGCTGTGATCAGCAAGATGATAAATGACTTCCTTGCTTTAGATAAGATGGCAAAACTGGAAAGCTTGCTAAGCACCAAACAGTTTATCAACATGTGCTAACTGTATCAGAATTGTGCAGCCAAAGTCCTGAAACAGACAAAAGGACTCGCTCGATTTTATCAACTGAATTTTAAGACAACAAAATCCACCGAGTGCATTTCATTTTTGACCCACAGACCATAGAAGGTGAATGACATTAACAAATTAAAGTGAAAATGAGCAAAATAATAGCCATCACTTTAAGTTGAGAAATTTTACTCTGCCCTATCCAACTTCAAAGAGGCACAATTGAATAAACTACCAGAGGGATACTGCTGAATGCCATATGAGTCATAAGAAAGACTGTCCTTCCTCAGCAACAAAGGTGTGTTAACACCCTGTTTTTGGTCATCTGACATGCAACCATGGTTGCATATAAAAACCAAAAAGTTAAAAATGAACTTCACAAGAGAAATGACGTTCTCTGACTGCTGAGATCATCTTGTGATAAATATAGCAGTTTTTAAAATTGAGTAATTAAGTACTTCCACCTCTTGAGATAGTCACCCTTAAAATTTCCTTTTTGTGACATTCCTTGTTTGGTAGCTTGTTAGCCTGTCTTTTCAGGCTACAGACCATACAACCAGAGGATGAAATTTAAAATGAGAACCAAGTGATGTTTGTGCCAGACTAAAATTTGTAAAGCCCAATTTTGATTTGCAATCCTCAAATGTGAAGCCTGACCTAAATGTTTAGTTCTAGAGTAAAGCTGACGCTGCTCATGATTTATTAAAGCTAAACTACATTTTTCCTAACTCACATCAAATGTCCTGAGCTCATGAGAAGTTTGAAATTCACACCTCTTTGAGTTTCTTGGCCCAGGGTTTTTGAGCCTTGCGGAAGCCATCTTCAGTCTCTTTAGTCTCTTTGAAGCCACCGATCATCTGTTTGTGGAAGGACTCTCTCTGCCAGTTCTTCAGCTTCTCATAGTCTTCTCCCATCAATGCTGCTTTCACCTCCATGTGAAGCTCGCTCACCTTCTCTGCCTCAGTACACAGAGCAGCCCACGCTCGCTCCAGCGTGCCATATTGAGGTCCTGACGGCAGAGTTATTGAGAAAATTCACGCTTCGATTCAACTTGAGCTCAAATTTCCCATTGTTGATGATGAATCAGCACATTGTTCTGGGTGATAAATATATTAGAAAGATTAAGATGCTACAATAATTATAATTTATTGTAGGTTTTTCACCCAAAGAGCCTTTAGGCAACCGAACCGGCACAGTATAATCTACACTCAATTTACTTAAGACAAAGCAAAATCTTTATGTATATAAAAAAAAAATTAACTATGTACAATTTAATCTTACCTTTCTCTACAAGTTGCCGCCAGCGCTTCCCCCATTCTGTGAGCTGCTGTGCGTAGGCCTTTTCAATACGCGCCCGCTCATGAATGCAGTTCATGAGATCTGTGCAGAGCCGACTACCATCGTCTATCCGTTTCACGGTGCGCTTGTAGTTTCCAACCTGCAAACCAGAACAGTGCTTGTTTTCTATTAAAGGGCTTTCTTTTGGAGAGCAGTTACACCCCTCCCAAGAATGATTTAGAGCATAATTATATTATAATTGATCCTCAATCGTTTGCTTGAGTTGAGCCATTTTAAAAAAAAAAAAAAAAAAAAAAAAAAAAAAAAAAAAAAAAAAGTGTAAATAACCAAGTTACAAACTGTAGAACAGAGGAAAGATTTAATGCATCTCACCTCCCAGAAGCTGTCACTGGAGACATCAATCATGGAGTCATCATAGGTGCCTGACATGGCTGCTGCCCAAAGCTACACTTAGTGTGTGGGTCCTAGAGAAAACGCATGCAAAAATTAAAAGTCAGAATATCCATGTTATGAGCACAAACCACACTCCATTTAAAAAGGTCCAAGGCTTTTTACAATCAGTCTAGTTCACATGTTATTACAGTAACTTTCTGTTTCACAAATGTGTGGGGGGGAGACAAGCTGATGTTCATAAACCAAAAGGAGGAAGGGAAACATTTTAAACACTCAAATTTGTCTTCCCTCCATGCATTACAAAACCACCAAGAAAACAGCATTTAGTCAACATCACTGTTCTGTCACAAAATTCCACAGAGACTACAGCTGTGTTCAGACGCAGATAAGATGTGAAAGATAAAAGGTTCAGAAGAGCAGTTCAGACAGATGCAGAGTGTGTGATCTGGTTCGATAATCTTGGCCAGCAGGTGGGTCCCCCACGCCCCCACCAGCACATATGACAAGTTGAAACCACAGCGGCTACTCACAGAACACTGAGTCTCTATTATCGCAGAAAAAGAAACCATCAAGAGGCGCACAGCGGGCAGCTTCCGTTTCCTCCAGACTAGTACGACAGTCTTTGCTCTGTTACTCCTTGAGTCCTCGCATCCAGCATTTCAAACTCAAAAGCCTCAAAAAACAGGCAGTTTATTCTTCCCTTCACTCCTCTCTGCTAAATTTCCCACTCCTCTCCTTCCTCTCATCCTCATCAACTTGGAGGCCCTTTTCATTCTAGTATCTCATATACATTTTCAGATCAGAGTTGAATCTAACCGATGTCAGCTGACAGTTTGCAAGTATCAACAGGATGCAAATGCTTCTCAAATGGGCACTTCAAAGTGTATTTGAACTTTCACCCAGAAAATTCTGTGCTCAGCTACACTTAGAGCAGAAGTAATTTGAAGTTTTTAATAATGCTCAGATGCTGAGGTAGTAAAGTCAAATGTGGCTTCAATAAAAACATAGCAAATTAAAGCGTTCATGTTCTACCTCTATTTTTTTTAAGATCTGTAACTTAAAAAACAAAACTACACACTTTTAGATGCATTCACACCCACAGTGAGTTTAGCAGTTTTATCAAAGTCTTGTAAAACTCCTCCAGTAGTCACTTTTACTTTAAAAAAATAAATAAAAAAAATCAACTTATAAATCTAACAATTCTCACCCCCAATTGAGAGCTGTCCACTTCCGACTGGATCACACAAGATTCAATTTAGTGCCAAGTATGAACACACTGGGCCCCTTTCAGCTGTGCGAGACAGTGAGAAGATGAGGCCCACTGCTCTGTGGGTCTGTTCATCAATGGTCAGTGGCCCATGGCCTCCAGGGCAGGACTTGGACAGAGGGTAGTATTGTGGTGTCCACAGGCCAGGGAGGCAAATGAACAATTTTCTCTTAAACTGTGAAGTTATGTCGGTCTAACAGCCAATACACACACTCAGAAGAAACTATGCAACAACAGATGGTGTGCCACCATTTCTATACATTTTTTCTTTTTAAGAAAAAAAAAGAAAAAAAAAAGGGGTGAACTTTAATTTTCTCATAAATGACAGCTTTAATAAGCTGTAGTTGTGGAGCATTTTGTCTGCATCAAAAAGTTAGTCCAGTTATAACACCATTCCTGACTCAGTTTATTGTTGTTAAACGGGTTACTTCTCTAAATAAGAGCACCATTTCAATTTCATTATTTGTGCATGTAAGCTACACACTATATAGAGAATCAGAGAAAACAACAATACTGAGTCAAAAATGAGCAAAATGGGTCCCTTTTAAGTTAACAAACACCACACACCCTGTTCAGTCATCATACACTTTTGAACCAATGATGGGTGGAGAAGGGGAACTAACCTTGAGCTCTAACATAACAGACTTGACTGATTAGACGTGACCGTATAGTGCAAAATTCACAATTTTCTTTGTAGACCATCCTTCATAAGAAATCATGTAAGAGGTATAGATGATCAAAATCTCAAAAGAGACAAGCCAGAAGAGTGTAAATGATGAGCATGTGATCATTAAACTTCAAACAGATACCTCTTCATAACAAAATTAATTAGAGCCAATTTCCAAGAATTAAGGGGCATGTGCAATCCTGTTGTCCTATCCCTCCTACCAGCCGTTTCAAACAGTGGACTACACAACACAAGCTACTTGTGTGGGTGACAGGAAGAGAAAAAAAAAACAAAAACGCCCAAACAAAAACAAAGGTGATGTCAAGGGGCAAGGATATTTGAAACCAGCAAGAAAATTCAACAGAAACCTCTAATAACATCATAATGACCTAATATGAGTAAACCAATAACAACCGTAGTAATACACATACACATTTCTGTTTTGCTACTCATGGGAGGGGATGAAACTGAGAATATGACTTTGCCTTTACAAGATACATAAACATCAACATTTTGAGATGTGTTCATGTGCTTGGGGATATGAAAACTCAGTTTAAACTACATACTTATATTCTCAGGATACAAATATGTTTGAGCTAGGGCTGCTCGATTATGGCAAAAATGATAATCACGATTATTTTCACTGAAATTGAGATCACGATTATTTGACGATATTTATTTCGTCCGCCAGAGCTTATATTATTTTTTTACATGCTGTAGTGCCATTTGTGGGAGCATTTCAAGTTGCTATACATCAATACAACTGTTATAGCCCATATTTTAAAAATGTGTATGCATTAAGTCCATAGTAACTACATTAATTGCAAAAAAGTGCAATAAACTACAAAAAAATTGAAAATCGTTTTTGTTTTTACATATATATTTCTACTTGGAGAAATTTAAGAGGTTTATCCCTCAAAACTTTAAATACAAAAAAGTTGCAAAAAATAGTTTACAACAACAACAGGAAATTTATTTTGAGTGTCTTCATAGTTTTATTTTTGGAGATACAGCAATTTTTATATACTGCAGGAAAAACAAAAAAACAATCCTATGATGCAAATTTGCAAAGAATGTGCATGTGCATCAAAATAAACTATTTCCAGCAGTGCAATTCGAGTTCTAAGGCCTATAAGTAAAAAACTACATTTTCCGCAAAAACGATGTCACTTGCGATAGTTCGTGTTGACGTCTTGTTCAATGTGGGAAGTTCATGATCGGATCGGCAAAGCGTGTTTCTGGAATATTATGTTTTTGTTCCTGCAAGCTCTTTTTATGCAATTTTTGCAAAGCTATATGTGGAAGGAAACCGTGACCGAGGACAAGCTGATGGCATAAGAAGTACGTACAACTCCTCTGGTTTCATATGGAAAAAAATTTATTGTGCTAGCTTAGCGTTCAGGTTCTACAGGGATTTAAAAATAGTTACGCAAAACGAGCATGCTGCTCTGACCGGCTTTAAAGGTTTAACAATAACAATGTATTGAATAATGACTTTAAAAATAATATAAAATAGTGTGCAAATACTGATAACAGTGCAAATGTTTGCAATATAAGAAATAAATGAAAAATGTGAACTTTGCAGTGTTGCTCTGTGGTGCAGCTACGACACCATAGCAAAGTTTACACACTGTGTCTACTTGATCCACGTCTGACTCCGCGAAGCCATAATGTTTCCACACCACTTAAGTTTTTTTTTTTTTACCTCTCTTTTCAACCAACGGCAGTCCACTCCTCTCCAAATAACTTCTGCTTAGCTTTCCGAGCTTCCCTCGGGTCCTCTTAATTGTTGTGACGCGTGTTCGAAATGCAGAGCAGTGCGCTTGATTTGCCACATGGAGCAGCGCGAGAGTAAAGCATGAGGGAGGGGCTAATAATCGGCTCAGTCATTTTTAATGATCGTTGAAAGCCCAGATGTAATCGTGATTAAAATTCGATTAATTGAGCAGCCCTAGTTTGAGCAGGTGATTGTTCTAGTAGCTACATTCAAAATAAACAAGGATGAATAGGACAATCTGTTACACACTTAAAAGAAACTTAAATCGCCACAAAGACTGAATTCCTATATAGGAAAACCTCTGCACACCCTTGGCTCTGAAGGACATTGTGTGGACTGTGCTAAACAATTGAACACAGCTTGAGCCAGAACTGTAAACAATGGTGTTGACTAAGCTGGGGTCTGAAGTCCACTCAGTCTGTCACTGTAGGAGAACGCTGGAAATTTCAACACTATGCTGCTATGCCCAAGCAAAAAAACAACAACACTTAAATATGCGGAAACTAAAGTCGAGAGTGTTTATCGTTTAAATTTGAATTGAATAAAAATGACAAGTGTCTTTCTAAATGTATGATTTAATCAAGACTATAGACTGCCTTAGATTACAGGCTTAGAAATTGCATAATCACTGAAGTCTGATAAGTGTATGTACTAACCACAGTGGAATTTAATTGCTGACAATAGCCTTAAGATAGAAGTGAACAAATACATTCCTCAGTGCCTGACTGAGCCATGGCATGTTAAGTAAATTCCCACACTGTCACTACTCGAACCCATTTTGCAAAAAACACACCAAAGAGCTGTTCTACGAATTGAGTTCAACACAGCCAGGCTTTCTTCGAGTTAGCTGGACTGACAAAACCCCAAACAGATAACAGTATCTTGATAGCGGTTATCAACTTTCTTTGCCAACCCTGGCTCTCCAAGTGCCCACATGAAAGGGTGAGTTTGACACATCATTTCCCTTTTTTGCCACATCAAAGACTCAAGTTCTACACTGAACGATACTGCATACTTCCAAAGAAAGGGGCAAATATACCAACACAGAAGATGCTGCATAAAATCAAGAATCTTTGAATGGAGAAAAAAAATAAATAAAAAAAAATAAAAATTCCAGCATCGTTTTTCCGTTTTTCCATTAATCTTGCTTTGTAATACACTTGTCAGGCTGTCTGTTTGGAAAGTAGTATTAGTGGTTTCTTTTGTGAATGGTTTAAAAAGCAGACTCCGAATAGGGTGAGCACGACCTGATGAGGTATAGTTTACCTCTGCTTAAGTGTTGAAACAAACAGTAAAACAGGACAGGTTGAGCATATGATATTGAAAATAATAATAATAAAATCATCTTCCTTAAAATCATATTGTTTTAAATAGATATGAGTAGTATAAAGCGAGCTCAAGTCTGTTCAATACTCTTATATGAATGACATTAACTTCTAAAACAGTTTACTGTTATTTTAGCTGCTGTTGTAACAGTTCTAAGGTTGTAAAGGTTCAAGGATGTATTCACAGACTACCACATATCTTTAGGCATATATGTATAATTATTAGGAGGAGGAAGAAGAAGAGGAAGAAAAAAAAAAAAAAGACTCGTCTATTACTGTGTTCAACATTTTTAGTCTTTATTATAGCTGGATTTGCTTTCCTTCATGGGGCTTTCCATGATAATCTCATTAGTTTCCAGCTGTGCTGATTTATAATTTCTCCGCATTGGGCATAACATAATGTCAAAATGTGACATTTTGTCATTATGTAGGACACAGGGATAACTGATAAATGCTGTGCATTCCCTCAAAAACAGGACATCGACCAGTGCTGATGAATGGCAAAAGATGACCATTTTATTAAAAAGCACATGAACACTTACTGTAGTATGCTGGCAAGAAGTGAGAAAGCCTGAGTCACGTCTGTAAAAAGACACGAGCTCCCAGTGACTTCTGCAAATGGTGGGAAAGACTGCTAAGCAAAACACACCCTTTACCAAGGGCATATTCCTTTCCATAAGCTATCAATAGACAGACTTCTCATTGCATGTTTATGTTCCTCAGAGTGCCCTGCAGACTGTCACAGATAGTAATGAATGAAGCAGAAAAGCAGGAAACAACAGGACGTACGCACCACAGAAATGAGCACATATATACAGCCGACAGGCGCACACATGCCTAAAGCAGTCTTTATATCAGTGGTTGAGAAACATAATCAGAACACCAGATGATACAAAGCAAGTGGTTTGATGAGGATTTGTGATACGATGGCCATTTTCAGTAAAACATTTAATAGTGAAACACAGATATTGCTCCATTCATGTGACATAATCTCATTCTGCCTCCATCTAAATGCATTCAGTAATTGGAGGTATGCTGATGACTTCTGTGTCAGTTTTTGTTGCCTGACAAATACATGTTAGTCTGGATATCTGCCAGTATAAGCAAGAACCCACAACTTATAAAATGAAATGAAAAGGCACATCCACATTTGCTATATTTTTTCCTCAGATAAGATTTGCAAGAATTTTTGAATGGGCCACTAATGACTCCAGGATTGATAGATATTTAACTGCCTGCAAACTGGGCTGCCACGATTAGTCGACTAATCACGGTTACGTTGACTATCAAAATTATCGACAACAAATGTAATAGTCGGTGCGTCGTTTAAAGCCTTGTAAGATCCTAAAAGACGCACGAGTTAGTAGGATTTAAGAGTGTAATAACGGACTGAAACAGAAGATGGCAGCATTGCATGTACAAGGATGCCAGCTGCCATTAAACCCTGAAGTAGAAGAAGCAACTCAGTTTTCGTAGCTGTGTCCAAATTCAGGCCGCATCCTTTGGAGGCCGATTACGTTACAGCAGCGTGACGAAGGCTTCCCAAATTCGAAGACGCCTCCAACTGCGTTCTTCATTTCCTCAGCGTAGCTCAACCCCCAACCCATCCCAGGAATCATAGCGCGGCCCAGCCAATTCCAGTTTCCAACAATGGCGGCAGCTACTTAGTTCTAATATTACTTTTTCTGGGTCACAAAATAAACTTTTAAGATATTTTCAGGCGAGAATGTAGCTGTGCAAATATCTGATCGGTTTATCAAGACATCACATATTTGCAAAAGTGCTCTGACGTTTTCGGAGACATCTCTTACCCACCAGCTGGCTAGCTAGCTGGGGGGGTTTAAGTGGTCACTCGAGCCAGCGAGAACACCGGACTCTCGGCAAATCGTTTTCAAACCCCCCGCGGACTTTCGCTACTCAGGTTAAACATGATATATCAGTGACTTAGATAACTTAAAACTGTTATTGTTTGGCTTTTTTTTTAGCGTTTTATTTGTTCCTGAGTAAATCGGTCTTGCTGAGATTAAAGTTATAGTTTTCCCACAGCTGAATAAACGTCAAACAGAAAACTGATTAAACGGAACTGTGAGATGGTCGAGAATTTACTCCAGTGTCCTGTTATATTTTAGATAGCAAGGAGCAGACGGCTGAGTTTATTAAACTCCACTGAGACAATCTGCAAATTTTATTAAAAGTTTAATAAACTATCATCTTGTCTTTATTTTTAGTTTGCACATACCTTAAACACTTCAAGCTGTAAGCTAATGGTAGTTATACAAATCCAGACGCATGCTGGTGCAATAAGCTGTATGTTTTACGTCCAATGGATGCATGATCTTATTAGTCGACTAGTCGCAAAAAATAATCGGTGACTAGTCGACTATCAAAATAATCGTTTGTGGCAGCCTTACTGCAAACCATAAGAGGTAAAAGAACCAGGAAATTGATTAGTTGTGAAGCTATGATACTTTTTTATGTGGAGGGTAGACTAAATGTTTGAGCAACTTCAACCATTTTCATACATGACATACACAAAACAATGCAAAAAATGAAATATGTGCTGAAAGCTAATCACATGGAAGTTACTTACCAGAGCAAGGGTGATTTTTTTTTTGGTTTTGCATGTTTCCATTTTACTTTATTGTAGTACAAAGCAGCTGCAATCTCTGTGGTGGAGAGTGCAGCTGAGCTGATCTATCCCTTCAATATTGCACTTTCACTGCAGGGCATTGTTTAATACCAACTGTGCTAAAGAAGGAGGGGAAAAAAAAGAAAAAAAAAACAAAACTTGTGCACTCAGGAGTAGTAGTAGTATCCACCAAAAAATAAAAATAAATAAAATCACAGGCCATGACCTTTAATATCTATCACTCTCAGTCAACTCTGCCCTCCTTTCCTCACATGAGCTCAACAGCTGCTCTTAAAGGAATATGCCTTTCCAGAACAGCATCTGTGGCCCTTACAGACATCACTGGTAGAACTTAACTATAGTTAAGAAGCCTCAGATCTCTACACAATGAAACCGCTGGTCCGTCAACACCCAGTTAACTGTAGCCTCGACATCACTGATCAGTCCCCCTGTTGCTCAGTGGACAAGGATAAACAATGGCATTTGTTCCACAATTTCAGGCACTTTCCACTCTGTATGCCAGCAGCATGGAGAGAAACATAATGGAGGGAAATCCAGTATTACATGAAAGGGAAAGAGGAGATTGTTACATCACCACCAGGCATGTTTTCCTGTGGAAGCCCCAGTCTTGCATTATGAGCAGTATGCAAAGTCTTCAGCAAAGTAGGGCTGCCACAAACAATTATTTTGATAGTCGACTAGTCACCGATTATTTTTGCAATTAGTCGACTAATCAGATCATGCATCCATTGGACGTAAAACGTACAGCTTACTGCAATAAGCATTCATCTGCCCTTATAGAACTATCATTAGCTTACAGCTTTAAGTGCGTAAGGTATGTGCCAACTAAAAATAAAGACAAGATTATAGTTTAATAAATTTTAATGAAATTTACAGATTGTTTCGGTGAAGTTTAATAAACTCCATGCTATCTAAAATATAACGGGACACCGGAGTATATTCTCCAGCATCTCACACTTTTGATAATCAGTTTTCTGCTTGACATTTATTCAGCTGTGTAAAAACTATAACTTGATTTCTCAGCCAAACCAATTTACTCAGGAACAAATAAAATACTAAAAAAAGCCAAACAATAACATTTTTAAGTTATCTAAGTGACTTATATATGTTTAACCTGAGTAGCGACAGACGGCAGTGGGTTTGAAAACGATTTGCCGGGAGTCCGGTGTTCTCACGGGCTCTAGTGAGCCTTGCCCCCGGCTAGCTATCGAGCTAGTGGGTAACAGACGTCTCAGAAAACGTCGGAGCGCTTTTGAAAATGTGGTGTCTTGGTAAACTGAGCAGATATTTGAGGTTTACACAGTTACATTCTCGCCTAAATATACGTTAAACGTTTATTTTGTGACCCAGAAAGAATAATAAGAGTAATATTAAAACTAACTAGCTGCCGCCATTGTTGGAAACTGAGCTGGGCTGCGCTATGAATTCTGGGACACCGCTTCTTCTTCTTCTTCGGGGTTTAACGGCAGCTGGCATCCTTGTATATGCAGTGCTGCCATCTTCTGTTTCAGTCCGTTATTACACTCTTAAATCCTACTACTTATTCCTGCGTCTTTTGTGATCTTACAAAGCTTCAAATGACGCGTCGACTATTAAATCAGTCGTCTACGATTTTGATAGTTGACGTAATCGTGACTAGTCGACTAATCGTGGCAGCCCTACAGCAAAGAACCGCAAACAAGTAATCTACCAACTGTTACAAATCAATTTCTTATCCTTATTTTTGTTTATAAGTGGATTGGCATAAAAGAAGCAATACTTATTTTTTGTACTTTACATACTGTTATTAGTGTTGTTGATATAACAATATATATCGGATGACAATATAAAAACAGCTATCATTTCATTTTACGTTTGTTTCGTGGTGTCGGAAAATAAACTGTTTATGGCAATATTTTCTCATCGTTTTGATGGTCATTCTAGTGGCTATATTAATTTCTTAAACTTCTCTCTTTCTCTTATATTTTATATAACCACACTATGGATGGACAAGCGTCTGTTTTTATGCGTTGTGGTTAGCAACAACGAAGGTAACACCATCACGTGTCCGCTTGTTTATGTTCCACATAAACCTTTCACAATAAAGCTCAAGATCCTGTTGAGACTTTTCAAAATAAACTGAATCACGTGAAAGAGCAGATTATTTACGGATGAGAAGTAAAACAAAAAACAAAACAAAAAAAACAAAACCTTAGACTCAAACCTTAGAGGCTTTTCCCCGCAGCACGCTGTGTAATAAATACTCACAAAAAACAAAAAAACAAAAACAAACAAAAACGGCAGCTGTTACAACTTATGTCTAAAAATTTATAATTTCATGCATCTGTTAAAACACTTGATTCCAGCTACATGACGCGCAGCTGGAAACACTTCCATAAGTCGAGCTGCCCGAGATTCACAGAATTTACAGAAAGTGTTACATTTTTGTGATTTATATCGTTATCGGGACGATAGAATTCTTATATCGGGATATGAGATTTTGGTCATATCGCACACCCCTAACTGTTATAATGGCAAATGCTCATGCAGTGGGTTGTTTTTCCTGCTTCTTCCTATACATCACGTCAGAGAGTGGATAGCACTAATACGGTAATTTCAGGCACCATCCAGGTGTTCATAGAAGCCCCAAATCTTCTGTTTCCAAGGGGAAGCTAAAGAGAAGAAGGCTGGTATAAAGGGAGACAGAAAGAACTCTTTTTTTAAACTGTAATAAGAAGTCCTAATCTAAAATAAATAAGGATTATGTTGAACTGAATTAGGTCTGGGCAATTAATTCAATTTAAAACTCAATTATCTACCAGTTACGAACACAATATTTACATTCACTGCTTGAGTCAAGAGGACCAAAAGAAAGCCTTCAGTCAAAAAACACCAATGTAAAAGTCCTCTTGGGCACAGATTTTATGCCCAAGTAAATGCAAATGCTACTTAGAGAAAAAATAAAGTTACTTTTCTTTAACCAACCCTGGAAAGCCCAAATATATTTGGTGGCCACCAAAACTTCTTATTTAGAGGAAAAACAGCTGCACAAAACACCCATCATGATGTCGAGGAGCACAAGAGTAAGAGACTGTGAAAACAGGGGGGGGTTTGGTTATGAGATGAACTCAGTAGCATATTATTTATTTATTCTAGTTCTAGTAAAGATAGTCTCATCAAGTGTTGCAGGCCCATAGTCATTTAACTTCTTCGTGGGAATACACCAACAACAGTACCTCAAAATGCAGTGAAGTGTCCTCAGCCTGAATTGGAACACCCATTCTAAGTTTAGCTTGGTTATGTGAAGGTCCAATCATTTTGGATGTCTTCCCCCCCGATAAAAAAAGGAACCAGGTGCATTTTCACTACTGCTTTACCCTGACAACAAAACTACACATACAAAACACAAGGACCTCAAATCTCCGCCTTAGTATCCATCTCTAAATTCTCCTGCTACATGATGACTGATAACTTCCACTCATTCATGGTTAATGTCATGACCATTAGGTGTTTTGTTATAGTCAGTCCCCAAAGCTCTGAGCAATATAGACACAGACTGTCGGGATATGTGCAGCACAGGAGTTGAGGAGGGCAGAACTTGGCAGCCAGATGACACTGCAGCAAACTGAGCAGAGCAGATCAAGAGGGCATGTGTCAGAGCTCAGACAAACATACCAATCTATTAGTTTCCACGGAAAATGTTAAAATTATGTAATGCTGCGAGCACAGCGTGCAAGCTAGGAGGTTATCTTTACTTGCGAAACCTGCCCCGCCCTTTACCACTTCAGCTCCAAACTCGCATTACAAAAACGTGAGAACAGTTGAGGTGAAACAGCTTAAAGCAGCTGACCGACTCTGCTTTATAACAATAACATCAAATCCCACATAAATCACGGTGACATTTAGTACATTACCACTTAACTGTGCTGGCTTAAGTCTTACTACAGGTCCCCGGAATATCCAAGTTACTGCAACCGTGATAATAGTCAGTGGTGAACTAGTTCAACTTCACTTTTACAGTCCATGACACACCTGAAACCACTTTAGCGCTACCATTATCTGACCTTTCCCACGACTAAATACCGGTTCTCGTGTTTGTAAAGCCAACTTCCTTCAAGTGCGAATTAATAAAGTTAGCCCTCAGTTAGCTCCAACATTAGCGAATAAGCCACAGCCCCTTCAGTTAGTAAATGTAAGTTAGTAATAGAGCACAACATAAAAGTATCTATGTAAACTTACCTTAAACTGGTCCTATTGAGGATTTATGATCTAATGAAGCGTTACTGGTCCCAGTGGTACCAATTTACAAATCTTTTCGCCGTTTTTCTGCTCAGCAGCGGCACCATGGATCAACTGACTGAAATAGCCGTGTCAGTTATAAGCAGACGACCCTGCACATCCGGTCAAGATTTTCACAATAAGACTGCGAGGACAGGCGATGACGTATATATAACGCCAAGCAGAGTTTCACAGAGATCATAGAGCTGAAGGAGACTGCTTGAATTAAATTACACACTTTATTGAGCAAACAGCTCATGTGAGATCTTTAAAACAATTAAATAATGAAATGCATAACAAAAAAGTCCTTTTTTTGTTTTCCATAAATAATGTTTGAATTTACAGCTTTCGCTTGAAAATATTTGTGCTCATATGTTTGCAACTTTTAACAAAAACAAGTTTTTTTTTGGCAAATAAAATAAGTATGTAAACAAATTTTATGGTTATAGCATATTCAAAACAAAGGTGCTATACCATAAAACACACCACAACAATACAAATAAATAATAATAAATATTAGATTTAAACAGCACACTATCATGGTATTTACATAAAATTATACAAGAGACTGTCATCCAGCCACAGTTCCAATGATCAGCCACTTCCAAAATCTTCATATAAAGTATGTCTTCAGATTAAAGAGAAACACTGCAAGTAAATCATGGTCATGGTGGTAATGTATTCTATGTTTCTCTCTCTCTCTCTCTCTCTCTCTCTCTCTCTCTCTCTTTCCCTCATATATGTATATGGAGGATTTTTCATTTATGTATATATTTTTTAAATGATTTACTCCAAAAATATTTTTATACAGGTTTAAAATACATTTTAATTAATGAAATGGCAAAAAGAAAAAAAAGAAAAGACACTTGGCCTTAACTGTATGTGGACCAATAGGGCGAGTCAACCCTCAAAGGCTTATTTTAAACCAGAAAAAAATTACTTGTGGCCTCATTATAATATTGCACTTGTAATCTGAAGAAACTAATCTGGAAAAAAATGTTTAGCAGAGATGAATTCTGTTTAGGCAACCTAAGTGGTGCATTTGTTTCTCGATATTCTCGGTGTCACACACTTTATTTTGAAATCACATGACTTCCGATGCTGGACTAGTCAAGATAGATTTTCTTATGCAAACGAGCGAGACGCGCATTCTGACGTCACATTCCCCAGAAAACTTTTTTAGATTACTATTTATGAAAAGTTAGTAGTTCCCACTGTGAGGTCTGTGGCGCTCCAGACCATGTCATCTGAAAACAATAGATACGGAGGTACAAAGAGCCAACAATATAGCACATCTACTGCTGTTTGGGGTAATTTTGGGGGGGGGGGGGGACTCTAATTAAATCTCACCAGATATGAGAACTGGGTGCTGCTGGCCTCTGTTCCTATGTATCGCTGCTGACGATATCCATGTTTGTTTTTTTTTTATTAAAATGAATCAGCAACAGAATGACACAAATTCTCCTCTGAAAATCAGAAAGTACACTGTGGAATCGGAGGAGGCATGTTTTTTTCATCCTCTTACAAATATTTATTCAGATAATGAATCCGTGAGAAAATATTATCAATGAAAGATGATTAAAAAAAATAAACAACCACAGATGGCTTTTCAGAAATAGGAAGTTATAACCGCCTTGTGCTTCCACCAAAATAACACATGTAAAGCCCATTGACTAATTCTGTAACTTGAGCTAAGATATGATTAACAGAGATGTGCAATGGTCACTTTCCAATGAACAATAGATTTCTTTCACACCAGCAGATGACATATGACATGCAAATAAACTGACTGCTCTTATTGTTGAAGGGTCAATACACACAAATTGACAAATTGCAACCATAACTGTTTATCAGCGCATCAACAGTACGATATTTTATTGAAATATAAAAGCAAAAAACATTTAAAGGAGTTTCTGTTCATGTATTGTTCACAAAAGTTTGTAAAGGGGTTAAAGACAAGCAGCTGTGGGAACCTAACCTTCCAGTAAATTTGGTTTCTAAATTTAAATTTGGTTCGTAAAAACAGAGTGTTTACTTTGGGGACTTCAGTCAGAAATCACAGGCCACAGCATGTACAGCTTACACCACTTGACAACCTGCTGATAACCAAAAAACAGTACCATGCAGAGACCTGCTTTGCTGCTGTGGCAACAGCAAGAACATATAGGTCTTAGGCTTTTTGAAGGCTTGACCTCTGATTATTCTCTAGATTACACATTTATTTTCAACAAAGACTACAACCCTCCCCCTAACAGTAACCTGACAGCTTTTTATTTAAACAGAATGAATTTAGTAAAGTAAAGAAAGGTGTACTTTTTTACACAGCTTGTTATTTCAAATCATGACTCCGCACAAATAATGCAACTAAAGAAAAGCAGCATTTAATTACACAGAAAACAGCACAAAGGACACTGTGTCAGGACAGAGCTGAATCATACTGTTTCAACCTTGTTTAATCACAATTTGATGGCAGACACTATTCTCTAAACCCTTTCACTGTCTTTTCGTTGCTATTTGGAGAAAATGATCATGGATAATACTCCTGATTGTTGACTTGAATTAGAAGTGGAAGTAGTAATAAATGCAGAACTTTTGAAAACCTTTTCAAGTTACACCTTCTGTAATTCATTTTAATACATCTTATATCATTTCACAGGCAAAGTCATTAGTGAATTCATGGAAAAAGTAAAAAATTACAGAAAAAATGTTAGCAGCAGCCCAAAACAGAATCAGTAAGGTAAGAGGGAGTTTTGTAACTTTATTTTAAAAGACCAAGATTTATTTCTCAGCTTGTCGCCAATATCATTTAGCCCCAAATCCAGTTATCAGAAAGATGGACGATAACTCTTCATCAGTGTTTCAGTTTTTTAGTAGTTGAAGGAAATGAGCAGGCAATAAGAAAACATCCCAACACATATAATTAGCATTTAAATTTTCAGCAGATGTGACAACGGGTCAGACTCGAAATGAGACATACTTTTTAAAGCACATGTAAAGAAATAAAGTGCAAGAGGAATACAATCATCAAAACCCCGCAAAACATACTGATAATGAACGTACAAAAAATTAATAAAGTCTGTTAACATTTAGTACTGCTAATTCTGCCTATCGACTGCCTTTTAATAAATTAAATCTTTAAATCACTTCTATTTGATAACTTTATACCACTTCATTACCATACAGTGTATGTTCTCATTAGCACCGGTGTGGAAGGTCAAGTTAAAGTGTCAGCAATCCAATGTCATGCATAGTAATCCTTCATGTCCATCTCCGAAGATTTCATCAGCACTTGTCTTAATTGTGGAAACCGCTGCTGTATGTGATATTTGACCTACTTGATTTGACCTTAAACCTGTCAGAGCACTGTCAGTTCCACTTATTTTGTTTTACATTCATATAAACAGTGACAAACACAAGCTTTTCAACCTTCTCAATGTGAGCACATAGCTGATTTTTCTCCACTGAGCAGCAGTGCCATTGCTCCCTGTGCCACAGTCAGTGAAATCTGGACGGAGGGAGCATCTGTCCAATGTGCTAAAAAAAAAAGAAGTCCAAGTGGTTCACCACAGAAGGTCCCTGGAGTGTTGTACAGGAAGTAAATTTTAGGGAAAAATTATCGCTTCACTTCCAGGTGGCGGCAGTAGGGCGAACGCCTGCACTCCCCTTGGTGCCCTTTGACCCAAGTGACTGACCGGAACGGCTCCGCAGGTCACGCTCAGCATTCTCGCTCTGCGCCTGCTCTTCGTCATACCTGATGACACAGAAACAGTGGATGTTCAGTGAATGTGTAAGCAAAGGGATTTCCTGAAACAACACCCCCGTATTGTGCACAACAGCTGTATTTGAAACTCTATGCAGCATCACTCTGATGGCTCAGCTGGAAGAGCAGAGGATTGTAGTGAGTGTTTAGATAAATTCCATAGGTTCAAAACTGGCATAATTACCTTCTTAAGTTTGGTTTATTTGGTCTTATTATGTTTGACAAGCCCAGACACTGGTACTGTTTTTTGGTTTTGTTTTGTTTTTTACAGATAACTGCAGAGCAGAAGAAGAGGGCAGAAAGTCAGACACAGGAACAGAATAAAGAAGCTGCTCAGCTTTCAAAATAAAAGACCTTATACGGAGTAAACCTCCACTTCTAAAATGCTCTTGTGAAATTTGTAATGAAAAAAATGGAAGAAATTCAGACAGATAAAGACATAAAGCTGGTATTTTCCACTGGTTCACAGGAATTCATGGGAAGAAATTATTTTGAGTGGGCTTGATGTTGTGGTGTGTCAGGAGTAGTAGTATAGGCTTATTGCAGTAAACCGTGTCTTGACTAGTTAATAATAACAAAAAGGGTTCCTTCAAGCAAGACTTTAACCAGTTGCGTAAAAATTTACAAGTAACCCACTACAGTCCTGCATAATACCAACTGAGCTAACGAAGGCAAACCCTGTGCAATGCCCCACTGAAGTAGTCGCACTAAAACAACATCTTAACATGATTATATGATAAGCACGATTCAGCAAAAAGTTCAGTAGTTAAAAATCACAGTAGTGGAACTGAAAAGAAAATTTCACGGCTTTGCTAACATTTTCCTTCGAGCTGGATTTGAACCAGCAACTAAGGATACAACGCCAGCATAATCTACTACCTAAGATTATGACTTAATAACCATGTTATGGTCCTCTGGTCTACCAACTGAGCTATTGAAGCAAGCCACACACGCATAGCTCATTAGGACGACCTATTTTATTCACAAACACTGGTCCATCAAAAGTCACCAACATTCATGATTGACTACAAAATCATGTGTTAATATGTGTGTTAATTATATGTATTAACTACACATAACAAGTAGTTAATGAGTATAAGCTATGGGCTCAATGCTGCATACAGTATGTTGACTAGTTAAGCAGTACCAAACAGATATTCCAGTGGAGTTCTGCTTATGTAATGGGATTCAAGGTGTGCAAATACATTCTGTTAAATAAATATTTAATACCAAAGAGTGAAATATGGAGTTAACATTCATGTAAACATCTATCTAGATATCCATTAGTTAAATCAACAGCCTCCTTTGATGCAGGTTTAAACCAGTGACCTAAAGCTTCCCATGTTAGTCCAGCGCTCTACCAAGAGAGCTATCGAAGGAAGCCAGTCCACAGTGTCCCACTGGAGGAGTTCCACTAGAGCAAAATCTTTACACGAATATATGACAAGCACAATTCTCTAAAAAGGGCAGCAGTTAAAAGGGCTCTATTAGGCAGTAAATGAACTGATCAGTGATCCGAGAAAAAGAGATGGACACTCCTCTATGGAAAAGAGGATTTCACTAACATCTCCCTTCAAGCTGGACTTGAACCAGCGACTGAGGATAGCCACGGATACGTCGTCAACCCAATCCACTATCTAAGGATATGACGTTGTATCCATGTTATGGTCCTCTGCTCTACCAGCTGAGCTATCGAAGGAAGACACACACACAGCTCTTATTAGGACGACCTATTTTATCCACAAAGCACTGGTTATCAAACAGGTCGCTTAGAAAAAAAGTCAGTCTTTTATTACAAGTTCAGAAGATTATACTTAATTATTTATTTATTTACACTATAGTTTTATCTCTCTCTCTCTCTACATATATATATGTACATATACTGGTATTTTCCTATATTTAGAAGTGGTCAGACTGTAATTAATAAGCTGAGCACCACACACTATTAAAAGCCTCTGGTTTGAGTCAGATTTGAGCTGAAAACTGAAGTAACAAAGTTACTTAGAAAGTAAAATCCAATGTAGATGGACACTCCTCTATGGAAAAGAGGATTTCACTAACATCTCCCTTCAAGCTGGACTTGAACCAGCGACTAAGGATAGCCACGGATACGACGTCAGCCCAATCCACTACCTAAGGATATGACGTTGCATCCGTGTTGTGGTCCTCTGCTCTATCAGCTGAGCTATCAAAGGGAGCTAGTCCACAGTGTCCCACTGGAGTAGTTCCACTAGAGCAAAATCTTTACACGAATATATGACAAAAACAATTCTCTAAAAAAAGGGCAGCAGTTAAAAGAGCTCTATTAGGCAGTAAATGAACTGATCAATCATCCAAGAAAAAGAGGATTTCAATCACATCTCCCTTCAAGCTGGACTTGAACCAGCGACTGAGGATAGCCACGGATACGTCGTCAACCCAATCTACTATCTAAGGATATGACGTTGTATCCATGTTATGGTCCTCTGCTCTACCAGCTGAGCTATCGAAGGAAGACACACACACAGCTCTTATTAGGACGACCTATTTTATCCACAAAGCACTGGTTATCAAACAGGTCGCTTAGAAAAAAAGTCAGTCTTTTATTACAAGTTCAGAAGATTATACTTAATTATTTATTTATTTACACTATAGTTTTATCTCTCTCTCTCTCTACATATATATATGTACATATACTGGTATTTTCCTATATTTAGAAGTGGTCTGACTTTAATTACTAAACTGAGCACCACACACTATTAAAAGCCTCTGGTTTGAGTCAGATTTGAGCTAAAAACTAAGTAAGAAAGTAAAATCCAATTTAGATGGACACTCCTCTATGGAAAAGAGGATTTCACTAACATCTCCCTTCAAGCTGGACTTGAACCAGCGACTGAGGATAGCCACGGATACGTCGTCAACCCAATCCACTATCTAAGGATATGACGTTGTATCCATGTTATGGTCCTCTGCTCTACCAGCTGAGCTATCGAAGGAAGACACACACACAGCTCTTATTAGGACGACCTATTTTATCCACAAAGCACTGGTTATCAAACAGGTCGCTTAGGAAAAAAGTCAGTCTTTTATTACAAGTTCAGAAGATTATACTTAATTATTTATTTATTTACACTATAGTTTTATCTCTCTCTCTCTCTACATATATATATGTACATATACTGGTATTTTCCTATATTTAGAAGTGGTCTGACTTTAATTACTAAACTGAGCACCACACACTATTAAAAGCCTCTGGTTTGAGTCAGATTTGAGCTAAAAACTAAGTAAGAAAGTAAAATCCAATTTAGATGGACACTCCTCTATGGAAAAGAGGATTTCACTAACATCTCCCTTCAAGCTGGACTTGAACCAGCGACTGAGGATAGCCACGGATACGTCGTCAACCCAATCCACTATCTAAGGATATGACGTTGTATCCATGTTATGGTCCTCTGCTCTACCAGCTGAGCTATCGAAGGAAGACACACACACAGCTCTTATTAGGACGACCTATTTTATCCACAAAGCACTGGTTATCAAACAGGTCGCTTAGGAAAAAAGTCAGTCTTTTATTACAAGTTCAGAAGATTATACTTAATTATTTATTTATTTACACTATAGTTTTATCTCTCTCTCTCTCTACATATATATATGTACATATACTGGTATTTTCCTATATTTAGAAGTGGTCAGACTGTAATTAATAAGCTGAGCACCACACACTATTAAAAGCCTCTGGTTTGAGTCAGATTTGAGCTGAAAACAGAAGTAACAAAGTTACTTAGAAAGAAAAATCCAATGTAGATGGACACTGCTCTATGGAAAAGAGGATTTCACTAACATCTCCCTTCAAGCTGGACTTGAACCAGCGACTAAGGATAGCCACGGATACGACGTCAGCCCAAACCACTACCTAAGGATATGACGTTGTATCCGTGTTGTGGTGCTCTGCTCTACCAGCTGAGCTATCAAAGGGAGCTAGTCCACAGTGTCCCACTGGAGTAGTTCCACTAGAGCAAAATCTTTACACGACTATATGACAAAAACTATTCTCTAAAAAAGGGCAGCAGTTAAAAGAGCTCTATTAGGCAGTAAATGAACTGATCAGTCATCCGAGAAAAAGAGGATTTCAATCACATCTCCCTTCAAGCTGGACTTGAACCAGCGACTGAGGATAGCCACGGATACGACGTCAGCCCAATCCACTATCTAAGGATATGACGTTGTATCCATGTTATGGTCCTCTGCTCTACCAGCTGAGCTATCGAAGGAAGACACACACACAGGTCTTATTAGGACGACCTATTTTATCCACAAAGCACTGGTTATCAAACAGGTCGCTTAGAAAAAAAGTCAGTCTTTTTTTACAAGTTCAGAAGATTATACTTAATTATTTATTTATTTACACTATAGTTTTATCTCTCTCTCTCTCTACATATATATATGTACATATACTGGTATTTTCCTATATTTAGAAGTGGTCAGACTGTAATTAACTCATTCACTGCCAGCCATTGGCAGTGAATGAGTTAAACCCATTGACTCATTCACTGCCATTGACGGCTATAGACGTCAATGGCAGTGAATGAGTTAATAAACTGAGCACCACACACTATTAAAAGCCTCTGGTTTGAGTCAGATTTGAGCTAAAAACTGAAGTAACAAAGTTACTTAGAAAGTAAAATCCAATGTAGATGGACACTCCTCTATGGAAAAGAGCATTTCACAAACATCTCCCTTCAAGCTGGACTTGAACCAGCGACTGAGGACAGCCACGGATAC
This sequence comes from Rhamphochromis longiceps, assembly GCF_057381845.1. NCBI lineage: Eukaryota > Metazoa > Chordata > Actinopteri > Cichliformes > Cichlidae > Rhamphochromis > Rhamphochromis longiceps. The sequence goes on along the minus strand of NC_140573.1, from coordinate 28,766,261 downwards.
GCCGTCAGTCCAATCCACTATCTGAGGATATGACGTTGTATCCATGTTATGGTCCGCTGCTCTACCAGCTGAGCTATCGAAGGAAGACACACACACAGCTCTTATTAGGACGACCTATTTTATCCACAAAGCACTGGTTATCAAACAGGTCGCTTAGAAAAAAAGTCAGTCTTTTATTACAAGTTCAGAAGATTATACTTAATTATTTATTTATTTACACTATAGTTTTATCTCTCTCTCTCTCTACATATATATATGTACATATACTGGTATTTTCCTATATTTAGAAGTGGTCTGACTTTAATTACTAAACTGAGCACCACACACTATTAAAAGCCTCTGGTTTGAGTCAGATTTGAGCTAAAAACTAAGTAAGAAAGTAAAATCCAATTTAGATGGACACTCCTCTATGGAAAAGAGGATTTCACTAACATCTCCCTTCAAGCTGGACTTGAACCAGCGACTAAGGATAGCCACGGATACGACGTCAGCCCAATCCACTATCTAAGGATATGACGTTGTATCCATGTTATGGTCCTCTGCTCTACCAGCTGAGCTATCGAAGGAAGACACACACACAGAGTTCATTAGGACGACCTATTTTATCCACAAAGCACTGGTTATCAAACAGGTCGCTTAGAAAAAAAGTCAGTCTTTTATTACAAGTTCAGAAGATTATACTTAATTGTTTATTTATTTACACTATAGTTTTATCTCTCTCTCTCTCTACATATATATATGTACATATACTGGTATTTTCCTATATTTAGAAGTGGTCAGACTGTAATTAACTCATTCACTGCCAGCCATTGGCAGTGAATGAGTTAAACCCATTAACTCATTCACTGCCATTGACGGCTATAGACGTCAATGGCAGTGAATGAGTTAATAAACTGAGCACCACACACTATTAAAAGCCTCTGGTTTGAGTCAGATTTGAGCTAAAAACTGAAGTAACAAAGTTACTTAGAAAGTAAAATCCAATGTAGATGGACACTCCTCTATTGAAAAGAGCATTTCACAAACATCTCCCTTCAAGCTGGACTTGAACCAGCGACTGAGGATAGCCACTGATACGATGTCAGCCCAATCCACTATCTGAGGATATGACGTTGTATCCATGTTATGGTCCTCTGCTCTACCAGCTGAGCTATCGAAGGAAGACACACACACAGCTCTTATTAGGACGACCTATTTTATCCACAAAGCACTGGTTATCAAACAGGTGGCTTAGAAAAAAAGTCAGTCTTTTATTACAAGTTCAGAAGATTATACTTAATTATTTATTTATTTACACTATAGTTTTATCTCTCTCTCTCTCTACATAATATATGTACATATACTGGTATTTTCCTATATTTAGAAGTGGTCTGACTTTAATTACTAAACTGAGCACCACACACTATTAAAAGCCTCTGGTTTGAGTCAGATTTGAGCTAAAAACTAAGTAAGAAAGTAAAATCCAATTTAGATGGACACTCCTCTATGGAAAAGAGGATTTCACTAACATCTCCCTTCAAGCTGGACTTGAACCAGCGACTAAGGATAGCCACGGATACGACGTCAGCCCAATCCACTATCTAAGGATATGACGTTGTATCCATGTTGTGGTCCTCTGCCCTACCAGCTGAGCTATCAAAGGGAGCTAGTCCACAGTGTCCCACTGGAGTAGTTCCACTAGAGCAAAATCTTTACACGAATATATGACAAAAACAATTCTCTAAAAAAGGGCAGCAGTTAAAAGAGCTCTATTAGGCAGTAAATGAACTGATCAGTCATCCGAGAAAAAGAGGATTTCACTAACATCTCCCTTCAAGCTGGACTTGAACCAGCGACTGAGGATAGCCACGGATACACCGTCAGCCCAATTCACTATCTAAGGATATGACGTTGCATCCATGTTATGGTCCTCTGCTCTACCAGCTGAGCTATCGAAGGAAGACACACACACAGCGTTCATTAGGACTACCTATTTTATCCACAAAGCACTGGTTATCAAACAGGTGGCTTAGAAAAAAAGTCAGTCTTTTATTACAAGTTCAGAAGATTATACTTAATTATTTATTTATTTACACTATAGTTTTATCTCTCTCTCTCTCTACATATATATATGTACATATACTGGTATTTTCCTATATTTAGAAGTGGTCTGACTTTAATTACTAAAGTGAGCACCACACACTATTAAAAGCCTCTGGTTTGAGTCAGATTTGAGCTGAAAATAGAAGTAACAAAGTTACTTAGAAAGTAAAATCCAATGTAGATGGACACTCCTCTATGGAAAAGAGGATTTCACAAACATGTCCCTTCAAGGTGGACTTGAACCAGCGACTAAGGATAGCCACGGATACGACGTCAGCCCAATCCACTATCTAAGGATATGACGTTGTATCCATGTTGTGGTTCTCTGCTCTACCAGCTGAGCTATCGAAGGAAGACACACACACAGCTCTTATTAGGACGACCTATTTTATCCACAAAGCACTGGTTATCAAACAGGTCGCTTAGAAAAAAAGAAAAAAAAGAAAAAAAGGGGCAGCAGTTAAAAGAGCTCTATTAGGCAGTAAATGAACTGATCAGTCATCCGAGAAAAAGAGGATTTCACTAACATCTCCCTTCAAGCTGGACTTGAACCAGCGACTGAGGATAGCCACGGATACGCCGTCAGTCCAATCCACTAGCTAAGGATATGACGTTGTATCCATGTTATGGTCCTCTGCTCTACCAGCTGAGCTATCGAAGGAAGACACACACACAGAGTTCATTAGGACGACCTATTTTATCCACAAAGCACTGGTTATCAAACAGGTCGCTTAGAAAAAAAGTCAGTCTTTTTTTACAAGTTCAGAAGATTATACTTAATTATTTATTTATTTACACTATAGTTTTATCTCTCTCTCTCTCTACATATATATATGTACATATACTGGTATTTTCCTATATTTAGAAGTGGTCTGACTTTAATTACTAAACTGAGCACCACACACTATTAAAAGCCTCTGGTTTGAGTCAGATTTGAGCTAAAAACTAAGTAAGAAAGTAAAATCCAATTTAGATGGACACTCCTCTATGGAAAAGAGGATTTCACTAACATCTCCCTTCAAGCTGGACTTGAACCAGCGACTAAGGATAGCCACGGATACGACGTCAGCCCAATCCACTATCTAAGGATATGACGTTGTATCCATGTTGTGGTTCTCTGCTCTACCAGCTGAGCTATCGAAGGAAGACACACACACAGAGTTCATTAGGACGACCTATTTTATCCACAAAGCACTGGTTATCAAACAGGTCGCTTAGAAAAAAAGAAAAAAAAGAAAAAAAGGGGCAGCAGTTAAAAGAGCTCTATTAGGCAGTAAATGAACTGATCAGTCATCCGAGAAAAAGAGGATTTCACTAACATCTCCCTTCAAGCTGGACTTGAACCAGCGACTGAGGATAGCCACGGATACGCCATCAAGCCAATCCACTATCTAAGGATATGACGTTGTATCCATGTTATGGTCCTCTGCTCTACCAGCTGAGCTATCGAAGGAAGACACACACACAGAGTTCATTAGGACGACCTATTTTATCCACAAAGCACTGGTTATCAAACAGGTGGCTTAGGAAAAAAGTCAGTCTTTTATTACAAGTTCAGAAGATTATTTGTTTGTTACGTTGTGATGTGTCATATCGTGTCGTGTTGTGTTATATGTAGTGCCGACGTAGGACAGTTTTTCCAATTTCATTGTACTACTGTACTATGTATGACTGTGCAATGACAATAAAGAGTTATCTTATCTTATCTTATCTTATTATACTTAATTATTTATTTATTTACACTATAGTTTTATCTCTCTCTCTCTCTACATATATATATGTACATATACTGGTATTTTCCTATATTTAGAAGTGGTCTGACTTTAATTACTAAACTGAGCACCACACACTATTAAAAGCCTCTGGTTTGAGTCAGATTTGAGCTAAAAACTAAGTAAGAAAGTAAAATCCAATTTAGATGGACACTCCTCTATGGAAAAGAGGATTTCACTAACATCTCCCTTCAAGCTGGACTTGAACCAGCGACTGAGGATAGCCACGGATACGTCGTCAACCCAATCCACTATCTAAGGATATGACGTTGTATCCATGTTATGGTCCTCTGCTCTACCAGCTGAGCTATCGAAGGAAGACACACACACAGCTCTTATTAGGACGACCTATTTTATCCACAAAGCACTGGTTATCAAACAGGTCGCTTAGGAAAAAAGTCAGTCTTTTATTACAAGTTCAGAAGATTATACTTAATTATTTATTTATTTACACTATAGTTTTATCTCTCTCTCTCTCTACATATATATATGTACATATACTGGTATTTTCCTATATTTAGAAGTGGTCAGACTGTAATTAATAAGCTGAGCACCACACACTATTAAAAGCCTCTGGTTTGAGTCAGATTTGAGCTGAAAACAGAAGTAACAAAGTTACTTAGAAAGAAAAATCCAATGTAGATGGACACTGCTCTATGGAAAAGAGGATTTCACTAACATCTCCCTTCAAGCTGGACTTGAACCAGCGACTGAGGATAGCCACGGATACGACGTCAGCCCAAACCACTACCTAAGGATATGACGTTGTATCCGTGTTGTGGTGCTCTGCTCTACCAGCTGAGCTATCAAAGGGAGCTAGTCCACAGTGTCCCACTGGAGTAGTTCCACTAGAGCAAAATCTTTACACGACTATATGACAAAAACTATTCTCTAAAAAAGGGCAGCAGTTAAAAGAGCTCTATTAGGCAGTAAATGAACTGATCAGTCATCCGAGAAAAAGAGGATTTCAATCACATCTCCCTTCAAGCTGGACTTGAACCAGCGACTGAGGATAGCCACGGATACGACGTCAGCCCAATCCACTATCTAAGGATATGACGTTGTATCCATGTTATGGTCCTCTGCTCTACCAGCTGAGCTATCGAAGGAAGACACACACACAGCTCTTATTAGGACGACCTATTTTATCCACAAAGCACTGGTTATCAAACAGGTCGCTTAGAAAAAAAGTCAGTCTTTTTTTACAAGTTCAGAAGATTATACTTAATTATTTATTTATTTACACTATAGTTTTATGTCTCTCTCTCTCTACATATATATATGTACATATACTGGTATTTTCCTATATTTAGAAGTGGTCTGACTGTAATTAACTCATTCACTGCCAGCCATTGGCAGTGAATGAGTTAAACCCATTAACTCATTCACTGCCATTGACGGCTATAGACGTCAATGGCAGTGAATGAGTTAATAAACTGAGCACCACACACTATTAAAAGCCTCTGGTTTGAGTCAGATTTGAGCTAAAAACTGAAGTAACAAAGTTACTTAGAAAGTAAAATCCAATGTAGATGGACACTCCTCTATTGAAAAGAGGATTTCACAAACATCTCCCTTCAAGCTGGACTTGAACCAGCGACTGAGGACAGCCACGGATACGATGTCAGCCCAATCCACTATCTGAGGATATGACGTTGTATCCATGTTATGGTCCTCTGCTCTACCAGCTGAGCTATCGAAGGAAGACACACACACAGCTCTTATTAGGACGACCTATTTTATCCACAAAGCACTGGTTATCAAACAGGTGGCTTAGAAAAAAAGTCAGTCTTTTATTACAAGTTCAGAAGATTATACTTAATTATTTATTTATTTACACTATAGTTTTATCTCTCTCTCTACATAATATATGTACATATACTGGTATTTTCCTATATTTAGAAGTGGTCTGACTTTAATTACTAAACTGAGCACCACACACTATTAAAAGCCTCTGGTTTGAGTCAGATTTGAGCTAAAAACTAAGTAAGAAAGTAAAATCCAATTTAGATGGACACTCCTCTATGGAAAAGAGGATTTCACTAACATCTCCCTTCAAGCTGGACTTGAACCAGCGACTAAGGATAGCCACGGATACGACGTCAGCCCAATCCACTATCTAAGGATATGACGTTGTATCCGTGTTGTGGTCCTCTGCTCTACCAGCTGAGCTATCAAAGGGAGCTAGTCCACAGTGTCCCACTGGAGTAGTTCCACTAGAGCAAAATCTTTACACGAATATATGACAAAAACAATTCTCTAAAAAAGGGCAGCAGTTAAAAGAGCTCTATTAGGCAGTAAATGAACTGATCAGTCATCCGAGAAAAAGAGGATTTCACTAACATCTCCCTTCAAGCTGGACTTGAACCAGCGACTGAGGATAGCCACGGATACACCGTCAGCCCAATTCACTATCTAAGGATATGACGTTGCATCCATGTTATGGTCCTCTGCTCTACCAGCTGAGCTATCGAAGGAAGACACACACACAGCGTTCATTAGGACGACCTATTTTATCCACAAAGCACTGGTTATCAAACAGGTCGCTTAGAAAAAAAGTCAGTCTTTTATTACAAGTTCAGAAGATTATACTTAATTATTTATTTATTTACACTATAGTTTTATCTCTCTCTCTCTCTACATATATATATGTACATATACTGGTATTTTCCTATATTTAGAAGTGGTCTGACTTTAATTACTAAAGTGAGCACCACACACTATTAAAAGCCTCTGGTTTGAGTCAGATTTGAGCTGAAAATAGAAGTAACAAAGTTACTTAGAAAGTAAAATCCAATGTAGATGGACACTCCTCTATGGAAAAGAGGATTTCACAAACATGTCCCTTCAAGGTGGACTTGAACCAGCGACTAAGGATAGCCACGGATACGACGTCAGCCCAATCCACTATCTAAGGATATGACGTTGTATCCATGTTGTGGTTCTCTGCTCTACCAGCTGAGCTATCGAAGGAAGACACACACACAGCTCTTATTAGGACGACCTATTTTATCCACAAAGCACTGGTTATCAAACAGGTCGCTTAGAAAAAAAGAAAAAAAAGAAAAAAAGGGGCAGCAGTTAAAAGAGCTCTATTAGGCAGTAAATGAACTGATCAGTCATCCGAGAAAAAGAGGATTTCACTAACATCTCCCTTCAAGCTGGACTTGAACCAGCGACTGAGGATAGCCACGGATACGCCATCAAGCCAATCCACTATCTAAGGATATGACGTTGTATCCATGTTATGGTCCTCTGCTCTACCAGCTGAGCTATCGAAGGAAGACACACACACAGAGTTCATTAGGACGACCTATTTTATCCACAAAGCACTGGTTATCAAACAGGTGGCTTAGGAAAAAAGTCAGTCTTTTATTACAAGTTCAGAAGATTATACTTAATTATTTATTTATTTACACTATAGTTTTATCTCTCTCTCTCTCTACATATATATATGTACATATACTGGTATTTTCCTATATTTAGAAGTGGTCTGACTTTAATTACTAAACTGAGCACCACACACTATTAAAAGCCTCTGGTTTGAGTCAGATTTGAGCTAAAAACTAAGTAAGAAAGTAAAATCCAATTTAGATGGACACTCCTCTATGGAAAAGAGGATTTCACTAACATCTCCCTTCAAGCTGGACTTGAACCAGCGACTAAGGATAGCCACGGATACGACGTCAGCCCAATCCACTATCTAAGGATATGACGTTGTATCCATGTTGTGGTTCTCTGCTCTACCAGCTGAGCTATCGAAGGAAGACACACACACAGCGTTCATTAGGACGACCTATTTTATCCACAAAGCACTGGTTATCAAACAGGTCGCTTAGAAAAAAAGAAAAAAAAGAAAAAAAGGGGCAGCAGTTAAAAGAGCTCTATTAGGCAGTAAATGAACTGATCAGTCATCCGAGAAAAAGAGGATTTCACTAACATCTCCCTTCAAGCTGGACTTGAACCAGCGACTGAGGATAGCCACGGATACGCCATCAAGCCAATCCACTATCTAAGGATATGACGTTGTATCCATGTTATGGTCCTCTGCTCTACCAGCTGAGCTATCGAAGGAAGACACACACACAGCTCTTATTAGGACGACCTATTTTATCCACAAAGCACTGGTTATCAAACAGGTCGCTTAGGAAAAAAGTCAGTCTTTTTTTACAAGTTCAGAAGATTATACTTAATTGTTTATTTATTTACACTATAGTTTTATCTCTCTCTCTCTCTACATATATATATGTACATATACTGGTATTTTCCTATATTTAGAAGTGGTCTGACTTTAATTACTAAACTGAGCACCACACACTATTAAAAGCCTCTGGTTTGAGTCAGATTTGAGCTAAAAACTGAAGTAACAAAGTTACTTAGAAAGTAAAATCCAATTTAGATGGACACTCCTCTATGGAAAAGAGGATTTCACAAACATCTCCCTTCAAGCTGGACTTGAACCAGCGACTGAGGATAGCCACAGATACGTCGTCAACCCAATCCACTATCTAAGGATATGACGTTGCATCCATGTTATGGTCCTCTGCTCTACCACCTGAGCTATCGAAGGAAGACAGCAACAATCCTTTCATGACTGATGATATCTGTATCTGTATAGCCTGAACAAAAAGTAGTTTGAAGGCCAGATATTCTGTACAGACAAACCATACCCAGTGGCCATTAGTCTACATCCCTGCTGTCTTTCTTTGACACATTTCTATACACTTTGTGAATGTGGAGCTTAAAAATAAAATTAGTTCTCATACAATTTTGGTCTTTAAGGCCTGAATATGATTGACATGTTCACTCACAGGATTTGATAGTTGCCCAGGGCCTCTCTAGGCGGACTCCGATTCCAGCGGCAGTCTGGAATATCCCCATTGGGTGTTACGATGTTGAGGGTGTCATTGATGAGGTTGTACTTAAGGATGCGGTCATTGGCTGTGCTGGATGTCAACGAGGGAGAGGCGTTGACCTGAGGATCACACCAAGAAAACCACATTTATATTTAAAGGGAGGGTTGCACCATGCGCAAATGGATCTGCTTTTGCAGCAAATAGGCAGTGCTTAATAATACCCCAGGGATCCAAACAGGTAGGAGCAGATTGTTTTAATCTCTTCCTGTCTTTACAGAGAAGCTTTTATCAGGAAGTGTAGCTGCTACATTAGAACATTAGATACACTGTGGAAGATTTACATGAGTGCAGAGAACGAGATGGAGCAGTTACTCTATCATCAATGTGAAAGGCAGCAACACAAAGACCTACTTTAGCTCCTCGTAGCGTAACAGAGGAAGCTGCAAGATTAATGAACAACAGAGCGTGGTCTTGAGTAGGTTTGTGGCACAAGTTGCTCACTGAGGAGCCTTTATGCCCTTCAACCAACTTGTTTTTGCCCAAAATAGAGCAGAATGGTGTCTGTGAACAGAAATAGCTCAGACCTAGCCTCAAAACCTAGCAACACATTGTACAGCTGTCAAAATATGAAAGTCTCATACCGTAACAACAAAAGAATGTATTGCATGGCAATTCTCAGTTCCCTCTCCTTTGAGCAGTGCTTGTCAGCAGCATTGCATGAGTTAAAAGCAGACCTTCAGCACACATTTGAATACACATCTAAGCATACCTCAAGGGCATTCAAATTTACTCGACAATCTAAGGAAAGGAACATGGTGTTACTGTGCAACCCCGATAAGTAATCAAGGACTCAAATATGCCAAAAAAAAAGAAAAGAAAGAAAAATAAGTAAAGAAAAACACTTTTTTAAATTGTTAATTCCTTTTTTAAACTTCTTACCTCAATAAGCCATGGCTTCAACTTGTCATCAATAATGATGTCATACCCGTAACACTCGAAACAGTGCTTGTCATTGTTCATCACAGGCTGTGAGACAGAAAAGCAGAGAGTGATTTAGCACGAGGGATCTTCTCAAGAGTGATTCTTTTATGTGGAAACTTATTGATGCAGCACTGAGCGATTCATCAACGAAGGATGTTAAAAAATAATCAGTCATAACTATAGGCACACAAAGTGGCCCGGGTATGGAGGCTTTACAGGAAGCAAGTCCAATCACTTAGCAGAAAGAGGAAGTGTGCATTAGGCTGATTGTGCAGTTGTTCTAAAAACAAAAAAGCCATCACCACAACCAGGTGGCTTTGCAACAGTGTGTTTCAAAATGTTTGAGCTTAAGCAGTTACAAATCAGACATTAACTTTTACACAGGGTGAACGCTGTGGCTTGAAAACAGCTTCTGTCAGATGTTTAAATTAGGAACTGTTAGCTAACCACATCTAAGGGTGATGATAAGCTGCGTGAGAACTGTAACCCTCCAAGTTGCCAAAAAGTTACTGCAGAGCGAAATTAAAGAACTAAATTTATATGCATCATAATCTTATAATATACACTGGCAAAAATGCACAGACAATATGTTTACTTTAGCAGCACTCTCCACAATTAACTGTTACTTCATGTGAAAACTGTAATAAGAAAAAAAAACCCATTAAACTTCCTGGTGTTGCCTGAAAACTGAAAAAGGATCTGCAGAATATATGGTGGTAGGTAACAATACATTCACAGGCCATTTTATTAGGTCCAGCTGTTCGGATTTTTGTGTTAACTCAAATCAGCAACTCAATGCATTTAGGCATTAACACAGGGTCAAGATGACCTGCTGAAGTCCAAACTGAGCATTAGCATGAGGAAGTGCCTTTGAACATGGCATGGTTGTTGGTTTGATCTGCAAGAACAGTTCCCTTTCAGTCGATTCACTCGGTACAACACATAAGAATGGGATATCACGCCCTCGCGTGTCCTGGCTGAAGAAACCTTTAATCACGCCTGTAAGGCAGATGACGTGTGATGACACGCGCACGGCCCCGCCTGCACATATAGCCGCTGTCATCACAGTCATCCCTCAGTTCAAGTGCCTTTGAACATGGCATGGTTGTTGGTTTGATCTGCAAGAACAGTTTGTTGCTAGAATGTCAATATGAAGCAAGATTTGTCAAGCTGTTTCCAACAGTTTGACAAATCTATGCCACAAAGAATTAAGGAAGTTCTCAAGGCAAAAGGGGGCCCAACCTGACCTTATCAAGGTTTACCTAATAGAGTCACCTATGAGCGAAACATCATATGGATTAGGAACACACCTTCTTAATATATTATTAAAAAAAACAAACAACTAACATCACATCAACTTACAGCTACAGCCTTCAGTGACTGCACCACGATCCAGTGGATCTGGTCAAACAACCTGTTTGTCACCTCCTTTCCTCTGGTGCTCTCTAAGTACAAATGGAGGTTACTGACCGTCCACTTCCCTCCATGGACATGGTTGTAGTCATCCTGCATCAAAGGTAAAGAGTCTAAGTAGAAATTAATCATGATTGCATCAATTTATTTTACAAAATACGCACATATCACTTTTTAGACTTGAAAATGCTCAGTGAGTGTCTCAATAAATAAGAAGTTATACATATAAATATATAGTTATTCAGCACAGTAAAAGATGTTAACAGATCAGAGACTATTAGTAGGTGCCTCATTCCCTCTTCCCTTCTTCTTATGAGTCAGAATCCAGCCACCCTTCTGAGGCAGGATTAGAAGTCAGAATACAACCATCGTGCCACTGAGGGCTAGGGGCAGACAAAGTCTGGAGCTGCACAAAAGTCACGGGTGTTATGTTTTTGCGTTAAGTTATGCAAAATGTTTCTTATCTTGAGTATCAGGAACTTGCTCAGCAACAGGAAGCTGCTGTCACAAACCCGGACTAACCAAGGTTCTTGGTCAATCAGAGAATCAGTCAAAGGAAAGTATTTACGACAAGTGTACAACTGACACTGTTTATGCTGCAAGTGCTAATGGTCACTCAACTATTAACTCTGTTTATGACATAAAGGTTGGACACAGAAATACAGAAAGTGAAGGTTGATCTTGATGATTGTGGTAACTTGAGTTACAAATTACCACATTACAAGAGTCACAAATATCTGTAACCAGGGACTATTTCATAAAGTTATGTTAAATCATTCTCGATTAGATCATTCCATTGGGTTTTCTCACTCAGTTTTGGCAAGAGAACAGTTTCAACTATTCTGTGTAAACAGGAAGTTTATTTAAAGCAGAGGTGTCAAACATAAGGCCCGGGGGCCTGAACCAGCTCCCACAAACTCCAATTCGGCCCACTGGACAGCTTTGGAAAATATGAAGTAGGGCATAAATGTTGTTTTATTTTCATGAGTTTTACTGCTTTTCCTAGTTTTATGGTCTTTTATGGTCAATTATTCTACACTAAAGTAATTGAGATAAACAATTAAATGACAGAAAAGTTCTTGTTTCACTATAGAAAGTCCTGTTTTTTATGATAGATCCACAGTAAGAAAAGAAAATTCTGTGAATTAACATTAACATTGTTTCATAATTACAGGATAGTATGAGCAGTGAGCTACCAGAACTTTTTCTGAAACTTTGACATGTATATCTTACAATTTAGGCTCTAAGAAGTGTGCTGACATTTACTACAGCAACATTTCTTATCTTGTAGAAAAACTGAGATGTCCTGCTGAAATTGCACATCTTTTTCTTAAAGAGTTTCCTGAGTTTAAAGAGGCCTGTGCTGAATCCCTCCAACAGAATGTGATACAGCAGTAACTGTTTGAGCTCCAGCTCCCAGAAAGCTAAAAGTGGCCTGACTCTGTGCCATGTTAGGGACTGCCTGTAATGTGGTGAGGCAGGTGCATAGATGTGCTATATGTGCAGAATTCAGACTATTCTCAACAATGGGCAAGCTACCAATTTTCCAAGTAGTGACATTTCCTGAAAGTGTTGAAACATTGCATTTTCAAACAGAAACCCTGTGTTATAAACCGTGACTGTGGATTTGGATAAAATGTGAACATTTACAAGTCAATGAGGATCTAGCAAGAGATGGAGAAACAGAAAGTCCCCTGTTGCTAACACAAAAGCTTTATACTACTTCCTGTGAACCCCACCAGACCTACCCCATGTTTTTGGATGGCCACGTTAGTGAGGTGCACAAACATGTTGTCCAGTTCGCTGGTGCTGGGTGTGTACTTCACTGTGCAGAACCGGCAGAAGCCCAGCTTGTACCTGAAAGTCGAACGCCAGAGAGAGAGAGCATTAAACAACAGTTTTTTGTGTGCACGTTTGAGAATAACCACTAACAAAACAGGAAAAAATCCTCTTAACATCTCCTATATACTGATGTTTTTGACATGATCAAAAAACCCATCAACAGTATCACAGGCTTACATGTAGCATTTCAGGGGTCGATATGTGGTCACCAGGACATAAAGACGCAGGTCAAACTTCTTCCCCCCTATCAGCAGAGGGTTGTCAATGTACAGAGAGATGACATAAGCTTCCTTGCCACTAGATGCTGCTACAAACCTGGGGCAAAGACACAGCCAGGCATCAGCACACGACAGCCTGTGACCAAACAATTTTAGATTTACCAGGAAAGAAATTGTCTATAAAACAGATTTAGCATGTGTTCAAATCCAGAAAGAACTTTTGTAGCTTCCTTAGATGAGACTATCTGACAAAACAAGAGGGGAACAGTTATATAGAGGCTTTTTGTAATGGGAAATTTAGAGATATGCTAATTTCTCACAATATTTCTTGCTGCTTCTGTCTGGTCACACGATAACTCACGTTGAGGTGCGGCTGTCTCTCGACCACTTTTTAATCTGGGACAGCTTGTTAATGAGGAAGATGCCTTTCCCCTGGGCCTTCCCGCAGGGCTTCATTATCCAGGTGCTGGATGGATTCTTACGAAACTCCTCCACAAAGAGGTTATAATCAGCAGGAAGCATGAACGTCACCGGGACGAAATCTGCACAAAGAGAAAAAGCAGTTTCATTGAAGAAAACAGCGTGCCTCTTTGAGTTTTGTGAGGCAAAATAGGAGCAAGTCATGTACCCAGATAAATGTATTTTCCATTCTCGTCTTTCTCCGCTAACGGACTGCTTTCTTTCTCCAGCTCCTTGCGATAGCGTTTGATGTTCTTGATCATCAGGTCCTTCCTAGTCAGCTCATAATGATTGGGGAAGTGGTTAACCATCTGGTCATCTGACAGGCGGTAACCAGTGTCCACGCTGAACACATTCCTGATGGTCTGGATGCTCATCCTGCATGTGGGTACAAATAACCCGCTCAAAATACACTTGGTACATTGAGTATCACACTAATAAATATATTAATTGATATTTTCACGATAAATATGCATCTGATTTGCCAACCTAGATCCTAAATTTCAGTTTTTCAGTCTTACAAAAAGAACTGTATAGCTGAGGATCCATGTTATTTAATTAAACAAATCATATACTGTCCTAAGTGTCCATAACCATCTAATTTATAAGAAGGCAACATCTTCTTCAGCACCCATAAAGATGATCCATTTCTTCCACTTTTAGACCTTCAGACCTTAGCAAGAACGTCATCCTTTCCATCATAAAGATTTCCCTTCCTTTAAGACTCAGAGGATCAGGTTTATACCAGTTCTTTGTGACAGCTTTATAAAAACAGTTACATATCCTCTTAATCATCTCACAGTCCTTCAGATTCTTCTTTTAACCTCAGAGACACATGTACCAGTCTCATTACACTGGCTCTCTGGAGATATGAGGGCAGATTTTAAAATCTCACCATTAACTTTATTATATGGTAATAGTTGATGCAGGTGAGGAGGTCCAGGGTGACACTATGACCTCTTGTCTGGTTATGCGTCTGACTTCTTAGTAGCCCATGAGCCTACATGTCAAATAATCCTCCCAACCTTTGGAACGATCTCCCTGAAGAAAACTGATCTCTCACCTCTTAAATGTCTTCTGGGAGCAGACAGTTATCAAAGAGCCTTTCCTGATTTTTTTCTTACTGACCCCCTGCTATTTCTTATATTTTATTCTCTTTATTTGTAAGATTACCATAACTATACTTTTTATTAACCCTACATAACCCTACCCTAACCCTACATAACAATATCTGTTGTAAACCAGTTAAAGCACGCCCTTGCTTAAATCTAAACACGCTATTGAGGTCAAGATTAATCATATGAATACTTTATAAGTATGATTTTTAATGCAGGACCTTTACTTGTAATTGCATCATATAAGCAGGAAGAACTTATGTGCCTGTGTATGTGCCAATTGAATGTATTTATCCAAGCTGGACAGGTGCAGGTGTGCTGTAGATATAAAACCTACCAGTAGAAATTCCAGTCGTCGTTTTCTGTAACTTGAATCCATTCCCTTTTCTCAAAGTTGTTGATAAGCACTGATTTCTCAATATCTGTCACCCACTTAACCTTACCGGACATGGTGCCTCCCACTAGGGTGGAGTACAAAAACAACAACAACAGGTAAACACATAGAAAAGCACCACAGACAGACAGGACCAATGCATAGACATATATTTGAAAAATGTCATTCTTTTACAAGAAACTAAAGCATTTTGCACCAGTGAACTACCTGAAAGTCAATGCCAGGAAAACAGCCAGTCATCAGCATGAGCTAGCCGGGCTGGCTCTGTTAGCAAGCTGCTGAATCCTCCCCGGGCTGCTGATGCTGCCGCAGAGGCTGGGCGGACATCATCCGGTCAGTGATGCAATACCCACAAACTGTCCCTGAGCTAAACTCACAGCGAAACACACCATCAGCAGAAGCAGCTAGCGACTGAAAGCTACCTCCATGCTAGCTGTTTTAATCGCCAACAAGCTGCTTTTTAATTATCCCGGCGACGTGAAGCTGGACAGAGACGAAAACGCCCAGCACAGTCAAACTCCTCTTCACAATAAAAGTCTTTGTTATGTAAATGTAATTGCATGTACACAGATTAGTAACTACGTTAAAAAAAATTTAGCGACACGTTTAAAGAAGGAAAGGTCTCAAAACCACTAAAGGACGTCGTTACGGGCTTGGTCCTTCCGGAAGAATTACCTAGCAACCGAGGACGCAGTGATGTCATTGTGTGGCGTGCTACAAGAAAGCACCAGGAGAGGTCAGTGTTGGACTGTGGGTGGCAACAATGCATCACGTCCTTCCAGAAAAATGAAACATCAGTTATTTACTACCTTGCATGTATTCGTGAATAGTAAGCATTAGTTTGTTTCTTCATTCAAGATAATAAGGTCCGAGTTAACAGACAAGCACCGCATCGTGGTCATTGTAAAACAATGTCCCTAAAGCCACTTCATTAGGTACACTTTGCTAGTACAGAGTTGGCCACTTATCAATTTCAGAGCTTCTTTATGACATAAATTCAGTAAGGTATTGGAAACTTTCCTGATATAGTAGCATCATTGCCTAACGATGTGTCGGTTGCATAACCCAAAGGTGCACTACCGGCTTGAAATCATGTGACTGTGGAGGTCAGTTTGAGATTATTATTATTATTAGTTTTGGTGACATGGTGCATTATCCTGCTGGAAGCAACCATGAGAAGATGGGTACACTTCGGTCATAAAGGGATGGACATGGTCAGCAAAAGTAAACAGGTAGGTTGTGGTTTTAAATGATAATCAGTTAGGGCCCCAAAGCGTGCCAAGAAAACATCCCCAACAACATTACACCACAGCAGCCTGAAGCTTTGATACAAAGCATATTGACTGATTACACCCAATTCAAATTCCATATGAAGTTGATCTGCGTCATGAAATTCACACAGGTTTCATTTGTAATAATCAAATACGAACAATTTTTTATTCACATATAAATACTCTCCTAACGATGATATACTTTAACACATATTCATTTAGCAATACCCGTTTTTAAATGCTACGTGTTCAACTGTATGACTAATAACATCACAAATGTAGATAGAATTAGTGTAACAATAGCATTAAATTAATTTATAACTAATTAAAATAATTTAATTTGTTTTAAAACGAAAGAAAATGGATTATGGCTGGAATGTGGATTTCCAGATGCCTGGACGACAGGCTTGGTGCAGTCATGCAGTTTAGGCTTCGTGTTTGTCTGCTTGAACTTCACCTGTCCTACCTCGCTAACGTCACCTTGTCCTCTTTCCTAGAAGTTGCTCCTCTGTGAGCTTGGTTTCCATTCCGGACTTCAGAAACCCTCTTGGACCTGTAAATAACCCAGCCTGGAGCCTACCCCAGCCCAACCGCGCACCTCGCAGAGTAATTTTAAGCTGTGGTTATTAATAATAACCCTGCAAACATTACCAGAATGCATCTTACAGGTGGCCCCCTGGTGTTCACTGTCGGCGGAAGCCCCAGCGGTGATAGATAAAGGTGTGTCCTGTCATTAGCGGCAGCAGTTACCTGAGAGCGTCGAGATTAAAGGGCGCTGCTGTAAGTAGAGGAAGAAAACACTTCGAAATTATGCTTTTATTCAGTATTTTCCAGCAATTTTTAACATTACAATGTTTATTTTTAATTTGTTTGCTTTTATCTCAGGGCGGCGTCCACTTAATCAACATAAAAAGGTAGTTTTTAATTTCCTTTTGTGTGTGTGTGTGTGAGAGAGAGAGAACGAGAGTGTGCACCTGTTTACTTCTCAGGGTTGGGATATTCATACTCGACTAATATCTAATATTATACTGCTCAAACATGATACAATACACTAATTTAAGTCTTTAAATGGTTTAATACCTGTTTATTGTTTATCTAATTCAATATGTGTGATCTTCAAAACGACCTTTGTTTGCTGAGAGCAATGACTCCGCACTTTGTTGTGGCAATATGGCTTCTACCTGATGGCTGCCTGTCGTTTTAATGGTGGTGTTTATGTTTCCACGTTTAAGGCTTCAGTTTGCTGATGTTTTGCCAAAAGAAAAAGGGTTTGTAAAAATAAAGACGTTGCAATTAAATCCAGGGAAAACCAGTTCTTGATTTGTCAAGATTTATAGTATTTAAAGCTTGTGATCTGATTCTTCTGACCCGGTGGTGTTTTTCTATCCTTCTCTGTGAGAGTAAAATGGCAGTTTGGTTAATTTGAGTTATGGAAATTCAGCATTTGCATTAAATGGCAGGATTGCAGGTGCAACAGGAACTGATCTCAAGACAGGTGTACCTGGGAGATTATAAACCTGTTTTAAGCTGGACTTTAAGACAAAAACAAAAAATTCAGTGAAAAAGGCAAATTGAATGTAAAGTGTTACGTCTTGAGTTGTCGTAAGTTGGTCGTAAACATGAAAGCATTGCAATGCATTTTTGCTGCAGTTTAAAAAGAAAGTACAGCACAAAGGTTGGACTTGAGCCAAGAGATGATGTTATCTCTGGAGCTGTTTTTTTCTTTCAGCCTAGTAACCCAGTCCACACCTATCCTGGTCACATGAGCCAGTATTTACACAGCCTGTTATTGACCGTTGGGAGCCTGAGCAAAGATAACACACAGACACTTTCAGGCTGTGGAGCCATTGTCTGTCCTGTTGATGTTCTTAGCAGTCTGCTGCACGATATGAACAATTTGCATATATGTTCTCAGAAAACAAAATGGTGGAACAAACAAGACGCCCAAGTCGTGTCATCGCCCTCCAGGCTGGACCTAGTGAGGTGGACCCTGGCACCCTGAGGTACTGTATAGTCCCGCCCTTGCCCCAGTTCGACTATTAATACCAAAAACAAACACACAGCTCGGGCTTGTGCCTTGGGCAAAAACAACTTTATAAAAAAGAGATTTTTATTGAGTTCCCCATATTTATGATGGATTCTAAACACACCTGCCTTTTCCTCCCTCAGGATCAGTGACAGGGTTGCACGGGCCTGTGGCCGCCAGTTGGCTTTAATCGGTGACCAGCTAGACCGAGAGTATGCCAGCAGAATGCCAAACCAGCTTCCGACTCCCTTAAACCTCCTGAGACCTGCCCAGGCACTGACTCGGACCATCTATAGGTAAAAAAAAAAAAATTTTCCCTCTTATTTTATTTCACTTATCAAACTATTACATTTGTGTGATTGGTTCTAACTTCTCACTGCTTCCTCATAGGGATATTCACAATCAGTTAGGAACTTTTCGGGGTTTGTCTGCTGCAATGAAGACCTGGTTAGTGAGCACTGCACCTGGGCAGGGGATCCTCAGAGTTGAGGCCTTGACAGCTTGGGTAACTCTTCTCTTTAACGCATCTCTGCATTATACGTATGCATAAAGGTTCATTGCTCTTAGTGTTTGCATTAAGGCTTTGTATTCCAAGGAAAAGAGATATCTTTCCATTTACAGCAGCGGGTTTATCCAATGACTCCAAAGTGTAGAGGTTTACACATGTGCCAAACAAGCAAAGCTTCCTGGTTTAATTCCTTTGGAGGTTGTGTCAGCAAAGTCAACAGATGCATAACCTGCAAAAACGTTTAATTGGCAGACAGTTTAATAAAGAATCAAAGATTTTAAAGTGGATCCCATCTGTGAACTACTTTCTCAATTTGAACCCCAATATAAATATGATTTTTAGATAAGAACCTATACATAAAACAAGGAGAAACTCAATTTAAACATAAAAAAATAAAAATAATAGAGCCAAAATAGTCAAAATAGGTGGATTTGAGCAGTCTTGCTTTGTTGCATTGTTGACTGTTGTGTGGTCGTGTTATATTAAATATAATTTGGTACATCTATCCAAAACAGCCCACTTTTTCTCATTATGTCTCATTTTACAGGCATCCAACTTTAACCCAGTAACCTTCACTGGGTGGAACAGAGGAGCACTTGTTACTGTGGCACTGGTGGCCATGGTGACCATTTTCAGTGCACTATGGACGGAGCAGAAAGCTTAAGAGGGCCACGAGCAGGTCTTCTCAGCCATGTTTGTCAAAATATGTTTGCTATCGAGTGAGAATTACTGCTGTTTTCTCTTGCTGTTTACTTTGACTTTTCCCTTTTTTTTTAAATAACTGTTTTTATTGAGCGGTATTGAAGTTGAAAGTGAGGACGACAACCTCTTCTCTCAAAAGAGAAGAAAAAAAAAGTATAATGTAAAATTAGTTGGGAGTAAATTGTTTAAAGGAAATCTAGCCTTGCCTAAGGAGTTGGCCAGTTTATTGTAGCAGTGACATGTTGATTCATGTCAGAAAACATGTTGACTGGACTGTTGCTGGCTTGCAGTCTTTTGTATCCAGATTTGTTTCTTACTGGTTTAAGAGGCCAAAATGTTTTCAAATGATATGTAGCATTGCTTAGTGTACAATGAAGGGAGCTGGACTTTCTGTTCAAGATTTGAAACTGCTTTTTCATGTGACGCCAAATAAACTTCTTAATGACAAAAATGTGACAACATTGTAAATTAAAAAAAGAAATTACAAAAATCTTTAATTACACACTTGTATAAAGACAAGAAGCAACCACAGGAGCTTTATCAGTCTTCATATGCGGTGACTTCCACATGGGCGTACGTTTGGTATGCCTTCCTGTTGCACTTCTGAAGCGTGGCGCCCAGCTGCCTTCCGGGTCCGACCTCGTAGGTGTGTGGGAAATGCTGTCCTTGCGTCCTCTTGTAGATCTCGTGCAGGGTCTGCTCCCATTTCACT
The DNA here is from genome assembly GCF_057381845.1 of Rhamphochromis longiceps. Taxonomy (NCBI): domain Eukaryota; kingdom Metazoa; phylum Chordata; class Actinopteri; order Cichliformes; family Cichlidae; genus Rhamphochromis; species Rhamphochromis longiceps. Next base: position 28,745,910 of record NC_140573.1, on the reverse strand, counting down.
GGTGACACCAGCTGCTTAACAAGCTGCCTGCGCACGTGGCTCTCGTTCATGTAACGTTTTCCATCTACGTTGGAGTAGACGCTGATCTCAGGACGTCGTACCTGGACGGGAAGGGGACGAATAGGAAATCGCACATGGAACTTGTGGTTAGGAGGCTCAAAAATGATTTAAATACAATGTCAGATGAACAACACATGGACCCTGACTTTATCAGTCCCTAACATGCCAAATCTTCTTTACAGTGTTGCTTATTTAGGCTTATTTTTTAATTACATAAATGACACTGTGTTATGTTGTTTTGCAGCTCATATGTGCTTGTATTTACTTAATTTTAAGACCTGCTAAGGACCAGATGTAAAATCTTGGGTATACTTTCCATTTAACTTTCCGATTCAGACTGAATAGGATGGGTTATCTTAAAAAAATGAGGACTGGTGTAGCTTTACAGAGTAATTGAATGCATGTTTCAGAAAATATGTTAATCCCTTTTGGATAAAGTGGCTGACTGACCTCCACCTGCCGGAGCACCTCTCTGAGGGGTTCAGTAGCCGATGCCATCAGCTCAGTATGGAACGCACCACTGACTGGGAGAGTTTTGGTCCGCATGAACTTTAGGCGCCGAGAGTTTTCCTGGAGGAAATCCAGAGCCTGAGAAGTCAAAGAAGACAGCAGAAATGACAAGAGCAGCTCTAACAACTTTTTTGATGGTTGAGAGAAAAGACAGAAAAGAGAACACAATAGATTCACGGTATATTAAAGCAGCAAGAATATATGAATGCATTACCTGCTGGTGCCCTGCAATAACCCTGCCATCTGGAAACAGGTAGTTGGCCACAGAGCACACAGGATTCTCCACCCCCAGACTCTTGCAGTGCTCTTTTGCCTGCAGACAGGCATAATTATACTGAGCCTGAGGTCTACCAATGACTGACAGCATCCCACTGGGAACCAGTTCTGAGGCCTTCTGCATAGTCTCCGCTCGCACCTTCACTGCATACAAAGCTAGAAGATGCATAAGGAGTAAATACAGAATATTAACCAAAGTTGTGATTAAAACACCTTTTACAAGTGCACAAAAAAACCCCAAAAAAGAAATCTTTCTACCTTCTGCAAAGTTCATCGCCCCAGAAAAGACAAGAGCAGCAAATTCTCCGACACTGAAACCTGCAGCAGCGACACACATCTCAATGGCCTGTGTACAGCAGGAAACAAGTCAAAAAAAAATAAAAAAATAAAAATGTAACAGCCTCCCGATTATGACCGATATATCATTTATGTCACTGATACATCCGTAACTGAAATTAACTCAGAACAATTTGTTTATTTTTTTAAATGGTCATTCAGAATCAGAAGATTATTTACGGTGATGTTTTTGGTGGGAGTGAAACAACAATCTACTGATAAAAACAATAAAAACAAGATGTGATAATAAGAAATAACCACTGTTGGAAGCCTTATTTACTCTACCGCCTTAATCAAGGGGCAGTAATTAAAGTTGAAAGGAGAAACTTTGCATTTGAAAGATGCTCTTCTACTGGGCACTCAAGCATCATTCATCCACACCCTCATACATAATGTGCGCACATTTTAAATATAAATTAATATTACTGTAGCAGTATTTTTTAAAAATGAAAAAAAAAAAAGATAAACTGGCCACATTTAAGAAGGCAGGACCTGCAGTTATTGTCCTTTTTCCAGACATTTATCTGGCACTTACTTTGGGGTTTTCTTGGTTGAGTCTCTCCACAGCAGCCAGGGAGGTGACAAACACCGCCGGCTGACAGTGAACCGTTTTCTGCAGCTCGTCCTCGGGGCCCTCCAGACACAGAGACAGCAGGTCGTAACCCAGGATCTTCTGGGCTACGGTGAACATTTCTTTAACGTTGGGGTATTTTAAAAGTCCTCTGCCCATGCCCACAAACTGGCTGCCCTGACCGGGGAAGAGGAGCACGGAGCAGCCGCTGGGGTCTTTTTTGGGTCTCCGCTGAGGCGCCGCGGCTGGCTCGCTGTTCGGGGGAGAAGCGGGAACTTCAGCCGGAGAAGGGTAATCTCCAGCCGTGGAACCGGGCTTGTTGGTGGACAGCGTCCTGCTCAGAGAGACCAGCGACCTGACCTTCCCTCTGGAAGATGCCGCCATCCTGACTGCCACTGATGCCAACATGAGCTGTTCCTCATCCAACGACGTGTCTGCGGATGAAATAAGACGCACAGCCCGCCCGGACAAACTGTAATCACCGAAAGAGTCAACTTTGCTTGAACTCAACTCTGACATCTGCTCGGCATGACACCTCACAGGGAGACGCCATGTTGTTTATACGGAGTTTATTCTCGTCTTCTTCCGGTTGACGTTCAGGCTCTTTCACGCTGCAGCGCCACCTCAGGTCAAAGTATGTCATGTCATACAAAATTTACTACAAAGTGAAAATAACTATAAGAGCTTTTAAGTATACACAGACATGCGCTTCTTAAATTTAGCTTAATTGGCTCCACAGGTAGGAAGTAAAAAAGTAAAAAAAAAACTTCCTTGCTGTACTTAATTTTTACTCCCTACGTTTTTAAACAAATATCTGTAGTTTCCACTCCGTATATTTTCAAAACAAACTCGTTACTTTGGGTTTAACCCATTGGGGGAAGTTAATATTTCACGTGACTGCAGGCCTTCAAACAATGAGATTTGAGCCTAAACAGTGACACATGAAAGGCAGTCGCGTTTTAATCAGTAGAGGATGTCGCATAAAAAGAGATGAAAGAGCAAACCGTGTTGATTCATTTATTTTTAGCACAACACCAGAACAACCCCACGTGCCCATAATTTGCGGTACTTCAGAAAAAAAGGAGTGAACATAAAAGGGAGTAAAATGTTGTGTCAGGTAATTTGAAATGCAGCATTTCTATCACCTCAACAAACACTAACTGTGTCACAGTGTGTTGCTAGCTAAAGCTCCACTTGCTGTATTTCACAGGAGGAGAAAGAATGAGAGCTAACTTCACTCAGAGTATAGAAAGAAAGAGAAAGAAACCAGGCTGTATTTAAAGGTAAGGACTGCTTAGTGATATTTGATCAAATGTAATTGTATTTTAACAGGGACATAAAATTCTTGTCTTACTCCCTTCTTCTAGCTCGAAATTACTTGCCAAGTGGTAAGGACCGTTCATGGTCACACGGTGAGAACATTGGTGTTGACTATGAAGAGATACGGTCAGACAGGGGAGGGGCCAGTCAGATTTATCAACTCAACCTCCTTAAAGCATGGAGAGAGGCTGAAACCAATCTCTGGTGAGCCCGGTTAAGGAAAGAGATGAGTTGGTGCCTGAGATGCCAAATTCCAACATCCTCATTCCCGCCATTGAGATAACACTCTCACACAGGCCCAGAGAGCAGATGTTGCTGCATTGCAGATGTGTTATACCCCCTGCCCAGCCGAATGCCTCTCAAAAAGAAAATTTTGCAGAAAATCAGTGTGATCGCTTGGCTCACTGGAATTATCATCTCGATATCTCTTGTCCTTCTTTCATTTCAGACGTCTTGAAAACAAGTTTTAACAAAGTCCTGGAGAAGTGCCCAATGCTGGAGGACCTCCTGCTTTACCCCTGGCTCAGATAAACTCCTCTCTGACACAAACACACACGCATACTGAATTCACATCTTGCCATACAAATGTGATACAGTAACCAACTTTCTTTCTTTCAGAAAAAAAGAAAATTGGGAGATTCAAAATTTTCCTCACAGTAATGTTTGCATCAGTCTATCAGATGAATACCCTCCAAGTCCAATATTTATATTAGTTACAGTGATAATGCTTGGTGTCTACTTTCAGCCACTGCAGTAGAATGCAAGGAATGAATCTCATTGAAATTGTAGTTGCATTTGCTATTTAATTTAATTGTCATGGATGATACACAGACAACCCAACAGCAAACAGAGGAAAACAATGGGCTTAAATACACAGAGGGATAAATGAGGGAATAAGACACAGGATGAGAGCACAGCTGCGAGAAATCACAAACAGCAAGACCATGGGGAAGGAAAACTGAAAACACTAGTCTAAGGAGCTTAGAAAGAAAACGTCTGGACTTCTTTAAGTTGCTTGAAGACATTCAAGCAAAGTTTAAGTTCTGACGCTTTCTTTCCAAACTCCTTAGACTACGATGACCTAGATGACTGAGAACCTTCACAGACATGAAAACACTAACATAGCACACATGACTATCAAAGTAAAACAGCAAACAAGAGACTTTTACAAAGACACAGAGTTGACACAGAGACATGACTGACTGGGGAGAAATTGGGGAACATGGAAACAAGAATGAATAGATATGACACGTGGGACACAGGGGCAAGGCAAAGTAACAGAAACCTAAAGCCTAAGAATATAACACAAGAAGAAAACAATAAAGAGAACCAAAAACATACATAAGAATAATCAATGAATATAAATGAACAAACACAAAACACTGGGTCACAGACTCAGTACCATGACAGTTAAATGTACATAATAAATACTTTAAATCAGATGACAATGTAGCTGACACTGTGTTTATTAGTGTGTGGTCAACCACAAATCTTCATACTGTCATCCATAGATGAGGTCTTTATACAAATGATGAAAGATAATGAAAGAAACTGTTTAATTGATATGAAATGATTGAATTATATGAAATATTATGGCTTTGTCTGCCAGTGTTTTTCTGTAAACTACTTTGAACTACTGGCAGTCAGTGAAGTCACTGAAAGGCAAGATTCTATGTTGTGTTGCCGTAGTTTCCAGAGTTTACTTATAAAGCTCACTTACAGAATTCAGTTAGAAAAGTCAAGCATTTGAAAGGTGCACATTTGAAGAAGTATTAACTCAATATTAACTCATTACGGTTTACATTTTCGATTTTAAAGGGTCTCCGAAATTACAATGAAAAAGGAAACAAGAAAAATTACCACTCCGGCCGATAAGAAAGATTCAGGAGATCAAGGTAAGTAAAATAATAAAATAAGAACCTGGTAAAATCCAAATCCTAGAAATGTTGACACTGTGTGAATCATTTTTGAAGCAATTGAATCATATGTTTGATTGAAAATAGCTTTAATACAAGATGTCTAATCAAAGGAAGGTTACCGGTCTTTTGGTAAAATAATGTAATAAGTTTATTCTTGGACTCAACAGTAAAAACAGACCAACAAGTGTCATCAAGATCTAAGACTTAGTAAACCTAGTATCAATTCGCACTGGTCAGTTTTTTTAATCCCAAGAATAAACTTGTGATCATTTAAGCAAAAGCAATTTCAAATTCTTTGCCATCAAACTGCTTCCAGTCCTGATGTCGGGGACTCTTTTTCACCACTGTGTTGTTGTCGTCGTTTATAGATTGTAAGAGCAGGACTGCTAAAAGAAAGGCCAGTCCTGAAAAGAAGACCCCAATAAAAAGGAGGAGGGTCGCTGAGCAGGCTGGTCCTTCCACCAGCTCAGATGTGGTCAAAGGAGTGAAGCGCAAGGTTGTGCAAGATGAAGAGGGCACAACAAAGAAAGCAAAGAAGGCTAAACTTCTCGACCATACGAGCGGTGACAAGGAGCAAGCATCCTCCTCGTTGGACTCTGGTAAAGGTAGGCTAATTAGTTGAATAAGGGGGTAGATTAAGTGTGGTTGCTAGGTTTAAGATATTGGTGTTTAGTGTTTGTGTCTATCATCCAGTGAGCTGATGTGCTTTTGGTGTTTTCCACATCTCCAGACTTGAACAACAAACAGGAGTGCACAAAAAATGGCAAAAGAAAGGCCACGGGAGACAACAGAGAGTCACCCAAGAAAAAAAAAAGGAATGTGGACCAGGGCAAAAAATCAGTGGCAGACCAAAAACGTAAGTAGCAAGCAGCTTGGGTTTTATATTCAGGGGAAGGGCAGAAGGAACATTTAGGCTACAGAGGAGAGTAATTTGTGTCACAGCTGTAATAAAACAAGATTTGCTGTTTTGTCTGTTCAGGTGAATTCCAAGCCAGATATGTGGAGGAGCACCAGCTCGGAGAAGGAGGCTGCGGAGCAGTGTTTTCTGGCTACCGGATAGAAGATCGTTTTCCAGTAAGTGTTCAGATGATGGTAGTAAGACAGGCAGTAACGCAGATAATGGATAATATCGTAAACTGAGACGTCTGCTGTGTTTCCACCTTTCATTATGTCATACTGAGGAAATGCTCACCAATGCTCTGTGTCTTCTAGGTTGCCATCAAACACATTCCCAAAAATAAAGTCTACTGCAAAGTGGCGGTAAGCGTCCAACACTTGAATTAGTTTTACATTACTGGATTGAATGCGGCGTTCCTCATCATCCACTTTGTTGTAATATTTCAGGATGAAAATGGGAAGATGCTCTCGGTGGAAGTGGCCATTATGCTTAAACTTGCAGGTGAAGCAGAAGGGTCAGTGGGAATATCAGCACCTGTGTCCTTGCTGGAGTGGTTCGACTTTGGCAAAGAGCTGATCCTGGTGCTGGAGAGACCTGTCCCTGCTGTGGACCTGCAAAAATACAAAGCAGAAAATGGAAGAGCTTTACCAGAGGACAAGGCCAAGGTAGGTTGACTGGGAGAGCCTTAGACTGTACAGCATTCAATCAAGGCAGAAAAGCATTAACTCATTATTGTGTTTTTCATCTTTTCCAGGTCATTCTGAAGCAACTAGTTGATGCTGTAAAGGAACTTGAGGAGAAACACATCTTTCATCGGGACATCAAGGGACAAAACATTCTGATTGAGACCGGCTCAGATGTGCCTCGAGTTCGCATCATTGACTTTGGACTGAGCTGCTTTGTTAAACAGCGATCTCTGTATCGCATCTTCTATGGTAACATATTCTGCTCCTGCTTTTCACAGATGTAACAATTTGTGTCTTTTGTTTTAGAAGAAATTGCAATTGTGTCTGTTTGTTAGGCACTCCTCTTCACATCCCTCCCGAGTGGTACATTAGGAGCTGCTACAGGTGTGGACCCACCACGGTGTGGCAAATGGGAGTGGTGTTGTATGAAGCGCTTCATGCACGATACTTTAGTACCGCGAGGTTCCTCACAAAGCAACTGAGCATCAAAAAGCGTCTGTCCACAGGTAAGAAAACTTCACACTTCCACATTCACTGATGCCTTGGATCACTAGAACTATCATCTTCATCTTTTTGATCTTTTCTTTCTTTCAAGAATGCCGGAATTTCTTGGACGCATGTTTAGCTATAGTCCCGGAGAAGCGCCCAACACTGGAGGAGCTCCAGCTTCACCCCTGGCTAAGATAACACACACAAACACACAATTCACACCTTATCATGTAAGTGTGATACATTGTAGTAACTTCCTTTCTTTTTTCTGTTGGACAGGAATAGATAGAGTGGGTCAATCTTAAAAAATAAATAAATAAAAATTTAGCTTTTTCGGAGTTCCTGTAACCCCCCCAGCCATCCCAGGAAAGGGGATCTCTCTTTGAATGGGCTTTCCCGAGGTTTCTTCCCATCGATCTGGCCCCCTGGGGAGTTTTTCCTCGTCTTCATAGAGAGCTTGGGCTGGGTCAGGAGCTCCATCAAAACTGTCTTTATTTGATGACATTAAAGTCATCAAATAAAGATGTGTTTTACTTAAAGTAAAATTTGATCAAAATAAAACTTGTTTAATTCATCTTTGCTGAAGATTCTCCTTCATTACTATTTTGTTTTGTTTTTTTTTACCCATGGTGCATTTTGACAAATAAGAAAACTGAATCAGGTTAAAGTGTGCACAAAGACAGTCACACTGCAAATGATCTGAAGACTTGCATCTGTTGCTCTAACCCCCAACTAGTTTAGACAGATTTCCTGGTTCTACCAGAGGTTTTTTCCTTCAAGAAGGGAGTTTTTCCTTCCCACTGTTGCTGAGTGTTTGCTCATAGTGGGTTGTAAAAGCATAAAAGTTAATAAGAGGCATTCATAGCAGAGTTATCACAGAGGGAACTATATAGCTTAAATGTACAATTTCTACAGGACGAATTATAACTTCATTATGTATAAAAGCTCCTGTGGATAATTACTCCTATTTGTAACTTTACACAAGAGAAAGTTTGCTGTCACACTATTTATAACAGGTTGGGTTTTGTCCTCTGAGTTGAGCCTTTGGTTGCAGTTTATTGAAGAATTTCCTCTAAAGTAGCTGTTGATAAAGATTTAAGGTCCTGTTTATATACAGAAATATGCTTTAGTTCATGTTTTTTTACATGTCTGCCTCAGTGGATCAGTAGAAGATCTGGCACAGGAAACTAGATGATGAAAAAAGGTTACGAATACACATATATATCTATATAGATACAGATATACTCATGGTGGGTTCACGCCCTCGGCCCACGCCCCTCTGAGGAGGAAACACCTGGGCCTCATCAGTGCAGCCAGCATTTAAGCCAGGGAGTGGCTTCTACTCATCGCTGGATCGTTGTGTGTGACTCGCGTCAGTGCAGCCCGGCTCTCAGCAAGTTCTCATTTGCTTCCCTGTGCAAAACCTCTAACGTGTGTTTCCTTCTGTACATAGATCCCCTGGACCCGACTCTGCATTCCCCGAGCGGATTCCCTTTTTGTGTGAGTGTTTGGAGAGAGAGTCAGAAGAGGAGCAAGTGTCTTTTCCCTACCTGGATTTCCCCGGAGCCTTTTCCCTGTCACCGCTTTGTATATAGCACTATCCCCTGCACTGTTTGTATATACACCTGGTGGAACTGTAATAAATACTGACTGTGCCTCTGAGTCCTGCATGTGAGTCCTCAAGCGAACCGTGACACCCACACAGATGAGAGCTTAGCAGTGAAGCTCTCTCTTAAAATTTGAGTTATAAAGTCAGAAGTTATCACTGACAGAGATCCATGTTCTTTTAACATAAGAAAGAATATTTGCTGAAATTGACATTAATCCAAGCCCTTAAAACGCCATTTTGGATTAAGCATTTCCTTTTAGAAAAGTCTTCAATGAGCAGGAAGCTCCAGTACTGAAAAAAGAAGCCAACATCAACTGCTAAACGTGCTAAAAGTAAGTAAGTCCCTGTAGACTCCTATGATCAAAACACATACAGTATAAAAGTTATAGGTTACAGATCTGAAAAGTAAAACAAATGTCAAAGTGCAAAAAGACTTATGGTCCCATAGAAGTCTATTCCATTTGCCTGGAATTAGGTGAACACCTTTGTGACAAATTTAATGGCTCAGTCATTTGTTTCATGTCATATTTAATAAAAGACTGACATGGTGGCATGTTGAATTGTCCATTTTGCACATATTTGGTCATTCTAAGCGTCAGAAGGGGAAAGATCATTCTGGGAATGCCTACTGGCGAAGGATGTGTGACTGACAAGTCCAGTGTGTGAAGTTTAACTACAGTCTAAGGAGCGTGGAAAGAAAAGCATCTGGACTTCTTTAAGTTTCTTGAAGATGTTTCACCTCTCATCTGAGAAGCTTCTTCAGTTCAGAATTTCTTCAGAGAACTGAAGAAGCTTCTTGAATGAGAGGTGAAACGCTCTTCAAGAAGCTTAAAGAAGTCCAGATGCTTTTCTTTCCAAGCTCCTTAGACTACGATGACCTGAACGACTGAGAACCTTAACAGACAGTTCTTCCCTTCATTCATCATGCCTGATTTCAAAACACCAAGATGGCAGTCGTGAAAACACTCATCTTGAGTCTTCATGGGACTACGGTGAGATCAGTTATGCCTCTTATGATGCTGTCCCAGACTTCAAAGCAGTATAAAACATGTTTGCATCCTGTAACAACTCCCACTTCCCTCATTACCTTCTGTGTATTTATAGTTTTGTATGACTTCTTATGTTCCTGTTAATAAAGACCTGCCTTTGAGTTCATCCCCGTGTGTCTAGAGCCGTGCATTTGGGTCCTCTCTTGCCTTCACACAGCCGCCGCACGACAGAACGACGCAACCACGAAATGGACCCAGCAGGCTCCGCCCGTGAGGGAGATATTCTCCGTGTACAGAGTCTGGTGCAACGAATAACCCGCGCCTCGGACTCACGGACAATTTCCGTCGGACTTAACGCCATAAAGGCAATAATCGAGGGAAACCCTTTCCTTCACCAGCTCACCTGCTATGAGGGCTTTATTGACGAACTGAGCCGAGCCAAGGAGGCATTACAAGCTCGTGAGCTGGCAGACAGTGTCTGTTCCCGGGATTCCACACCACAGCGACTGCAGACGGAGATCTCCGCCAGTCAGCCGCCGCAGCAGCAGCGAACTAAGCTCGCCGCGACGGCATCGCAGCAGCAGACGGGGCTCTCGGTATCGCAACAGCGGCTGCTAAAACGAGAGGGTTTTTTGGCGCTGCTGCCGCGGAGCCCTTCTCCATCCCCTCTCAGCTCTGACCGTCGCTCTCCCGCTGCTTTCCTAGCAGCGATGAGGTCGGATGATGAAGAGGAGACCGTCACCCCCGCATCATCACCGGTTTCCCCCGTCACCTCCGTTCCCTCATCAAGGAGGAGACGCCGTCGCCGGTCCTCTCCTCAGCCGGATTCCGGGACTACTGAGCAGCCGGCTGGGGTGAGTGACAAAGACACTCTTTCTGTTCACTCTGAGGCTAGTTCTCACTACTCTGAATGCAGGAATGCAAACTCTGTGACTCTTGCCGTAGGCTCTAAAGGCTCACGATCTGTAAATGTTGAATCCGAACCCGAACTTCTTATGAACCGTTGTACTGCCCGGAGGGTCAACTCAGAGACCGTTTCTCCTACGTTTGGACTCATATTTGAGAAAGATTATCCTTCGCTAGTGTTTCCTAGGTCTGAAAACTTGAAGTCAGCATTTCCTGAGTTAGAGACACCTGCTTCTGTGCCCTTTACCTGTGTGTCTGCTGAGAATGATTGTTTTGCAGTTAAGCTCACCACTGGGGCTTTAAAACCTGCCTCCTTAGATGTTAAAGCAGTAAAATCCAAGACTGTAAATGTTCCTGTGATAGCTCGACCCCAGCTCGTTACTTCTGAGCCATCACCCCAGGGGAAAGTCCATTCTGACGTATTTACTGATTCGAATGTTCTTGAGTCAGGGGGCTCTACACCCACCACTGTTTTCCCTAGGTTTACTGCTTCCAGCGATCCGGAGGTAAAAGACTTTGTTTCATCTGCCTCTCCGGTGCACAGACCTATGTTTACATCGGCTATTAACCCCTCCTCTGTCAGTATAAGCATGGTTAGCTCCGAAGAAAGAAGCTCTAAGACTGTTGGTGCATCAGCTGATCACATTTCTCTAGAGTCTGTAAACACTGAAGGTGGTGCATTAGTGCCTGTAAGCTACAGCTTTAGCACACTTAACGCTATGAAGTCAGAGCGCTGTTCCTCATCCGCTCACTCAGGGCAGGGAATTGATCTCTTGCAGACTGTTCTTTCTAGGCCCGCCTCCCAGGCCCCTTGCGTTCTAGGGATAGCTGCGGCCCAGCACTCCCCTGCACCTATCTCAGTTCCCCAGGTGAGGGGGGCTGGCGCCCAGCTGGTCCCTGTTCCGGTTTCCGGGTCGACTGAGGCTCTGCTGGTCCCTGCACCCGTATCAGCTCCTCGGGTGGGGACAGCAGCCGCCCAGTCCCTGCCGAAATCTGTGCCAACCACTGAGGTGGGGCCCGCCAGGACCCAGCCGATCTCTGCACCTGTACCTGCTCCTCAGGTGGGAGCGACTGGTGTCCAGCAGGTGCCTGCACCTTTCATCCGCATTGTAGGCTCAGGGGACCCGACACCACCACCTGTCCAACATTCGCTCCCACAACCATCATTACACTCAGCTGCACAGGATGCTCCTCAGTCAGTCAGTCAGCCTTCTCCTCAGTGTACAGTCCAGCCTTCTCCCCAACCGCCATTACTACCACTAGTTCAGTTTGCTACCCAGTCTCCCTCAGTTCAATCTGTAGCTCTGCCTCCTGTGTCCCCGCTGGCTCTGTCTCCTGTGTCCCCCGCACCTCAGTCAGCTACCCCACCACAAGCTCAATTTTCACCTCTACCATCACTTCAGTCATCAGTTCAGTCTGCCACTCAGTCGCCCGTAGCTCCATCATCCACACCATCACCCGCTTCTCTTCCACCACAACCATCACGACACTCAGCCATTCAGGCTGCTGCTCAGTCAGTCATTCAACCTGTAGTCCTGTCATTAATGCACTCCTTAGCTGAACCATTAGCACAGTCACCGTTAACTCAGTCATCCACTCCACCGCCCACTCCACTGTCACCACAACCATTACTACAGCCATTAGTTTGGTCCCCTGTAGCAGTTTGGTCTTCTGGTCAGCTTAACATTCAGCCAGGGGTCCCGATACCCTCTGGCGCTACATCAGCTCCGGCTGGAAGCTCGGATGAGCCCATCCAGCACTCCGCGGCTTCCACGCTGCCACCTGCCTTGTCCGCTGGGGGTTCTGGAGAGCCCAGCCAGCCCTTCCTCGTCTCCGCTGGAGGGTTCGAGGGGCCCGGCCTCCGGTCCCGCTCTGTAGCCGCCGCCTTCCACACGGCCGGCCTCCGGATCTGTTCTGCCGCCGTTGCCGTCCGCAAGGGCTGTCTGGAGTCAGCCCTTGAGGGGGGGTATTGTCATGGTCCTGGGTCATTTTGACCCAGTGTTCTCAGTTTTCCTGTGGTTTTGTATTTTGTTCCTTATGTCCATTGGATTGTTTGGTTTGGTAGTTGGATTCCCCCTGTGTCCATGCTTTTATTGTGGTGTTTGTTCTGGTACCGTGTTCCCGTCCGTTGTGTTCTGTGTTCTCCTCATCCCCTCGTATTCATCCTTGTTCTCTGCCTCTCTCTCTGTGCTCATCTCTGTGTACTGTGTTGTGTTTAAGGTCCACATCTTGGTGTCAGTATTTTCAGTTTCGTGTCCTCCCTGCTCGGTCATGAGTAATTGTCTTCAGCTGTGTTCCCCGTGTGTTCCCACTTCCCTCATTACCTTCTGTGTATTTATGTCAGAGTGTCCCTTTGTTCTGTGTTGCGTCATCCTTCTAGGTTGTGTGCATTTCCCGTGTCTTCCCAGCGCCTCAGCTTTAGTTTCTCCCAGTATAGTTTTGTATGACTTCTTATGTTCCTGTTAATAAAGACCTGCCTTTGAGTTCATTCCCGTGTGTCTAGAGCCGTGCAATTGGGTCCTCTCTTGCCTTCACACAGCCGCCGCATGACAGTTAATACTTCTCATGGATATCTCAGATCTCCATCACAAATAAAATAATAAAGGGCCATAATAAGAGTTAGAAATCCATTGTTACCGCTCAAGCTCCAGTCTGGCCCTCTCCTCCTCCAGCCGAGCCTGGATCTCCATATTAAGGGCAACTTCCAGCTGCTGCTGTGTCAGCTCCAGCTCCCTGATCCTCTTCTTCTGTTGTTCAGCCTCCTTTTCCTTCACCTGCATCTCAGCCTGCATGCTGTCTTTTATCTATGCACACACACACAGCTACATAAACAGATGCACCAACAGAGCGGTATAAACTGACCTATTCCTGAATCACCTTTTCCTGGACTGTCATAACCATTTTTCCAAATCATTATAGGTGTGAATTTTATAATGACAGTCAACATTTTGCTGCAGTTCTCAAAGATCAAAGTCAAGGAGAAAAGACTCTGTACATAATTGGTGTCAAGTGGAAAACTTTTTTTTTTTACCATCTCAGCCTCTTTCAGCTGTCTTTCCAGTTCCATCTGCACCTCCCTCTGCTTCCTCCGCTCTCTCTCCTCTGCCTCCCTTCGGCGAGTTTCCAGTTCCCGAGCATGCTGTGAAACAGATGAAAGAGCCATTGTTTGGTTTGTGTTTTCACCTCTATCCAGCAGGTGACACTAGGCCATCAGCTTCGAGGTTCAACGTATTGTGCTTTCAGCGGTGCTCTTCTTGATAACTTGGTTGAAGTAAGTGGGTATTTGAGTTCATGTTGCTTTCCTTACAGCTGTAAGTAATCTGCTCATTCCGCTTTTGATCTTTGGCACCAACAAGTGATTTTTTTCCCAGAGAAGTGCTGCTCACAGGAGATTTCCTCTATTTCAGACCATTTTCTATAAACCGGTTAGATGGTTGTACAGTTTCTGAAATACTCAGACAAGCCTGTCCGACACAAACAACAATGCATGTTCAAAGTCATTTAAATCCCATTTGACCTTCAGCAGGTCATCTTATTAATGTATACATGCCTAAATGCACTGAGCTGCTGCCATGTGATAGGCTGATTAGGTATTTGACCTAATGAGCAGCTCAACAGGTGTATCTAACAAAAATGTGGCCAGTGAGTGTACATGGTACTTTTTAAATGGACAAAATGAACTGCACTGGCAGCTGCCCAGTGCCACTATGACTTAGTTAAATAATCACTACCATGGATAGTTTGGTGCATGATGTAATTAAATAAATATTACAAAAAAAGATTCTTATAGCCCTCACTTACCTTGATAATGTTTTCAATCTCTAAGTCCTGTTTGTCTTTCTCTTTTTCTGTCTTCTCTGTCTCATGGATATTCGAGTCATCAGATTGGCTGCCCCTGCTGCTGCAGCTGCTGCGGGCGCTCCGGCTGCGTTCCCGCTGACTGTTTTCCCGCTGGATCCGTCTCTTCAGTTTGAGTTCATGGTGAAGGGAAGACTTTCCCTCACTCTGAAGACGGAGGGCAGTTTGAATGGCTGAATACCAGATGTAAAATCTTGGGTATACTTTCCATTTAACTTTCCGAGTCAGACTGAATAGGATGGGTTATCTTTTAAAAATGAGGACTGGTGTAGCTTTACAGAGTAATTGAATACATGTTTCGGAAAATATGTTAATCCCTTTTGGATAAAGTGGCTGACTGACCTCCACCTGCCGGAGCACCTCTCTGAGAGGTTCAGTAGCCGATGCCATCAGCTCAGTATGGAACGCACCACTGACTGGGAGAGTTTTGGTCCGCATGAACTTTAGGCGCCGAGAGTTTTCCTGGAGGAAATCCAGAGCCTGAGAAGTCAAAGAAGACAGCAGAAATGACAAGAGCAGCTCTAACAACTTTTTTGATGGTTGAGAGAAGACAGAAAAGAGAACACAATAGATTCACGGTATATTAAAGCAGCAAGAATATATGAATGCATTACCTGCTGGTGCCCTGCAATAACCCTGCCATCTGGAAAAAGCTAGTTGGCCACAGAGCACACAGGATTCTCCATCCCCAGACTCTTGCAGTGCTCTTTTGCCTGCAGACTAGGGCTGCCACAAACGATTATTTTGATAGTCGACTAGTCACCGATTATTTTTGCGATTAGTCGACTAATCAGACTATCCACTCTGCCATAGCTCGGCTACAGACTCAGCACCCGAGTGCCTTTATTGTGATCTCGGGTGACTTCAACCATGTATCACTGGACAATACACTACCAACATTCAAACAATATGTGGACTGTCCCACCAGGGGAGAGAAAACTTTAGACTTACTGTATGCTAACGTCAAGGATGCATACAGCTCCTCCTCCCTCCCCCCACTTGGTAGGTCAGATCATAACCTGATTCACCTCACCCCCCGCTATGTGCCAATTGTGAGGAGGGAACCTGTGACCACCAGGACTGTTAGGAGGTGGTCAGAGGAGGCAATAGCGGAACTACAGGGCTGTTTCGAGGTGACCGACTGGGAAACACTCTGTGAGCCTCACGCCGAGGACATCAATGGGCTTACTGAGTGTATCACAGGCTACATAACTTTCTGCACCGACTCCATTGTTCCAGCTCAGACTGTTCATTGTTACCCAAATAACAAGCCGTGGGTGACTAAGGACATCAAAGCCCTCCTCAACAACAAGAAGAGGGCTTTCAGAGGGGGCAACAAAGAGGAGGTGAGGAAGATCCAGGTGTTACTAAAGGACAAGATCAGAGAGGCTAAGGACAATTACAGGAGGAAGCTGGAGTGGAAACTCCAGCAGAACAGCATGAGAGAGGTGTGGAGGGGCATGAAGACCATCACTGGATTCAGGCCAACCAACAGCAGGGGAGCTGAGGGAGGTGAGAATAGAGCCGACGAGTTGAATCTGTTTTTCAATAGATTCGACACCACAGTGTCTGCTCCCACCCCCACAACCTCACCTGCAGTCAGCCTGGAATCCAGAACCACACCACTGTGCCAGCCTCTCTCTTCACATGTTGCCTCCTGTGAGATTCCTGACACCCCTCCCCCACCCATCACCTTCACTCAATACCAGGTTGAGATGCAAATGAGGAGACTTCACTCAGGCAAGTCTGCTGGACCAGACGGAGTGAGTCCCCTTGTCCTCAAGACCTGTGCCCCCCAGCTGTGTGGAGTCTTTCATAAACTGTTTATGCTGAGTCTGAGTCTGCAGAGGGTCCCGGTGATGTGGAAGACATCATGCCTCGTCCCTGTACCAAAGACGCCTCGTCCCAGTGGCCCCCAGGATTACAGGCCCGTGGCACTGACCTCCCACATCATGAAGACCCTGGAAAGGCTCATCCTGGACCAGCTGCGACCCATAGTAAGACCACATCTGGATCCCCTTCAGTTCGCTTATCAGCCTCGTCTCGGAACAGAGGACGCCATCATCTACCTGCTCAATCGTGTCTACACCCATCTGGACCAGCCGGCGAGCACTGTGAGGGTCATGTTTTTTGACTTTTCCAGTGCTTTCAACACCATCAGGCCGACCCTCCTGGGTGATAAGTTAGCAGCGATGCAGGTGGATGCTTCTCTGGTGTCCTGGATTGTTGATTACCTGACAGGAAGACCACAATATGTACGTCTCCCACAGTGTGTGTCTGACAAGGTGATTAGCAACACAGGGGCACCACAGGGGACTGTCCTCTCCCCCTTCCTCTTCACCCTCTACACCACAGACTTCAGCCACTGCACAGAGACCTGCCATCTTCAGAAGTTTTCTGATGACTCTGCGGTGGTTGGATGCATCAGCAGGGATGATGAGACAGAGTACCGGGCTGTGGTCGACTCCTTTGTCACGTGGTGTGAGCAGAATCATCTGCAGCTCAACGTGGCAAAGACCAAGGAACTGATCGTGGACTTCAGGAAGACCAGGAAACACTTGACCCCTGTTTCAATCCAGGGGGTCAGTGTTGACATTGTGGAGGACTATAAATACCTTGGAGTACACATTGACAATAAACTGGACTGGGCTAAAAACACCACAGCACTTTACAGGAAGGGCCAGAGTCGTCTCTATTTTTTGAGGCGACTGAGGTCCTTCAACATCTGCCAGAAAATGCTGAGGATTTTCTATGAGTCTGTTGTGGCCAGTGCGATCCTCTATGCTGTTGCATGCTGGGGGAGCAGGCTGAGGGTCGCAGATGCCAACAGACTTAATAAACTGATCCGTAAGGCCAGCAGTGTTGTGGGGATGGAGCTGGACTCCCTCAAGGTGGTGTCGGAGAGGCGGATGCTGTCCAAGATAAAGACAATGTTGGATAACACCTCCCACCCACTCCATGACATGTTGGTCAGTCACAGGAGCTCGTTCAGTGAGAGACTGAGATTACCGAAAAGCACCACTGAACGACACAGGAAATCATTCCTACCTGTGGCCATCTCCCTGTACAACGCATCCACTTAACACACTGTTTGCTGCTACAGCTACACATGTTTCTTTTCCAACTATTTATTTATAAGTGACTTATGTATGTATGTATGTATATATATGTATATATTGTACTATTCTTAGTTAGCGTATTGTCTGTCTTGTCTTAATGTTGGTTTAAAATGGAGCACTGTAACAAAAAATAATTTCCCCCAGGGATCAATAAAGTATTCTGATTCTGATTCTGATTCATCATCCATTGGATGTAAAACGTTCAGCTTATTGCACCAGCAGCATCTGCTCTTATATAACTATCATTAGCTTACAGCTTTAAGTGTTTAAGGTATGTGCTAACTAAAAATAAAGACAAGATGATAGTTTATTAAATTTTAATGAAATTTGCAGATTGTTTCGGTGAAGTTTAATAAACTCCTTGCTATCTAAAATATAACAGGACACCGGAGAATATTCTCGAGCATCTCACACTTCTGATAATCAGCTGTCTGCTTGACGTTTATTCAGCTGTGTAAAAACTATAACTTTAATCTCAGCAAAACAGATTTACTCAGGAACAAATAAAATACTAAAATAAGCCAAACAATAACATTTTTAAGTTATCTAAGTGACTTATATATCATGTTTAACCTGAGCAGCGAAAGACAGCGGTGTGTTTGAAAACGATCTGCCGGGAGTCCGGTGTTCTCACGGCTCTAGTGAGCCTTGCCCCGGCTAGCTATCGAGCTAGTGGGTAACAGACGTCTCCGAAAACATCGGAGCGCTTTTGAAAATATGTGGTGTCTTGATAAACTGAGCAGATATTTGAGGTTTACACAGCTACATTCTCGCCTGAAAATATGTTAAACGTTTATTTTGTGACCCAGAAAGAATAATAAGAGTAATATTAAAACTAACTAGCTGCCGCCATTGTTGGAAACTGAGCTAGGCCGCGCTATGAATTCTGGGACACCGCTTCTTCTTCTTCTTCTTCTTCTTCTTCTTCTTCTTCTTCGGGGTTTAACGGCTGGCATCCTTGTATATGCAGTGCTGCCATCTTCTGTTTCAGTCCGTTATTACACTCTTAAATACTTATTCCTGCGTCTTTTGTGATCTTACAAAGCTTCAAACGCCGCCTCGACTATTAAATCAGTCGTCGACGATTTTGATAGTCGACGTAATCGTGACTAGTCGACTAATCGTGGCAGCCCTACTGCAGACAGGCATAATTATACTGAGCCTGAGGTCTACCAGTGACTGACAGCATCCCACTGGGAACCAGTTCTGAGGCCTTCTGCATAGTCTCCGCTCGCACCTTCACTGCATACAAAGCTAGAAGATGCATAAGGAGTAAATACAGAATATTAACCAAAGTTGTGATTAAAACACCTTTTACAAGTGCACAAAAAAACCCAAAAAAGAAATCTTTCTACCTTCTGCAAAGTTCATCGCCCCAGAAAAGACAAGAGCAGCAAATTCTCCGACACTGAAACCTGCAGCAGCGACACACATCTCAATGGCCTGTGTACAGCAGGAAACAAGTCAAAAAAAAATAAAAAAATAAAAATGTAACAGCCTCCCGATTATGACCGATATATCATTTATGTCACTGATACATCCGTAACTGAAATTAACTCAGAACAATTTGTTTATTTTTTTAAATGGTCATTCAGAATCAGAAGATTATTTACGGTGATGTTTTTGGTGGGAGTGAAACAACAATCTACTGATAAAAACAATAAAAACAAGATGTGATAATAAGAAATAACCACTGTTGGAAGCCTTATTTACTCTACCGCCTTAATCAGGTGCAGTAATTAAAGTTGAAATGAGAAACTTTGCATTTGAAAGATGCTCTTCTACTGGGCACTCAAAATGCTTTCTTACAACAAGCATCATTCATCCACACCTTCATACATAATGTGCGCACATTTTAAATATAAATTAATATTACTGTAGCAGTATTTAAAAAAAAAAAAAAAAGATAAAATGGCCACATTTAAGAAGGCAGGACCTGCAGTTATTGTCCTTTTTCCAGACATTTATCTGGCACTTACTTTGGGGTTTTCTTGGTTGAGTCTCTCCACAGCAGCCAGGGAGGTGACAAACACCGCCGGCTGACAGTGAACCGTTTTCTGCAGCTCGTCCTCGGGGCCCTCCAGACACAGAGACAGCAGGTCGTAACCCAGGATCTTCTGGGCTACGGTGAACATTTCTTTAACGTTGGGGTATTTTAAAAGTCCTCTGCCCATGCCCACAAACTGGCTGCCCTGACCGGGGAAGAGGAGCACGGAGCAGCCGCTGGGGTCTTTTTTGGGTCTCCGCTGAGGCGCCGTGGCTGGCTCGCTGTTCGGGGGAGAAGCGGGAACTTCAGCCGGAGAAGGGTAATCTCCAGCCGTGGAACCGGGCTTGTTGGTGGACAGCGTCCTGCTCAGAGAGACCAGCGACCTGACCTTCCCTCTGGAAGATGCTGCCATCCTGACTGCCACTGATGCCAACATGAGCTGTTCCTCATCCAACGACGTGTCTGCGGATGAAATAAGACGCACAGCCCGCCCGGACAAACTGTAATCACCGAAAGAGTCAACTTTGCTTGAACTCAACTCTGACATCTGCTCGGCATGACACCTCACAGGGAGACGAAAAGAATATTCAGAATACAATTGACAAATGCAAAAAAAACCTCTAAACCATTGACTACAGAGAGATTTAACGTTGTTCGGCAGGATAATGTTGACCAAGGTTGAATCTTTGTCCAGTTTAATCTATCCAGCTTATTCCCTAGCCATCCCACCAAGAATTATAAAAGACATAAATAAGGCGAATTTTAATTTCATATGGAAAAATAAACATCATTATATTAGTAACAGGGACTTGATAAAAGATTATGAAGAGGGGGGTTTAAAAGCAATCGATTTTGAAATAATGAATGGCATTTTAAAGATTAATTGGCTACGATCTTTCTTGAAAAATGATAATGAGATGTGGTTCTTGATGCCATCTCTTATTTTCAACAAAGTTGGGGGGATCCTTTTAGTATGTGATTTTGACATTTCTAAACTACCCATAAAACTTTCCAAATTTCATCAACAAGTTTTGTTAAATTGTAAATTAATGTTTAAACATAACTTTAGTCCCCACAATGTTCCATTGTGGAATAATAGGGTGATATTGAATCGGGGGAAATCTATGTTTGTGGACGAATGGATGACAAAACAAATTTGGTCTGTGACACATATAATGGATGAAAATGGAGATATACTTGAATTAAACAGGCTTAATGAGAAATATGACATGAGTTGCTCGTTCGAGCTCTATAAAAAGGTTTCACAGAATATCCCAACAGTCCTTGTAAATACAATAAAGAACAATTTTTCAAATATACAGACTACAAATTTACATAAAGTTAAACTAGATGGTCTTGACTTGGTTAATGGAAAATGCAATAATCCATTTTTGAGGAGGTATTTGGTTAACACCTTATATCCAGGTAGGACAAAATTCTCCCTGTTCCATAAATCTCTTAAGCTAATAAATAAGCCCCAAGCAATCAAATTGCATAGATTTTTAGAAGAGTTTGATTTTTCTTAGCCCCTTATTTAAGTTATGTGTCTTGTTTATGGAACCTCACTTTTAGAGATTTTATGATCCCCCTTGTCTTCTTTATTTCTGTTCCTTGTTTTTCATTCTTTTTTTTTATTGTTATTTATTTTTGTATTGGTTATTCATCTTTTTATATTATTATTATGTAGATGTGTGAATATGGATGTGTATGTATGCATGTGTATATGCATATATATGTATATATATGTATATATATGTATGTGTGTGTGTGTGTGTGTGTGTGTGTGTGTGTGTGTGTATGTATGTTTACTTTCAGTTATTGTCGATTTCATTGTGGTGTACAGGAGATGTGATTCTGTTCTGATTGATTTAATATGTCGCTTGTCTCTTTGAGATTGTCATTGTTATTGTTCTAAATAAAGTTCATTTAAAAAACAAAACAAAACAAAAAACCTCACAGGGAGACGCCATGTTGTTTATACGGAGTTTATTCTCGTCTTCTTCCGGTTGACGTTCAGGCTCTCTCACGGTGCAGCGCCACCTCAGGTCAAATTATGTCATGCTCTAATGTATCGTGTTTTTCTTTTCTGTGCTTTAATTTGTCTACAAAGTGAAAATAACCATAAGAGCTTTTAAGTATACACAGACATGCGCTTCTTAAATTTAGCTTAATTGGCTCCACAGGTAGGAAGTAAAAAAGTAAAAAAAAACTTCCTTGCTGTACTTAATTTTTACTCCCTACATTTTTAAACAAATATCTGTAGTTTCCACTCCGTATTTTTGACAGAGAGGAGGGCTGGGTAGCCGTAGTTTTTGTTGACCGCTGCGCTGCACAACATGTTTCGCTTTGTTACATTAGAGCCTGTGATGTTTTAAGAGTCTGAATCAGGAGCTGATGACATTACTCTGTAAACTCTCAAAGCACTTTAATAAACAAGCAAACAATTCCACCTCTTGCATTATTGCGTAAAGTTGACAGCGTGTCAGGCAAATAGGCAGGCTCCATCCCTGGCCTCTAGCGACTGTGGAAGTCGCTACAGTAATGTTTGCATCAGTCTATCAGATGAATCCCCTCCAAGTCCAATATTTACATCAGTTACAGTGATAATGCTTGGTGTCTACTTTCAGCCACCGCAGTAGAATGCCAGGAATGAATCTCATTGAAATTGTAGTTGCATTTGCTATTTAATTTAATTGTCATGGATGATACACAGACAACCCAACAGCAAACAGAGGAAAACAATGGGCCACGTGGGACACAGGGGCAAGGCAAAGTAACAGAAACCTAAAGCCTAAGAATATAACACAAGAAGAAAACAATAAAGAGAACCAAAAACATACATAAGAATAATCAATGAATATAAATGAACAAACACAAAACACTGGGTCACAGACTCAGTACCATGACAGTTAAATGTACATAATAAATACTTTAAATCAGATGACAATGTAGCTGACACTGTGTTTATTAGTGTGTGGTCAACCACAAATCTTCATACTGTCATCCATAGATGAGGTCTTTATACAAATGATGAAAGATAATGAAAGAAACTGTTTAATTGATATGAAATGATTGAATTATATGAAATATTATGGCTTTGTCTGCCAGAGTGTTTTTCTGTAAACTACTTTGAACTACTGGCAGTCAGTGAAGTCACTGAAAGGCAAGATTCTATGTTGTGTTGCCGTAGTTTCCAGAGTTTACTTATAAAGCTCACTTACAGAATTCAGTTAGAAAAGTCAAGCATTTGAAAGGTGCACATTTGAAGAAGTATTAACTCAATATTAACTCATTACGGTTTACATTTTCGATTTTAAAGGGTCTCCGAAATTACAATGAAAAAGGAAACAAGAAAAATTACCACTCCGGCCGATAAGAAAGATTCAGGAGATCAAGGTAAGTAAAATAATAAAATAAGAACCTGGTAAAATCCAAATCCTAGAAATGTTGACACTGTGTGAATCATTTTTGAAGCAATTGAATCATATGTTTGATTGAAAATAGCTTTAATACAAGATGTCTAATCAAAGGAAGGTTACCGGTCTTTTGGTAAAATAATGTAATAAGTTTATTCTTGGACTCAACAGTAAAAACAGACCAACAAGTGTCATCAAGATCTAAGACTTAGTAAACCTAGTATCAATTCGCACTGGTCAGTTTTTTTAATCCCAAGAATAAACTTGTGATCATTTAAGCAAAAGCAATTTCAAATTCTTTGCCATCAAACTGCTTCCAGTCCTGATGTCGGGGACTCTTTTTCACCACTGTGTTGTTGTCGTCGTTTATAGATTGTAAGAGCAGGACTGCTAAAAGAAAGGCCAGTCCTGAAAAGAAGACCCCAATAAAAAGGAGGAGGGTCGCTGAGCAGGCTGGTCCTTCCACCAGCTCAGATGTGGTCAAAGGAGTGAAGCGCAAGGTTGTGCAAGATGAAGAGGGCACAACAAAGAAAGCAAAGAAGGCTAAACTTCTCGACCATACGAGCGGTGACAAGGAGCAAGCATCCTCCTCGTTGGACTCTGGTAAAGGTAGGCTAATTAGTTGAATAAGGGGGTAGATTAAGTGTGGTTGCTAGGTTTAAGATATTGGTGTTTAGTGTTTGTGTCTATCATCCAGTGAGCTGATGTGCTTTTGGTGTTTTCCACATCTCCAGACTTGAACAACAAACAGGAGTGCACAAAAAATGGCAAAAGAAAGGCCACGGGAGACAACAGAGAGTCACCCAAGAAAAAAAAAAGGAATGTGGACCAGGACAAAAAATCAGTAGCAGACCAAAAACGTAAGTAGCAAGCAGCTTGGGTTTTATATTCAGGGGAAGGGCAGAAGGAACATTTAGGCTACAGAGGAGAGTAATTTGTGTCACAGCTGTAATAAAACAAGATTTGCTGTTTTGTCTGTTCAGGTGAATTCCAAGCCAGATATGTGGAGGAGCACCAGCTCGGAGAAGGAGGCTGCGGAGCAGTGTTTTCTGGCTACCGGATAGAAGATCGTTTTCCAGTAAGTGTTCAGATGATGGTAGTAAGACAGGCAGTAACGCAGATAATGGATAATATCGTAAACTGAGACGTCTGCTGTGTTTCCACCTTTCATTATGTCATACTGAGGAAATGCTCACCAATGCTCTGTGTCTTCTAGGTTGCCATCAAACACATTCCCAAAAATAAAGTCTACTGCAAAGTGGCGGTAAGCGTCCAACACTTGAATTAGTTTTACATTACTGGATTGAATGCGGCGTTCCTCATCATCCACTTTGTTGTAATATTTCAGGATGAAAATGGGAAGATGCTCTCGGTGGAAGTGGCCATTATGCTTAAACTTGCAGGTGAAGCAGAAGGGTCAGTGGGAATATCAGCACCTGTGTCCTTGCTGGAGTGGTTCGACTTTGGCAAAGAGCTGATCCTGGTGCTGGAGAGACCTGTCCCTGCTGTGGACCTGCAAAAATACAAAGCAGAAAATGGAAGAGCTTTACCAGAGGACAAGGCCAAGGTAGGTTGACTGGGAGAGCCTTAGACTGTACAGCATTCAATCAAGGCAGAAAAGCATTAACTCATTATTGTGTTTTTCATCTTTTCCAGGTCATTCTGAAGCAACTAGTTGATGCTGTAAAGGAACTTGAGGAGAAACACATCTTTCATCGGGACATCAAGGGACAAAACATTCTGATTGAGACCGGCTCAGATGTGCCTCGAGTTCGCATCATTGACTTTGGACTGAGCTGCTTTGTTAAACAGCGATCTCTGTATCGCATCTTCTATGGTAACATATTCTGCTCCTGCTTTTCACAGATGTAACAATTTGTGTCTTTTGTTTTAGAAGAAATTGCAATTGTGTCTGTTTGTTAGGCACTCCTCTTCACATCCCTCCCGAGTGGTACATTAGGAGCTGCTACAGGTGTGGACCCACCACGGTGTGGCAAATGGGAGTGGTGTTGTATGAAGCGCTTCATGCACGATACTTTAGTACCGCGAGGTTCCTCACAAAGCAACTGAGCATCAAAAAGCGTCTGTCCACAGGTAAGAAAACTTCACACTTCCACATTCACTGATGCCTTGGATCACTAGAACTATCATCTTCATCTTTTTGATCTTTTCTTTCTTTCAAGAATGCCGGAATTTCTTGGACGCATGTTTAGCTATAGTCCCGGAGAAGCGCCCAACACTGGAGGAGCTCCAGCTTCACCCCTGGCTAAGATAACACACACAAACACACAATTCACACCTTATCATGTAAGTGTGATACATTGTAGTAACTTCCTTTCTTTTTTCTGTTGGACAGGAATAGATAGAGTGGGTCAATCTTAAAAAATAAATAAATAAAAATTTAGCTTTTTCGGAGTTCCTGTAACCCCCCCAGCCATCCCAGGAAAGGGGATCTCTCTTTGAATGGGCTTTCCCGAGGTTTCTTCCCATCAATCTGGCCCCCTGGGGAGTTTTTCCTCGTCTTCATAGAGAGCTTGGGCTGGGTCAGGAGCTCCATCAAAACTGTCTTTATTTGATGACATTAAAGTCATCAAATAAAGATGTGTTTTACTTAAAGTAAAATTTGATCAAAATAAAACTTGTTTAATTCATCTTTGCTGAAGATTCTCCTTCATTACTATTTTGTTTTGTTTTTTTTTACCCATGGTGCATTTTGACAAATAAGAAAACTGAATCAGGTTAAAGTGTGCACAAAGACAGTCACACTGCAAATGATCTGAAGACTTGCATCTGTTGCTCTAACCCCCAACTAGTTTAGACAGATTTCCTGGTTCTACCAGAGGTTTTTTCCTTCAAGAAGGGAGTTTTTCCTTCCCACTGTTGCTGAGTGTTTGCTCATAGTGGGTTGTAAAAGCATAAAAGTTAATAAGAGGCATTCATAGCAGAGTTATCACAGAGGGAACTATATAGCTTAAATGTACAATTTCTACAGGACGAATTATAACTTCATTATGTATAAAAGCTCCTGTGGATAATTACTCCTATTTGTAACTTTACACAAGAGAAAGTTTGCTGTCACACTATTTATAACAGGTTGGGTTTTGTCCTCTGAGTTGAGCCTTTGGTTGCAGTTTATTGAAGAATTTCCTCTAAAGTAGCTGTTGATAAAGATTTAAGGTCCTGTTTATATACAGAAATATGCTTTAGTTCATGTTTTTTTACATGTCTGCCTCAGTGGATCAGTAGAAGATCTGGCACAGGAAACTAGATGATGAAAAAAGGTTACGAATACACATATATATCTATATAGATACAGATATACTCATGGTGGGTTCACGCCCTCGGCCCACGCCCCTCTGAGGAGGAAACACCTGGGCCTCATCAGTGCAGCCAGCATTTAAGCCAGGGAGTGGCTTCTACTCATCGCTGGATCGTTGTGTGTGACTCGCGTCAGTGCAGCCCGGCTCTCAGCAAGTTCTCATTTGCTTCCCTGTGCAAAACCTCTAACGTGTGTTTCCTTCTGTACATAGATCCCCTGGACCCGACTCTGCATTCCCCGAGCGGATTCCCTTTTTGTGTGAGTGTTTGGAGAGAGAGTCAGAAGAGGAGCAAGTGTCTTTTCCCTACCTGGATTTCCCCGGAGCCTTTTCCCTGTCACCGCTTTGTATATAGCACTATCCCCTGCACTGTTTGTATATACACCTGGTGGAACTGTAATAAATACTGACTGTGCCTCTGAGTCCTGCATGTGAGTCCTCAAGCGAACCGTGACACCCACACAGATGAGAGCTTAGCAGTGAAGCTCTCTCTTAAAATTTGAGTTATAAAGTCAGAAGTTATCACTGACAGAGATCCATGTTCTTTTAACATAAGAAAGAATATTTGCTGAAATTGACATTAATCCAAGCCCTTAAAACGCCATTTTGGATTAAGCATTTCCTTTTAGAAAAGTCTTCAATGAGCAGGAAGCTCCAGTACTGAAAAAAGAAGCCAACATCAACTGCTAAACGTGCTAAAAGTAAGTAAGTCCCTGTAGACTCCTATGATCAAAACACATACAGTATAAAAGTTATAGGTTACAGATCTGAAAAGTAAAACAAATGTCAAAGTGCAAAAAGACTTATGGTCCCATAGAAGTCTATTCCATTTGCCTGGAATTAGGTGAACACCTTTGTGACAAATTTAATGGCTCAGTCATTTGTTTCATGTCATATTTAATAAAAGACTGACATGGTGGCATGTTGAATTGTCCATTTTGCACATATTTGGTCATTCTAAGCGTCAGAAGGGGAAAGATCATTCTGGGAATGCCTACTGGCGAAGGATGTGTGACTGACAAGTCCAGTGTGTGAAGTTTAACTACAGTCTAAGGAGCGTGGAAAGAAAAGCATCTGGACTTCTTTAAGTTTCTTGAAGATGTTTCACCTCTCATCTGAGAAGCTTCTTCAGTTCAGAATTTCTTCAGAGAACTGAAGAAGCTTCTTGAATGAGAGGTGAAACGCTCTTCAAGAAGCTTAAAGAAGTCCAGATGCTTTTCTTTCCAAGCTCCTTAGACTACGATGACCTGAACGACTGAGAACCTTAACAGACAGTTCTTCCCTTCATTCATCATGCCTGATTTCAAAACACCAAGATGGCAGTCGTGAAAACACTCATCTTGAGTCTTCATGGGACTACGGTGAGATCAGTTATGCCTCTTATGATGCTGTCCCAGACTTCAAAGCAGTATAAAACATGTTTGCATCCTGTAACAACTCCCACTTCCCTCATTACCTTCTGTGTATTTATAGTTTTGTATGACTTCTTATGTTCCTGTTAATAAAGACCTGCCTTTGAGTTCATTCCCGTGTGTCTAGAGCCGTGCATTTGGGTCCTCTCTTGCCTTCACACAGCCGCCGCACGACAGAACGACGCAACCACGAAATGGACCCAGCAGGCTCCGCCCTTGAGGGAGATATTCTCCGTGTACAGAGTCTGGTGCAACGAATAACCCGCGCCTCGGACTCACGGACAATTTCCGTCGGACTTAACGCCATAAAGGCAATAATCGAGGGAAACCCTTGTACTGCCCGGAGGGTCAACTCAGAGACCGTTTCTCCTACATTTGGACTCATATTTGAGAAAGATTATCCTTCGCTAGTGTTTCCTAGGTCTGAAAACTTGAAGTCAGCATTTCCTGAGTTAGAGACACCTGCTTCTGTGCCCTTTACCTGTGTGTCTGCTGAGAATGATTGTTTTGCAGTTAAGCTCACCACTGGGGCTTTAAAACCTGCCTCCTTAGATGTTAAAGCAGTAAAATCCAAGACTGTAAATGTTCCTGTGATAGCTCGACCCCAGCTCGTTACTTCTGAGCCATCACCCCAGGGGAAAGTCCATTCTGACGTATTTACTGATTCGAATGTTCTTGAGTCAGGGGGCTCTACACCCACCACTGTTTTCCCTAGGTTTACTGCTTCCAGCGAGCCGGAGGTAAAAGACTTTGTTTCATCTGCCTCTCCGGTGCACAGACCTATGTTTACATCGGCTATTAACCCCTCCTCTGTCAGTATAAGCATGGTTAGCTCCGAAGAAAGAAGCTCTAAGACTGTTGGTGCATCAGCTGATCACATTTCTCTAGAGTCTGTAAACACTGAAGGTGGTGCATTAGTGCCTGTAAGCTACAGCTTTAGCACACTTAACGCTATGAAGTCAGAGCGCTGTTCCTCATCCGCTCACTCAGGGCAGGGAATTGATCTCTTGCAGACTGTTCTTTCTAGGCCCGCCTCCCAGGCCCCTTGCGTTCTAGGGATAGCTGCGGCCCAGCACTCCCCTGCACCTATCTCAGTTCCCCAGGTGAGGGGGGCTGGCGCCCAGCTGGTCCCTGTTCCGGTTTCCGGGTCGACTGAGGCTCTGCTGGTCCCTGCACCCGTATCAGCTCCTCGGGTGGGGACAGCAGCCGCCCAGTCCCTGCCGAAATCTGTGCCAACCACTGAGGTGAGGCCCGCCAGGACCCAGCCGATCTCTGCACCTGTACCTGCTCCTCAGGTGGGAGCGACTGGTGTCCAGCAGGTGCCTGCACCTTTCATCCGCATTGTAGGCTCAGGGGACCCGACACCACCACCTGTCCAACATTCGCTCCCACAACCATCATTACACTCAGCTGCACAGGATGCTCCTCAGTCAGTCAGTCAGCCTTCTCCTCAGTGTACAGTCCAGCCTTCTCCCCAACCGCCATTACTACCACTAGTTCAGTTTGCTACCCAGTCTCCCTCAGTTCAATCTGTAGCTCTGCCTCCTGTGTCCCCGCTGGCTCTGTCTCCTGTGTCCCCCGCACCTCAGTCAGCTACCCCACCACAAGCTCAATTTTCACCTCTACCATCACTTCAGTCATCAGTTCAGTCTGCCACTCAGTCGCCCGTAGCTCCATCATCCACACCATCACCCGCTTCTCTTCCACCACAACCATCACGACACTCAGCCATTCAGGCTGCTGCTCAGTCAGTCATTCAACCTGTAGTCCTGTCATTAATGCACTCCTTAGCTGAACCATTAGCACAGTCACCGTTAACTCAGTCATCCACTCCACCGCCCACTCCACTGTCACCACAACCATTACTACAGCCATCAGTTTGGTCCCCTGTAGCAGTTTGGTCTTCTGGTCAGCTTAACATTCAGCCAGGGGTCCCGATACCCTCTGGCGCTACATCAGCTCCGGCTGGAAGCTCGGATGAGCCCATCCAGCACTCCGCGGCTTCCACGCTGCCACCTGCCTTGTCCGCTGGGGGTTCTGGAGAGCCCAGCCAGCTCCCTCGAACCCTCGTCTCCGCTGGAGGGTTCGAGGGGCCCGGCCTCCGGTCCCGCTCTGTAGCCGCCGCCTTCCACACGGCCGGCCTCCGGATCTGTTCTGCCGCCGTTGCCGTCCGCAAGGGCTGTCTGGAGTCAGCCCTTGCGGGGGGGTATTGTCATGGTCCTGGGTCATTTTGACCCAGTGTTCTCAGTTTTCCTGTGGTTTTGTATTTTGTTCCTTATGTCCATTGGATTGTTTGGTTTGGTAGTTGGATTCCCCCTGTGTCCATGCTTTTATTGTGGTGTTTGTTCTGGTACCGTGTTCCCGTCCGTTGTGTTCTGTGTTCTCCTCATCCCCTCGTATTCATCCTTGTTCTCTGCCTCTCTCTCTGTGCTCATCTCTGTGTACTGTGTTGTGTTTAAGGTCCACATCTTGGTGTCAGTATTTTCAGTTTCGTGTCCTCCCTGCTCGGTCATGAGTAATTGTCTTCAGCTGTGTTCCCCGTGTGTTCCCACTTCCCTCATTACCTTCTGTGTATTTATGTCAGAGTGTCCCTTTGTTCTGTGTTGCGTCATCCTTCTAGGTTGTGTGCATTTCCCGTGTCTTCCCAGCGCCTCAGCTTTAGTTTCTCCCAGTATAGTTTTGTATGACTTCTTATGTTCCTGTTAATAAAGACCTGCCTTTGAGTTCATTCCCGTGTGTCTAGAGCCGTGCAATTGGGTCCTCTCTTGCCTTCACACAGCCGCCGCATGACAGTTAATACTTCTCATGGATATCTCAGATCTCCATCACAAATAAAATAATAAAGGGCCATAATAAGAGTTAGAAATCCATTGTTACCGCTCAAGCTCCAGTCTGGCCCTCTCCTCCTCTAGCCGAGCCTGGATCTCCATATTAAGGGCAACTTCCAGCTGCTGCTGTGTCAGCTCCAGCTCCCTGATCCTCTTCTTCTGTTGTTCAGCCTCCTTTTCCTTCACCTGCATCTCAGCCTGCATGCTGTCTTTTATCTATGCACACACACACAGCTACATAAACAGATGCACCAACAGAGCGGTATAAACTGACCTATTCCTGAATCACCTTTTCCTGGACTGTCATAACCATTTTTCCAAATCATTAAAGATGTGAATTTTATAATGACAGTCAACATTTTGCTGCAGTTCTCAAAGATCAAAGTCAAGGAGAAAAGACTCTGTACATAATTGGTGTCAAGTGGAAAACTTTTTTTTTTTACCATCTCAGCCTCTTTCAGCTGTCTTTCCAGTTCCATCTGCACCTCCCTCTGCTTCCTCCGCTCTCTCTCCTCTGCCTCCCTTCGGCGAGTTTCCAGTTCCCGAGCATGCTGTGAAACAGATGAAAGAGCCATTGTTTGGTTTGTGTTTTCACCTCTATCCAGCAGGTGACACTAGGCCATCAGCTTCGAGGTTCAACGTATTGTGCTTTCAGCGGTGCTCTTCTTGATAACTTGGTTGAAGTAAGTGGGTATTTGAGTTCATGTTGCTTTCCTTACAGCTGTAAGTAATCTGCTCATTCCGCTTTTGATCTTTGGCACCAACAAGTGATTTTTTTCCCAGAGAAGTGCTGCTCACAGGAGATTTCCTCTATTTCAGACCATTTTCTATAAACCGGTTAGATGGTTGTACAGTTTCTGAAATACTCAGACAAGCCTGTCCGACACAAACAACAATGCATGTTCAAAGTCATTTAAATCCCATTTGACCTTCAGCAGGTCATCTTATTAATGTATACATGCCTAAATGCACTGAGCTGCTGCCATGTGATAGGCTGATTAGGTATTTGACCTAATGAGCAGCTCAACAGGTGTATCTAACAAAAATGTGGCCAGTGAGTGTACATGGTACTTTTTAAATGGACAAAATGAACTGCACTGGCAGCTGCCCAGTGCCACTATGACTTAGTTAAATAATCACTACCATGGATAGTTTGGTGCATGATGTAATTAAATAAATATTACAAAAAAAGATTCTTATAGCCCTCACTTACCTTGATAATGTTTTCAATCTCTAAGTCCTGTTTGTCTTTCTCTTTTTCTGTCTTCTCTGTCTCATGGATAGTCGAGTCATCAGATTGGCTGCCCCTGCTGCTGCAGCTGCTGCAGGCGCTCCGGCTGCGTTCCCGCTGACTGTTTTCCCGCTGGATCCGTCTCTTCAGTTTGAGTTCATGGTGAAGGGAAGACTTTCCCTCACTCTGAAGACGGAGGGCAGTTTGAATGGCTGAATACCAGATGTAAAATCTTGGGTATACTTTCCATTTAACTTTCCGAGTCAGACTGAATAGGATGGGTTATCTTTTAAAAATGAGGACTGGTGTAGCTTTACAGAGTAATTGAATACATGTTTCGGAAAATATGTTAATCCCTTTTGGATAAAGTGGCTGACTGACCTCCACCTGCCGGAGCACCTCTCTGACAGGTTCAGTAGCCGATGCCATCAGCTCAGTATGGAACGCACCACTGACTGGGAGAGTTTTGGTCCGCATGAACTTTAGGCGCCGAGAGTTTTCCTGGAGGAAATCCAGAGCCTGAGAAGTCAAAGAAGACAGCAGAAATGACAAGAGCAGCTCTAACAACTTTTTTGATGGTTGAGAGAAGACAGAAAAGAGAACACAATAGATTCACGGTATATTAAAGCAGCAAGAATATATGAATGCATTACCTGCTGGTGCCCTGCAATAACCCTGCCATCTGGAAAAAGCTAGTTGGCCACAGAGCACACAGGATTCTCCATCCCCAGACTCTTGCAGTGCTCTTTTGCCTGCAGACTAGGGCTGCCACAAACGATTATTTTGATAGTCGACTAGTCACCGATTATTTTTGCGATTAGTCGACTAATCAGACTATCCACTCTGCCATAGCTCGGCTACAGACTCAGCACCCGAGTGCCTTTATTGTGATCTCGGGTGACTTCAACCATGTATCACTGGACAATACACTACCAACATTCAAACAATATGTGGACTGTCCCACCAGGGGAGAGAAAACTTTAGACTTACTGTATGCTAACGTCAAGGATGCATACAGCTCCTCCTCCCTCCCCCCACTTGGTAGGTCAGATCATAACCTGATTCACCTCACCCCCCGCTATGTGCCAATTGTGAGGAGGGAACCTGTGACCACCAGGACTGTTAGGAGGTGGTCAGAGGAGGCAATAGCGGAACTACAGGGCTGTTTCGAGGTGACCGACTGGGAAACACTCTGTGAGCCTCACGCCGAGGACATCAATGGGCTTACTGAGTGTATCACAGGCTACATAACTTTCTGCACCGACTCCATTGTTCCAGCTCAGACTGTTCATTGTTACCCAAATAACAAGCCGTGGGTGACTAAGGACATCAAAGCCCTCCTCAACAACAAGAAGAGGGCTTTCAGAGGGGGCAACAAAGAGGAGGTGAGGAAGATCCAGGTGTTACTAAAGGACAAGATCAGAGAGGCTAAGGACAATTACAGGAGGAAGCTGGAGTGGAAACTCCAGCAGAACAGCATGAGAGAGGTGTGGAGGGGCATGAAGACCATCACTGGATTCAGGCCAACCAACAGCAGGGGAGCTGAGGGAGGTGAGAATAGAGCCGACGAGTTGAATCTGTTTTTCAATAGATTCGACACCACAGTGTCTGCTCCTACCCCCACAACCTCACCTGCAGTCAGCCTGGAATCCAGAACCACACCACTGTGCCAGCCTCTCTCTTCACATGTTGCCTCCTGTGAGATTCCTGACACCCCTCCCCCACCCATCACCTTCACTCAATACCAGGTTGAGATGCAAATGAGGAGACTTCACTCAGGCAAGTCTGCTGGACCAGACGGAGTGAGTCCCCTTGTCCTCAAGACCTGTGCCCCCCAGCTGTGTGGAGTCTTTCATAAACTGTTTATGCTGAGTCTGAGTCTGCAGAGGGTCCCGGTGATGTGGAAGACATCATGCCTCGTCCCTGTACCAAAGACGCCTCGTCCCAGTGGCCCCCAGGATTACAGGCCCGTGGCACTGACCTCCCACATCATGAAGACCCTGGAAAGGCTCATCCTGGACCAGCTGCGACCCATAGTAAGACCACATCTGGATCCCCTTCAGTTCGCTTATCAGCCTCGTCTCGGAACAGAGGACGCCATCATCTACCTGCTCAATCGTGTCTACACCCATCTGGACCAGCCGGCGAGCACTGTGAGGGTCATGTTTTTTGACTTTTCCAGTGCTTTCAACACCATCAGGCCGACCCTCCTGGGTGATAAGTTAGCAGCGATGCAGGTGGATGCTTCTCTGGTGTCCTGGATTGTTGATTACCTGACAGGAAGACCACAATATGTACGTCTCCCACAGTGTGTGTCTGACAAGGTGATTAGCAACACAGGGGCACCACAGGGGACTGTCCTCTCCCCCTTCCTCTTCACCCTCTACACCACAGACTTCAGCCACTGCACAGAGACCTGCCATCTTCAGAAGTTTTCTGATGACTCTGCGGTGGTTGGATGCATCAGCAGGGATGATGAGACAGAGTACCGGGCTGTGGTCGACTCCTTTGTCACGTGGTGTGAGCAGAATCATCTGCAGCTCAACGTGGCAAAGACCAAGGAACTGATCGTGGACTTCAGGAAGACCAGGAAACACTTGACCCCTGTTTCAATCCAGGGGGTCAGTGTTGACATTGTGGAGGACTATAAATACCTTGGAGTACACATTGACAATAAACTGGACTGGGCTAAAAACACCACAGCACTTTACAGGAAGGGCCAGAGTCGTCTCTATTTTTTGAGGCGACTGAGGTCCTTCAACATCTGCCAGAAAATGCTGAGGATTTTCTATGAGTCTGTTGTGGCCAGTGCGATCCTCTATGCTGTTGCATGCTGGGGGAGCAGGCTGAGGGTCGCAGATGCCAACAGACTTAATAAACTGATCCGTAAGGCCAGCAGTGTTGTGGGGATGGAGCTGGACTCCCTCAAGGTGGTGTCGGAGAGGCGGATGCTGTCCAAGATAAAGACAATGTTGGATAACACCTCCCACCCACTCCATGACATGTTGGTCAGTCACAGGAGCTCGTTCAGTGAGAGACTGAGATTACCGAAAAGCACCACTGAACGACACAGGAAATCATTCCTACCTGTGGCCATCTCCCTGTACAACGCATCCACTTAACACACTGTTTGCTGCTACAGCTACACATGTTTCTTTTCCAACTATTTATTTATAAGTGACTTATGTATGTATGTATGTATATATATGTATATATTGTACTATTCTTAGTTAGCGTATTGTCTGTCTTGTCTTAATGTTGGTTTAAAATGGAGCACTGTAACAAAAAATAATTTCCCCCAGGGATCAATAAAGTATTCTGATTCTGATTCTGATTCATCATCCATTGGATGTAAAACGTTCAGCTTATTGCACCAGCAGCATCTGCTCTTATATAACTATCATTAGCTTACAGCTTTAAGTGTTTAAGGTATGTGCTAACTAAAAATAAAGACAAGATGATAGTTTATTAAATTTTAATGAAATTTGCAGATTGTTTCGGTGAAGTTTAATAAACTCCTTGCTATCTAAAATATAACAGGACACCGGAGAATATTCTCGAGCATCTCACACTTCTGATAATCAGCTGTCTGCTTGACGTTTATTCAGCTGTGTAAAAACTATAACTTTAATCTCAGCAAAACAGATTTACTCAGGAACAAATAAAATACTAAAATAAGCCAAACAATAACATTTTTAAGTTATCTAAGTGACTTATATATCATGTTTAACCTGAGCAGCGAAAGACAGCGGTGTGTTTGAAAACGATCTGCCGGGAGTCCGGTGTTCTCACGGCTCTAGTGAGCCTTGCCCCGGCTAGCTATCGAGCTAGTGGGTAACAGACGTCTCCGAAAACATCGGAGCGCTTTTGAAAATATGTGGTGTCTTGATAAACTGAGCAGATATTTGAGGTTTACACAGCTACATTCTCGCCTGAAAATATGTTAAACGTTTATTTTGTGACCCAGAAAGAATAATAAGAGTAATATTAAAACTAACTAGCTGCCGCCATTGTTGGAAACTGAGCTAGGCCGCGCTATGAATTCTGGGACACCGCTTCTTCTTCTTCTTCTTCTTCTTCTTCTTCGGGGTTTAACGGCTGGCATCCTTGTATATGCAGTGCTGCCATCTTCTGTTTCAGTCCGTTATTACACTCTTAAATCCTACTACTTATTCCTGCGTCTTTTGTGATCTTACAAAGCTTCAAACGCCGCCTCGACTATTAAATCAGTCGTCGACGATTTTGATAGTCGACGTAATCGTGACTAGTCGACTAATCGTGGCAGCCCTACTGCAGACAGGCATAATTATACTGAGCCTGAGGTCTACCAGTGACTGACAGCATCCCACTGGGAACCAGTTCTGAGGCCTTCTGCATAGTCTCCGCTCGCACCTTCACTGCATACAAAGCTAGAAGATGCATAAGGAGTAAATACAGAATATTAACCAAAGTTGTGATTAAAACACCTTTTACAAGTGCACAAAAAAACCCAAAAAAGAAATCTTTCTACCTTCTGCAAAGTTCATCGCCCCAGAAAAGACAAGAGCAGCAAATTCTCCGACACTGAAACCTGCAGCAGCGACACACATCTCAATGGCCTGTGTACAGCAGGAAACAAGTCAAAAAAAAAATAAAAAAATAAAAATGTAACAGCCTCCCGATTATGACCGATATATCATTTATGTCACTGATACATCCGTAACTGAAATTAACTCAGAACAATTTGTTTATTTTTTTAAATGGTCATTCAGAATCAGAAGATTATTTACGGTGATGTTTTTGGTGGGAGTGAAACAACAATCTACTGATAAAAACAATAAAAACAAGATGTGATAATAAGAAATAACCACTGTTGGAAGCCTTATTTACTCTACCGCCTTAATCAGGTGCAGTAATTAAAGTTGAAATGAGAAACTTTGCATTTGAAAGATGCTCTTCTACTGGGCACTCAAAATGCTTTCTTACAACAAGCATCATTCATCCACACCTTCATACATAATGTGCGCACATTTTAAATATAAATTAATATTACTGTAGCAGTATTTAAAAAAAAAAAAAAAAAAGATAAAATGGCCACATTTAAGAAGGCAGGACCTGCAGTTATTGTCCTTTTTCCAGACATTTATCTGGCACTTACTTTGGGGTTTTCTTGGTTGAGTCTCTCCACAGCAGCCAGGGAGGTGACAAACACCGCCGGCTGACAGTGAACCGTTTTCTGCAGCTCGTCCTCGGGGCCCTCCAGACACAGAGACAGCAGGTCGTAACCCAGGATCTTCTGGGCTACGGTGAACATTTCTTTAACGTTGGGGTATTTTAAAAGTCCTCTGCCCATGCCCACAAACTGGCTGCCCTGACCGGGGAAGAGGAGCACGGAGCAGCCGCTGGGGTCTTTTTTGGGTCTCCGCTGAGGCGCCGCGGCTGGCTCGCTGTTCGGGGGAGAAGCGGGAACTTCAGCCGGAGAAGGGTAATCTCCAGCCGTGGAACCGGGCTTGTTGGTGGACAGCGTCCTGCTCAGAGAGACCAGCGACCTGACCTTCCCTCTGGAAGATGCTGCCATCCTGACTGCCACTGATGCCAACATGAGCTGTTCCTCATCCAACGACGTGTCTGCGGATGAAATAAGACGCACAGCCCGCCCGGACAAACTGTAATCACCGAAAGAGTCAACTTTGCTTGAACTCAACTCTGACATCTGCTCGGCATGACACCTCACAGGGAGACGAAAAGAATATTCAGAATACAATTGACAAATGCAAAAAAACCCTCTAAACCATTGACTACAGAGAGATTTAACGTTGTTCGGCAGGATAATGTTGACCAAGGTTGAATCTTTGTCCAGATTAATCTATCCAGCTTATTCCCTAGCCATCCCACCAAGAATTATAAAAGACATAAATAAGGCGAATTTTAATTTCATATGGAAAAATAAACATCATTATATTAGTAACAGGGACTTGATAAAAGATTATGAAGAGGGGGGTTTAAAAGCAATCGATTTTGAAATAATGAATGGCATTTTAAAGATTAATTGGCTACGATCTTTCTTGAAAAATGATAATGAGATGTGGTTCTTGATGCCATCTCTTATTTTCAACAAAGTTGGGGGGATCCTTTTAGTATGTGATTTTGACATTTCTAAACTACCCATAAAACTTTCCAAATTTCATCAACAAGTTTTGTTAAATTGTAAATTAATGTTTAAACATAACTTTAGTCCCCACAATGTTCCATTGTGGAATAATAGGGTGATATTGAATCGGGGGAAATCTATGTTTGTGGACGAATGGATGACAAAACAAATTTGGTCTGTGACACATATAATGGATGAAAATGGAGATATACTTGAATTAAACAGGCTTAATGAGAAATATGACATGAGTTGCTCGTTCGAGCTCTATAAAAAGGTTTCACAGAATATCCCAACAGTCCTTGTAAATACAATAAAGAACAATTTTTCAAATATACAGACTACAAATTTACATAAAGTTAAACTAGATGGTCTTGACTTGGTTAATGGAAAATGCAATAATCCATTTTTGAGGAGGTATTTGGTTAACACCTTATATCCAGGTAGGACAAAATTCTCCCTGTTCCATAAATCTCTTAAGCTAATAAATAAGCCCCAAGCAATCAAATTGCATAGATTTTTAGAAGAGTT
Organism: Rhamphochromis longiceps; assembly: GCF_057381845.1. Lineage (NCBI taxonomy): Eukaryota > Metazoa > Chordata > Actinopteri > Cichliformes > Cichlidae > Rhamphochromis > Rhamphochromis longiceps. The sequence continues at coordinate 28,707,515 of NC_140573.1, read as the reverse complement.
TGATTTTTCTTAGCCCCTTATTTAAGTTATGTGTCTTGTTTATGGAACCTCACTTTTAGAGATTTTATGATCCCCCTTGTCTTCTTTATTTCTGTTCCTTGTTTTTCATTCTTTTTTTTATTGTTATTTATTTTTGTATTGGTTATTCATCTTTTTATATTATTATGTAGATGTGTGAATATGGATGTGTATGTATGCATGTGTATATGCATATATATGTATATATATGTATATATATGTATGTGTGTGTGTGTGTGTGTGTGTGTATGTATGTTTACTTTCAGTTATTGTCGATTTCATTGTGGTGTACAGGAGATGTGATTCTGTTCTGATTGATTTAATATGTCGCTTGTCTCTTTGAGATTGTCATTGTTATTGTTCTAAATAAAGTTCATTTAAAAAACAAAACAAAACAAAAAACCTCACAGGGAGACGCCATGTTGTTTATACGGAGTTTATTCTCGTCTTCTTCCGGTTGACGTTCAGGCTCTCTCACGGTGCAGCGCCACCTCAGGTCAAATTATGTCATGCTCTAATGTATCGTGTTTTTCTTTTCTGTGCTTTAATTTGTCTACAAAGTGAAAATAACCATAAGAGCTTTTAAGTATACACAGACATGCGCTTCTTAAATTTAGCTTAATTGGCTCCACAGGTAGGAAGTAAAAAAGTAAAAAAAAACTTCCTTGCTGTACTTAATTTTTACTCCCTACATTTTTAAACAAATATCTGTAGTTTCCACTCCGTATTTTTGACAGAGAGGAGGGCTGGGTAGCCGTAGTTTTTGTTGACCGCTGCGCTGCACAACATGTTTCGCTTTGTTACATTAGAGCCTGTGATGTTTTAAGAGTCTGAATCAGGAGCTGATGACATTACTCTGTAAACTCTCAAAGCACTTTAATAAACAAGCAAACAATTCCACCTCTTGCATTATTGCGTAAAGTTGACAGCGTGTCAGGCAAATAGGCAGGCTCCATCCCTGGCCTCTAGCGACTGTGGAAGTCGCTACAGTAATGTTTGCATCAGTCTATCAGATGAATCCCCTCCAAGTCCAATATTTACATCAGTTACAGTGATAATGCTTGGTGTCTACTTTCAGCCACCGCAGTAGAATGCCAGGAATGAATCTCATTGAAATTGTAGTTGCATTTGCTATTTAATTTAATTGTCATGGATGATACACAGACAACCCAACAGCAAACAGAGGAAAACAATGGGCCACGTGGGACACAGGGGCAAGGCAAAGTAACAGAAACCTAAAGCCTAAGAATATAACACAAGAAGAAAACAATAAAGAGAACCAAAAACATACATAAGAATAATCAATGAATATAAATGAACAAACACAAAACACTGGGTCACAGACTCAGTACCATGACAGTTAAATGTACATAATAAATACTTTAAATCAGATGACAATGTAGCTGACACTGTGTTTATTAGTGTGTGGTCAACCACAAATCTTCATACTGTCATCCATAGATGAGGTCTTTATACAAATGATGAAAGATAATGAAAGAAACTGTTTAATTGATATGAAATGATTGAATTATATGAAATATTATGGCTTTGTCTGCCAGAGTGTTTTTCTGTAAACTACTTTGAACTACTGGCAGTCAGTGAAGTCACTGAAAGGCAAGATTCTATGTTGTGTTGCCGTAGTTTCCAGAGTTTACTTATAAAGCTCACTTACAGAATTCAGTTAGAAAAGTCAAGCATTTGAAAGGTGCACATTTGAAGAAGTATTAACTCAATATTAACTCATTACGGTTTACATTTTCGATTTTAAAGGGTCTCCGAAATTACAATGAAAAAGGAAACAAGAAAAATTACCACTCCGGCCGATAAGAAAGATTCAGGAGATCAAGGTAAGTAAAATAATAAAATAAGAACCTGGTAAAATCCAAATCCTAGAAATGTTGACACTGTGTGAATCATTTTTGAAGCAATTGAATCATATGTTTGATTGAAAATAGCTTTAATACAAGATGTCTAATCAAAGGAAGGTTACCGGTCTTTTGGTAAAATAATGTAATAAGTTTATTCTTGGACTCAACAGTAAAAACAGACCAACAAGTGTCATCAAGATCTAAGACTTAGTAAACCTAGTATCAATTCGCACTGGTCAGTTTTTTTAATCCCAAGAATAAACTTGTGATCATTTAAGCAAAAGCAATTTCAAATTCTTTGCCATCAAACTGCTTCCAGTCCTGATGTCGGGGACTCTTTTTCACCACTGTGTTGTTGTCGTCGTTTATAGATTGTAAGAGCAGGACTGCTAAAAGAAAGGCCAGTCCTGAAAAGAAGACCCCAATAAAAAGGAGGAGGGTCGCTGAGCAGGCTGGTCCTTCCACCAGCTCAGATGTGGTCAAAGGAGTGAAGCGCAAGGTTGTGCAAGATGAAGAGGGCACAACAAAGAAAGCAAAGAAGGCTAAACTTCTCGACCATACGAGCGGTGACAAGGAGCAAGCATCCTCCTCGTTGGACTCTGGTAAAGGTAGGCTAATTAGTTGAATAAGGGGGTAGATTAAGTGTGGTTGCTAGGTTTAAGATATTGGTGTTTAGTGTTTGTGTCTATCATCCAGTGAGCTGATGTGCTTTTGGTGTTTTCCACATCTCCAGACTTGAACAACAAACAGGAGTGCACAAAAAATGGCAAAAGAAAGGCCACGGGAGACAACAGAGAGTCACCCAAGAAAAAAAAAAGGAATGTGGACCAGGACAAAAAATCAGTAGCAGACCAAAAACGTAAGTAGCAAGCAGCTTGGGTTTTATATTCAGGGGAAGGGCAGAAGGAACATTTAGGCTACAGAGGAGAGTAATTTGTGTCACAGCTGTAATAAAACAAGATTTGCTGTTTTGTCTGTTCAGGTGAATTCCAAGCCAGATATGTGGAGGAGCACCAGCTCGGAGAAGGAGGCTGCGGAGCAGTGTTTTCTGGCTACCGGATAGAAGATCGTTTTCCAGTAAGTGTTCAGATGATGGTAGTAAGACAGGCAGTAACGCAGATAATGGATAATATCGTAAACTGAGACGTCTGCTGTGTTTCCACCTTTCATTATGTCATACTGAGGAAATGCTCACCAATGCTCTGTGTCTTCTAGGTTGCCATCAAACACATTCCCAAAAATAAAGTCTACTGCAAAGTGGCGGTAAGCGTCCAACACTTGAATTAGTTTCACATTACTGGATTGAATGCGGCGTTCCTCATCATCCACTTTGTTGTAATATTTCAGGATGAAAATGGGAAGATGCTCTCGGTGGAAGTGGCCATTATGCTTAAACTTGCAGGTGAAGCAGAAGGGTCAGTGGGAATATCAGCACCTGTGTCCTTGCTGGAGTGGTTCGACTTTGGCAAAGAGCTGATCCTGGTGCTGGAGAGACCTGTCCCTGCTGTGGACCTGCAAAAATACAAAGCAGAAAATGGAAGAGCTTTACCAGAGGACAAGGCCAAGGTAGGTTGACTGGGAGAGCCTTAGACTGTACAGCATTCAATCAAGGCAGAAAAGCATTAACTCATTATTGTGTTTTTCATCTTTTCCAGGTCATTCTGAAGCAACTAGTTGATGCTGTAAAGGAACTTGAGGAGAAACACATCTTTCATCGGGACATCAAGGGACAAAACATTCTGATTGAGACCGGCTCAGATGTGCCTCGAGTTCGCATCATTGACTTTGGACTGAGCTGCTTTGTTAAACAGCGATCTCTGTATCGCATCTTCTATGGTAACATATTCTGCTCCTGCTTTTCACAGATGTAACAATTTGTGTCTTTTGTTTTAGAAGAAATTGCAATTGTGTCTGTTTGTTAGGCACTCCTCTTCACATCCCTCCCGAGTGGTACATTAGGAGCTGCTACAGGTGTGGACCCACCACGGTGTGGCAAATGGGAGTGGTGTTGTATGAAGCGCTTCATGCACGATACTTTAGTACCGCGAGGTTCCTCACAAAGCAACTGAGCATCAAAAAGCGTCTGTCCACAGGTAAGAAAACTTCACACTTCCACATTCACTGATGCCTTGGATCACTAGAACTATCATCTTCATCTTTTTGATCTTTTCTTTCTTTCAAGAATGCCGGAATTTCTTGGACGCATGTTTAGCTATAGTCCCGGAGAAGCGCCCAACACTGGAGGAGCTCCAGCTTCACCCCTGGCTAAGATAACACACACAAACACACAATTCACACCTTATCATGTAAGTGTGATACATTGTAGTAACTTCCTTTCTTTTTTCTGTTGGACAGGAATAGATAGAGTGGGTCAATCTTAAAAAATAAATAAATAAAAATTTAGCTTTTTCGGAGTTCCTGTAACCCCCCCAGCCATCCCAGGAAAGGGGATCTCTCTTTGAATGGGCTTTCCCGAGGTTTCTTCCCATCAATCTGGCCCCCTGGGGAGTTTTTCCTCGTCTTCATAGAGAGCTTGGGCTGGGTCAGGAGCTCCATCAAAACTGTCTTTATTTGATGACATTAAAGTCATCAAATAAAGATGTGTTTTACTTAAAGTAAAATTTGATCAAAATAAAACTTGTTTAATTCATCTTTGCTGAAGATTCTCCTTCATTACTATTTTGTTTTGTTTTTTTTTACCCATGGTGCATTTTGACAAATAAGAAAACTGAATCAGGTTAAAGTGTGCACAAAGACAGTCACACTGCAAATGATCTGAAGACTTGCATCTGTTGCTCTAACCCCCAACTAGTTTAGACAGATTTCCTGGTTCTACCAGAGGTTTTTTCCTTCAAGAAGGGAGTTTTTCCTTCCCACTGTTGCTGAGTGTTTGCTCATAGTGGGTTGTAAAAGCATAAAAGTTAATAAGAGGCATTCATAGCAGAGTTATCACAGAGGGAACTATATAGCTTAAATGTACAATTTCTACAGGACGAATTATAACTTCATTATGTATAAAAGCTCCTGTGGATAATTACTCCTATTTGTAACTTTACACAAGAGAAAGTTTGCTGTCACACTATTTATAACAGGTTGGGTTTTGTCCTCTGAGTTGAGCCTTTGGTTGCAGTTTATTGAAGAATTTCCTCTAAAGTAGCTGTTGATAAAGATTTAAGGTCCTGTTTATATACAGAAATATGCTTTAGTTCATGTTTTTTTACATGTCTGCCTCAGTGGATCAGTAGAAGATCTGGCACAGGAAACTAGATGATGAAAAAAGGTTACGAATACACATATATATCTATATAGATACAGATATACTCATGGTGGGTTCACGCCCTCGGCCCACGCCCCTCTGAGGAGGAAACACCTGGGCCTCATCAGTGCAGCCAGCATTTAAGCCAGGGAGTGGCTTCTACTCATCGCTGGATCGTTGTGTGTGACTCGCGTCAGTGCAGCCCGGCTCTCAGCAAGTTCTCATTTGCTTCCCTGTGCAAAACCTCTAACGTGTGTTTCCTTCTGTACATAGATCCCCTGGACCCGACTCTGCATTCCCCGAGCGGATTCCCTTTTTGTGTGAGTGTTTGGAGAGAGAGTCAGAAGAGGAGCAAGTGTCTTTTCCCTACCTGGATTTCCCCGGAGCCTTTTCCCTGTCACCGCTTTGTATATAGCACTATCCCCTGCACTGTTTGTATATACACCTGGTGGAACTGTAATAAATACTGACTGTGCCTCTGAGTCCTGCATGTGAGTCCTCAAGCGAACCGTGACACCCACACAGATGAGAGCTTAGCAGTGAAGCTCTCTCTTAAAATTTGAGTTATAAAGTCAGAAGTTATCTGTCATGGTCTACGGTGGGTGGCTGGAGTTTCCATTAGGCTCCTGAACTGACCTGGGATCCGCCCCTGGGCAGGGCCAACTCCAGCTCCTGCACACCTGGAGCCTATTGCAGGCTATCAAGCCAGAGGGATTTAAACCACACATCGATGTTCACTCACTGCCAGTTCGTCATCAACCCATGTTGGTAACAGGTCTTGTGTTTCAAGTTCTCGCTGTGATTCATCTTACTAACTAAGACTCTTTTGTGCTACAGTCGCTGTACCCACCCTGGCCCACTCCACCTCCGGACTCGGAATACCTAATGATCATTTTGGAAATCCCTCTGTGCCTCACCTGCCTGCCCTCCTGCCATCACACTCCATCTGGAGCCCCGGATCTCAGGTCAGCCTTTCCACGCCACTCAGCCTCCCCTGGATCTTCATCATCCCCCTCTCAAACACTCCAGGTCCCTAACTGCAAAGTAAGAATTGCTGCTCTTATACTGGCCACTTCTGAGCTGCCTTCACTACCTGCCTAACTTCTATATCCTCTCCCCTCAGTGTGACTGTTCCCCACTCAGCTCCGTTCCACTTCTCAGGCCTCGTTCCCTCGCCCTAGCCACGTTCCCCTGGGCACGCCACACCAAGGCTCCACGTCTCGTCATTTTCTGTCTTTGCCACGTTTCCCTTTTTTTGTTCCCCTTGCACTTAACCGTAATAAACTATTAAATCATCTACCGTCTCCGCTCTGGGTTTCTGCACCTGGGTCCTATTCAGTACCGGCCATCCGTCGCCGTGACATTATCACTGACAGAGATCCATGTTCTTTTAACATAAGAAAGAATATTTGCTGAAATTGACATTAATCCAAGCCCTTAAAACGCCATTTTGGATTAAGCATTTCCTTTTAGAAAAGTCTTCAATGAGCAGGAAGCTCCAGTACTGAAAAAAGAAGCCAACATCAACTGCTAAACGTGCTAAAAGTAAGTAAGTCCCTGTAGACTCCTATGATCAAAACACATACAGTATAAAAGTTATAGGTTACAGATCTGAAAAGTAAAACAAATGTCAAAGTGCAAAAAGACTTATGGTCCCATAGAAGTCTATTCCATTTGCCTGGAATTAGGTGAACACCTTTGTGACAAATTTAATGGCTCAGTCATTTGTTTCATGTCATATTTAATAAAAGACTGACATGGTGGCATGTTGAATTGTCCATTTTGCACATATTTGGTCATTCTAAGCGTCAGAAGGGGAAAGATCATTCTGGGAATGCCTACTGGCGAAGGATGTGTGACTGACAAGTCCAGTGTGTGAAGTTTAACTACAGTCTAAGGAGCGTGGAAAGAAAAGCATCTGGACTTCTTTAAGTTTCTTGAAGATGTTTCACCTCTCATCTGAGAAGCTTCTTCAGTTCAGAATTTCTTCAGAGAACTGAAGAAGCTTCTTGAATGAGAGGTGAAACGCTCTTCAAGAAGCTTAAAGAAGTCCAGATGCTTTTCTTTCCACGCTCCTTAGACTACGATGACCTGAACGACTGAGAACCTTAACAGACAGTTCTTCCCTTCATTCATCATGCCTGATTTCAAAACACCAAGATGGCAGTCGTGAAAACACTCATCTTGAGTCTTCATGGGACTACGGTGAGATCAGTTATGCCTCTTATGATGCTGTCCCAGACTTCAAAGCAGTATAAAACATGTTTGCATCCTGTAACAACTCCCACTTCCCTCATTACCTTCTGTGTATTTATAGTTTTGTATGACTTCTTATGTTCCTGTTAATAAAGACCTGCCTTTGAGTTCATTCCCGTGTGTCTAGAGCCGTGCATTTGGGTCCTCTCTTGCCTTCACACAGCCGCCGCACGACAGAACGACGCAACCACGAAATGGACCCAGCAGGCTCCGCCCGTGAGGGAGATATTCTCCGTGTACAGAGTCTGGTGCAACGAATAACCCGCACCTCGGACTCACGGACAATTTCCGTCGGACTTAACGCCATAAAGGCAATAATCGAGGGAAACCCTTTCCTTCACCAGCTCACCTGCTATGAGGGCTTTATTGACGAACTGAGCCGAGCCAAGGAGGCATTACAAGCTCGTGAGCTGGCAGACAGTGTCTGTTCCCGGGATTCCACACCACAGCGACTGCAGACGGAGATCTCCGCCAGTCAGCCGCCGCAGCAGCAGCGAACTAAGCTCGCCGCGACGGCATCGCAGCAGCAGACGGGGCTCTCGGTATCGCAACAGCGGCTGCTAAAACGAGAGGGTTTTTTGGCGCTGCTGCCGCGGAGCCCTTCTCCATCCCCTCTCAGCTCTGACCGTCGCTCTCCCGCTGCTTTCCTAGCAGCGATGAGGTCGGATGATGAAGAGGAGACCGTCACCCCCGCATCATCACCGGTTTCCCCCGTCACCTCCGTTCCCTCATCAAGGAGGAGACGCCGTCGCCGGTCCTCTCCTCAGCCGGATTCCGGGACTACTGAGCAGCCGGCTGGGGTGAGTGACAAAGACACTCTTTCTGTTCACTCTGAGGCTAGTTCTCACTACTCTGAATGCAGGAATGCAAACTCTGTGACTCTTGCCGTAGGCTCTAAAGGCTCACGATCTGTAAATGTTGAATCCGAACCCGAACTTCTTATGAACCGTTGTACTGCCCGGAGGGTCAACTCAGAGACCGTTTCTCCTACGTTTGGACTCATATTTGAGAAAGATTATCCTTCGCTAGTGTTTCCTAGGTCTGAAAACTTGAAGTCAGCATTTCCTGAGTTAGAGACACCTGCTTCTGTGCCCTTTACCTGTGTGTCTGCTGAGAATGATTGTTTTGCAGTTAAGCTCACCACTGGGGCTTTAAAACCTGCCTCCTTAGATGTTAAAGCAGTAAAATCCAAGACTGTAAATGTTCCTGTGATAGCTCGACCCCAGCTCGTTACTTCTGAGCCATCACCCCAGGGGAAAGTCCATTCTGACGTATTTACTGATTCGAATGTTCTTGAGTCAGGGGGCTCTACACCCACCACTGTTTTCCCTAGGTTTACTGCTTCCAGCGATCCGGAGGTAAAAGACTTTGTTTCATCTGCCTCTCCGGTGCACAGACCTATGTTTACATCGGCTATTAACCCCTCCTCTGTCAGTATAAGCATGGTTAGCTCCGAAGAAAGAAGCTCTAAGACTGTTGGTGCATCAGCTGATCACATTTCTCTAGAGTCTGTAAACACTGAAGGTGGTGCATTAGTGCCTGTAAGCTACAGCTTTAGCACACTTAACGCTATGAAGTCAGAGCGCTGTTCCTCATCCGCTCACTCAGGGCAGGGAATTGATCTCTTGCAGACTGTTCTTTCTAGGCCCGCCTCCCAGGCCCCTTGCGTTCTAGGGATAGCTGCGGCCCAGCACTCCCCTGCACCTATCTCAGTTCCCCAGGTGAGGGGGGCTGGCGCCCAGCTGGTCCCTGTTCCGGTTTCCGGGTCGACTGAGGCTCTGCTGGTCCCTGCACCCGTATCAGCTCCTCGGGTGGGGACAGCAGCCGCCCAGTCCCTGCCGAAATCTGTGCCAACCACTGAGGTGGGGCCCGCCAGGACCCAGCCGATCTCTGCACCTGTACCTGCTCCTCAGGTGGGAGCGACTGGTGTCCAGCAGGTGCCTGCACCTTTCATCCGCATTGTAGGCTCAGGGGACCCGACACCACCACCTGTCCAACATTCGCTCCCACAACCATCATTACACTCAGCTGCACAGGATGCTCCTCAGTCAGTCAGTCAGCCTTCTCCTCAGTGTACAGTCCAGCCTTCTCCCCAACCGCCATTACTACCACTAGTTCAGTTTGCTACCCAGTCTCCCTCAGTTCAATCTGTAGCTCTGCCTCCTGTGTCCCCGCTGGCTCTGTCTCCTGTGTCCCCCGCACCTCAGTCAGCTACCCCACCACAAGCTCAATTTTCACCTCTACCATCACTTCAGTCATCAGTTCAGTCTGCCACTCAGTCGCCCGTAGCTCCATCATCCACACCATCACCCGCTTCTCTTCCACCACAACCATCACGACACTCAGCCATTCAGGCTGCTGCTCAGTCAGTCATTCAACCTGTAGTCCTGTCATTAATGCACTCCTTAGCTGAACCATTAGCACAGTCACCGTTAACTCAGTCATCCACTCCACCGCCCACTCCACTGTCACCACAACCATTACTACAGCCATCAGTTTGGTCCCCTGTAGCAGTTTGGTCTTCTGGTCAGCTTAACATTCAGCCAGGGGTCCCGATACCCTCTGGCGCTACATCAGCTCCGGCTGGAAGCTCGGATGAGCCCATCCAGCACTCCGCGGCTTCCACGCTGCCACCTGCCTTGTCCGCTGGGGGTTCTGGAGAGCCCAGCCAGCCCTTCCTCGTCTCCGCTGGAGGGTTCGAGGGGCCCGGCCTCCGGTCCCGCTCTGTAGCCGCCGCCTTCCACACGGCCGGCCTCCGGATCTGTTCTGCCGCCGTTGCCGTCCGCAAGGGCTGTCTGGAGTCAGCCCTTGAGGGGGGGTATTGTCATGGTCCTGGGTCATTTTGACCCAGTGTTCTCAGTTTTCCTGTGGTTTTGTATTTTGTTCCTTATGTCCATTGGATTGTTTGGTTTGGTAGTTGGATTCCCCCTGTGTCCATGCTTTTATTGTGGTGTTTGTTCTGGTACCGTGTTCCCGTCCGTTGTGTTCTGTGTTCTCCTCATCCCCTCGTATTCATCCTTGTTCTCTGCCTCTCTCTCTGTGCTCATCTCTGTGTACTGTGTTGTGTTTAAGGTCCACATCTTGGTGTCAGTATTTTCAGTTTCGTGTCCTCCCTGCTCGGTCATGAGTAATTGTCTTCAGCTGTGTTCCCCGTGTGTTCCCACTTCCCTCATTACCTTCTGTGTATTTATGTCAGAGTGTCCCTTTGTTCTGTGTTGCGTCATCCTTCTAGGTTGTGTGCATTTCCCGTGTCTTCCCAGCGCCTCAGCTTTAGTTTCTCCCAGTATAGTTTTGTATGACTTCTTATGTTCCTGTTAATAAAGACCTGCCTTTGAGTTCATTCCCGTGTGTCTAGAGCCGTGCAATTGGGTCCTCTCTTGCCTTCACACAGCCGCCGCATGACAGTTAATACTTCTCATGGATATCTCAGATCTCCATCACAAATAAAATAATAAAGGGCCATAATAAGAGTTAGAAATCCATTGTTACCGCTCAAGCTCCAGTCTGGCCCTCTCCTCCTCCAGCCGAGCCTGGATCTCCATATTAAGGGCAACTTCCAGCTGCTGCTGTGTCAGCTCCAGCTCCCTGATCCTCTTCTTCTGTTGTTCAGCCTCCTTTTCCTTCACCTGCATCTCAGCCTGCATGCTGTCTTTTATCTATGCACACACACACAGCTACATAAACAGATGCACCAACAGAGCGGTATAAACTGACCTATTCCTGAATCACCTTTTCCTGGACTGTCATAACCATTTTTCCAAATCATTAAAGATGTGAATTTTATAATGACAGTCAACATTTTGCTGCAGTTCTCAAAGATCAAAGTCAAGGAGAAAAGACTCTGTACATAATTGGTGTCAAGTGGAAAACTTTTTTTTTACCATCTCAGCCTCTTTCAGCTGTCTTTCCAGTTCCATCTGCACCTCCCTCTGCTTCCTCCGCTCTCTCTCCTCTGCCTCCCTTCGGCGAGTTTCCAGTTCCCGAGCATGCTGTGAAACAGATGAAAGAGCCATTGTTTGGTTTGTGTTTTCACCTCTATCCAGCAGGTGACACTAGGCCATCAGCTTCGAGGTTCAACGTATTGTGCTTTCAGCGGTGCTCTTCTTGATAACTTGGTTGAAGTAAGTGGGTATTTGAGTTCATGTTGCTTTCCTTACAGCTGTAAGTAATCTGCTCATTCCGCTTTTGATCTTTGGCACCAACAAGTGATTTTTTTCCCAGAGAAGTGCTGCTCACAGGAGATTTCCTCTATTTCAGACCATTTTCTATAAACCGGTTAGATGGTTGTACAGTTTCTGAAATACTCAGACAAGCCTGTCCGACACAAACAACAATGCATGTTCAAAGTCATTTAAATCCCATTTGACCTTCAGCAGGTCATCTTATTAATGTATACATGCCTAAATGCACTGAGCTGCTGCCATGTGATAGGCTGATTAGGTATTTGACCTAATGAGCAGCTCAACAGGTGTATCTAACAAAAATGTGGCCAGTGAGTGTACATGGTACTTTTTAAATGGACAAAATGAACTGCACTGGCAGCTGCCCAGTGCCACTATGACTTAGTTAAATAATCACTACCATGGATAGTTTGGTGCATGATGTAATTAAATAAATATTACAAAAAAAGATTCTTATAGCCCTCACTTACCTTGATAATGTTTTCAATCTCTAAGTCCTGTTTGTCTTTCTCTTTTTCTGTCTTCTCTGTCTCATGGATAGTCGAGTCATCAGATTGGCTGCCCCTGCTGCTGCAGCTGCTGCGGGCGCTCCGGCTGCGTTCCCGCTGACTGTTTTCCCGCTGGATCCGTCTCTTCAGTTTGAGTTCATGGTGAAGGGAAGACTTTCCCTCACTCTGAAGACGGAGGGCAGTTTGAATGGCTGAATACCAGATGTAAAATCTTGGGTATACTTTCCATTTAACTTTCCGAGTCAGACTGAATAGGATGGGTTATCTTTTAAAAATGAGGACTGGTGTAGCTTTACAGAGTAATTGAATACATGTTTCGGAAAATATGTTAATCCCTTTTGGATAAAGTGGCTGACTGACCTCCACCTGCCGGAGCACCTCTCTGAGAAGTTCAGTAGCCGATGCCATCAGCTCAGTATGGAACGCACCACTGACTGGGAGAGTTTTGGTCCGCATGAACTTTAGGCGCCGAGAGTTTTCCTGGAGGAAATCCAGAGCCTGAGAAGTCAAAGAAGACAGCAGAAATGACAAGAGCAGCTCTAACAACTTTTTTGATGGTTGAGAGAAGACAGAAAAGAGAACACAATAGATTCACGGTATATTAAAGCAGCAAGAATATATGAATGCATTACCTGCTGGTGCCCTGCAATAACCCTGCCATCTGGAAAAAGCTAGTTGGCCACAGAGCACACAGGATTCTCCATCCCCAGACTCTTGCAGTGCTCTTTTGCCTGCAGACTAGGGCTGCCACAAACGATTATTTTGATAGTCGACTAGTCACCGATTATTTTTGCGATTAGTCGACTAATCAGATCATCATCCATTGGATGTAAAACGTTCAGCTTATTGCACCAGCAGCATCTGCTCTTATATAACTATCATTAGCTTACAGCTTTAAGTGTTTAAGGTATGTGCTAACTAAAAATAAAGACAAGATGATAGTTTATTAAATTTTAATGAAATTTGCAGATTGTTTCGGTGAAGTTTAATAAACTCCTTGCTATCTAAAATATAACAGGACACCGGAGAATATTCTCGAGCATCTCACACTTCTGATAATCAGCTGTCTGCTTGACGTTTATTCAGCTGTGTAAAAACTATAACTTTAATCTCAGCAAAACAGATTTACTCAGGAACAAATAAAATACTAAAATAAGCCAAACAATAACATTTTTAAGTTATCTAAGTGACTTATATATCATGTTTAACCTGAGCAGCGAAAGACAGCGGTGTGTTTGAAAACGATCTGCCGGGAGTCCGGTGTTCTCACAGCTCTAGTGAGCCTTGCCCTGGCTAGCTATCGAGCTAGTGGGTAACAGACGTCTCCGAAAACATCGGAGCGCTTTTGAAAATATGTGGTGTCTTGATAAACTGAGCAGATATTTGAGGTTTACACAGCTACATTCTCGCCTGAAAATATGTTAAACGTTTATTTTGTGACCCAGAAAGAATAATAAGAGTAATATTAAAACTAACTAGCTGCCGCCATTGTTGGAAACTGAGCTAGGCCGCGCTATGAATTCTGGGACACCGCTTCTTCTTCTTCTTCTTCTTCTTCTTCTTCGGGGTTTAACGGCTGGCATCCTTGTATATGCAGTGCTGCCATCTTCTGTTTCAGTCCGTTATTACACTCTTAAATCCTACTACTTATTCCTGCGTCTTTTGTGATCTTACAAAGCTTCAAACGCCGCCTCGACTATTAAATCAGTCGTCGACGATTTTGATAGTCGACGTAATCGTGACTAGTCGACTAATCGTGGCAGCCCTACTGCAGACAGGCATAATTATACTGAGCCTGAGGTCTACCAGTGACTGACAGCATCCCACTGGGAACCAGTTCTGAGGCCTTCTGCATAGTCTCCGCTCGCACCTTCACTGCATACAAAGCTAGAAGATGCATAAAGAGTAAATACAGAATATTAACCAAAGTTGTGATTAAAACACCTTTTACAAGTGCACAAAAAAACCCAAAAAAGAAATCTTTCTACCTTCTGCAAAGTTCATCGCCCCAGAAAAGACAAGAGCAGCAAATTCTCCGACACTGAAACCTGCAGCAGCGACACACATCTCAATGGCCTGTGTACAGCAGGAAACAAGTCAAAAAAAAAATAAAAAAATAAAAATGTAACAGCCTCCCGATTATGACCGATATATCATTTATGTCACTGATACATCCGTAACTGAAATTAACTCAGAACAATTTGTTTATTTTTTTAAATGGTCATTCAGAATCAGAAGATTATTTACGGTGATGTTTTTGGTGGGAGTGAAACAACAATCTACTGATAAAAACAATAAAAACAAGATGTGATAATAAGAAATAACCACTGTTGGAAGCCTTATTTACTCTACCGCCTTAATCAGGTGCAGTAATTAAAGTTGAAATGAGAAACTTTGCATTTGAAAGATGCTCTTCTACTGGGCACTCAAAATGCTTTCTTACAACAAGCATCATTCATCCACACCTTCATACATAATGTGCGCACATTTTAAATATAAATTAATATTACTGTAGCAGTATTTAAAAAAAAAAAAAAAAAAGATAAAATGGCCACATTTAAGAAGGCAGGACCTGCAGTTATTGTCCTTTTTCCAGACATTTATCTGGCACTTACTTTGGGGTTTTCTTGGTTGAGTCTCTCCACAGCAGCCAGGGAGGTGACAAACACCGCCGGCTGACAGTGAACCGTTTTCTGCAGCTCGTCCTCGGGGCCCTCCAGACACAGAGACAGCAGGTCGTAACCCAGGATCTTCTGGGCTACGGTGAACATTTCTTTAACGTTGGGGTATTTTAAAAGTCCTCTGCCCATGCCCACAAACTGGCTGCCCTGACCGGGGAAGAGGAGCACGGAGCAGCCGCTGGGGTCTTTTTTGGGTCTCCGCTGAGGCGCCGCGGCTGGCTCGCTGTTCGGGGGAGAAGCGGGAACTTCAGCCGGAGAAGGGTAATCTCCAGCCGTGGAACCGGGCTTGTTGGTGGACAGCGTCCTGCTCAGAGAGACCAGCGACCTGACCTTCCCTCTGGAAGATGCTGCCATCCTGACTGCCACTGATGCCAACATGAGCTGTTCCTCATCCAACGACGTGTCTGCGGATGAAATAAGACGCACAGCCCGCCCGGACAAACTGTAATCACCGAAAGAGTCAACTTTGCTTGAACTCAACTCTGACATCTGCTCGGCATGACACCTCACAGGGAGACGAAAAGAATATTCAGAATACAATTGACAAATGCAAAAAAAACCTCTAAACCATTGACTACAGAGAGATTTAACGTTGTTCGGCAGGATAATGTTGACCAAGGTTGAATCTTTGTCCAGTTTAATCTATCCAGCTTATTCCCTAGCCATCCCACCAAGAATTATAAAAGACATAAATAAGGCGAATTTTAATTTCATATGGAAAAATAAACATCATTATATTAGTAACAGGGACTTGATAAAAGATTATGAAGAGGGGGGTTTAAAAGCAATCGATTTTGAAATAATGAATGGCATTTTAAAGATTAATTGGCTACGATCTTTCTTGAAAAATGATAATGAGATGTGGTTCTTGATGCCATCTCTTATTTTCAACAAAGTTGGGGGGATCCTTTTAGTATGTGATTTTGACATTTCTAAACTACCCATAAAACTTTCCAAATTTCATCAACAAGTTTTGTTAAATTGTAAATTAATGTTTAAACATAACTTTAGTCCCCACAATGTTCCATTGTGGAATAATAGGGTGATATTGAATCGGGGGAAATCTATGTTTGTGGACGAATGGATGACAAAACAAATTTGGTCTGTGACACATATAATGGATGAAAATGGAGATATACTTGAATTAAACAGGCTTAATGAGAAATATGACATGAGTTGCTCGTTCGAGCTCTATAAAAAGGTTTCACAGAATATCCCAACAGTCCTTGTAAATACAATAAAGAACAATTTTTCAAATATACAGACTACAAATTTACATAAAGTTAAACTAGATGGTCTTGACTTGGTAAATGGAAAATGCAATAATCCATTTTTGAGGAGGTATTTGGTTAACACCTTATATCCAGGTAGGACAAAATTCTCCCTGTTCCATAAATCTCTTAAGCTAATAAATAAGCCCCAAGCAATCAAATTGCATAGATTTTTAGAAGAGTTTGATTTTTCTTAGCCCCTTATTTAAGTTATGTGTCTTGTTTATGGAACCTCACTTTTAGAGATTTTATGATCCCCCCTGTCTTCTTTATTTCTGTACCTTGTTTTTCATTCTTTTTTTTATTGTTATTTATTTTTGTATTGGTTATTCATCTTTTTATATTATTATTATGTAGCTGTGTGAATATGGATGTGTATGTATGCATGTGTATATGCATATATATGTATGTGTATGTATATATATGTATGTGTATGTGTATATGTGTGTGTGTGTGTGTGTGTGTGTGTGTGTGTGTGTGTGTGTGTGTGTGTGTGTGTGTGTGTGTGTGTGTTTACTTTCAGTTATTGTCGATTTCATTGTGGTGTACAGGAGATGTGATTCTGTTCTGATTGATTTAATATGTCGCTTGTCTCTTTGAGATTGTCATTGTTATTGTTCTAAATAAAGTTCATTTAAAAAACAAAACAAAACAAAAAACCTCACAGGGAGACGCCATGTTGTTTATACGGAGTTTATTCTCGTCTTCTTCCGGTT
This sequence comes from Rhamphochromis longiceps, assembly GCF_057381845.1. NCBI lineage: Eukaryota > Metazoa > Chordata > Actinopteri > Cichliformes > Cichlidae > Rhamphochromis > Rhamphochromis longiceps. The sequence goes on along the minus strand of NC_140573.1, from coordinate 28,690,759 downwards.
GACGTTCAGGCTCTCTCACGGTGCAGCGCCACCTCAGGTCAAATTATGTCATGCTCTAATGTATCGTGTTTTTCTTTTCTGTGCTTTAATTTGTCTACAAAGTGAAAATAACCATAAGAGCTTTTAAGTATACACAGACATGCGCTTCTTAAATTTAGCTTAATTGGCTCCACAGGTAGGAAGTAAAAAAGTAAAAAAAAACTTCCTTGCTGTACTTAATTTTTACTCCCTACATTTTTAAACAAATATCTGTAGTTTCCACTCCGTATTTTTGACAGAGAGGAGGGCTGGGTAGCCGTAGTTTTTGTTGACCGCTGCGCTGCACAACATGTTTCGCTTTGTTACATTAGAGCCTGTGATGTTTTAAGAGTCTGAATCAGGAGCTGATGACATTACTCTGTAAACTCTCAAAGCACTTTAATAAACAAGCAAACAATTCCACCTCTTGCATTATTGCGTAAAGTTGACAGCGTGTCAGGCAAATAGGCAGGCTCCATCCCTGGCCTCTAGCGACTGTGGAAGTCGCTACAGTAATGTTTGCATCAGTCTATCAGATGAATCCCCTCCAAGTCCAATATTTACATCAGTTACAGTGATAATGCTTGGTGTCTACTTTCAGCCACCGCAGTAGAATGCCAGGAATGAATCTCATTGAAATTGTAGTTGCATTTGCTATTTAATTTAATTGTCATGGATGATACACAGACAACCCAACAGCAAACAGAGGAAAACAATGGGCCACGTGGGACACAGGGGCAAGGCAAAGTAACAGAAACCTAAAGCCTAAGAATATAACACAAGAAGAAAACAATAAAGAGAACCAAAAACATACATAAGAATAATCAATGAATATAAATGAACAAACACAAAACACTGGGTCACAGACTCAGTACCATGACAGTTAAATGTACATAATAAATACTTTAAATCAGATGACAATGTAGCTGACACTGTGTTTATTAGTGTGTGGTCAACCACAAATCTTCATACTGTCATCCATAGATGAGGTCTTTATACAAATGATGAAAGATAATGAAAGAAACTGTTTAATTGATATGAAATGATTGAATTATATGAAATATTATGGCTTTGTCTGCCAGAGTGTTTTTCTGTAAACTACTTTGAACTACTGGCAGTCAGTGAAGTCACTGAAAGGCAAGATTCTATGTTGTGTTGCCGTAGTTTCCAGAGTTTACTTATAAAGCTCACTTACAGAATTCAGTTAGAAAAGTCAAGCATTTGAAAGGTGCACATTTGAAGAAGTATTAACTCAATATTAACTCATTACGGTTTACATTTTCGATTTTAAAGGGTCTCCGAAATTACAATGAAAAAGGAAACAAGAAAAATTACCACTCCGGCCGATAAGAAAGATTCAGGAGATCAAGGTAAGTAAAATAATAAAATAAGAACCTGGTAAAATCCAAATCCTAGAAATGTTGACACTGTGTGAATCATTTTTGAAGCAATTGAATCATATGTTTGATTGAAAATAGCTTTAATACAAGATGTCTAATCAAAGGAAGGTTACCGGTCTTTTGGTAAAATAATGTAATAAGTTTATTCTTGGACTCAACAGTAAAAACAGACCAACAAGTGTCATCAAGATCTAAGACTTAGTAAACCTAGTATCAATTCGCACTGGTCAGTTTTTTTAATCCCAAGAATAAACTTGTGATCATTTAAGCAAAAGCAATTTCAAATTCTTTGCCATCAAACTGCTTCCAGTCCTGATGTCGGGGACTCTTTTTCACCACTGTGTTGTTGTCGTCGTTTATAGATTGTAAGAGCAGGACTGCTAAAAGAAAGGCCAGTCCTGAAAAGAAGACCCCAATAAAAAGGAGGAGGGTCGCTGAGCAGGCTGGTCCTTCCACCAGCTCAGATGTGGTCAAAGGAGTGAAGCGCAAGGTTGTGCAAGATGAAGAGGGCACAACAAAGAAAGCAAAGAAGGCTAAACTTCTCGACCATACGAGCGGTGACAAGGAGCAAGCATCCTCCTCGTTGGACTCTGGTAAAGGTAGGCTAATTAGTTGAATAAGGGGGTAGATTAAGTGTGGTTGCTAGGTTTAAGATATTGGTGTTTAGTGTTTGTGTCTATCATCCAGTGAGCTGATGTGCTTTTGGTGTTTTCCACATCTCCAGACTTGAACAACAAACAGGAGTGCACAAAAAATGGCAAAAGAAAGGCCACGGGAGACAACAGAGAGTCACCCAAGAAAAAAAAAAGGAATGTGGACCAGGACAAAAAATCAGTAGCAGACCAAAAACGTAAGTAGCAAGCAGCTTGGGTTTTATATTCAGGGGAAGGGCAGAAGGAACATTTAGGCTACAGAGGAGAGTAATTTGTGTCACAGCTGTAATAAAACAAGATTTGCTGTTTTGTCTGTTCAGGTGAATTCCAAGCCAGATATGTGGAGGAGCACCAGCTCGGAGAAGGAGGCTGCGGAGCAGTGTTTTCTGGCTACCGGATAGAAGATCGTTTTCCAGTAAGTGTTCAGATGATGGTAGTAAGACAGGCAGTAACGCAGATAATGGATAATATCGTAAACTGAGACGTCTGCTGTGTTTCCACCTTTCATTATGTCATACTGAGGAAATGCTCACCAATGCTCTGTGTCTTCTAGGTTGCCATCAAACACATTCCCAAAAATAAAGTCTACTGCAAAGTGGCGGTAAGCGTCCAACACTTGAATTAGTTTCACATTACTGGATTGAATGCGGCGTTCCTCATCATCCACTTTGTTGTAATATTTCAGGATGAAAATGGGAAGATGCTCTCGGTGGAAGTGGCCATTATGCTTAAACTTGCAGGTGAAGCAGAAGGGTCAGTGGGAATATCAGCACCTGTGTCCTTGCTGGAGTGGTTCGACTTTGGCAAAGAGCTGATCCTGGTGCTGGAGAGACCTGTCCCTGCTGTGGACCTGCAAAAATACAAAGCAGAAAATGGAAGAGCTTTACCAGAGGACAAGGCCAAGGTAGGTTGACTGGGAGAGCCTTAGACTGTACAGCATTCAATCAAGGCAGAAAAGCATTAACTCATTATTGTGTTTTTCATCTTTTCCAGGTCATTCTGAAGCAACTAGTTGATGCTGTAAAGGAACTTGAGGAGAAACACATCTTTCATCGGGACATCAAGGGACAAAACATTCTGATTGAGACCGGCTCAGATGTGCCTCGAGTTCGCATCATTGACTTTGGACTGAGCTGCTTTGTTAAACAGCGATCTCTGTATCGCATCTTCTATGGTAACATATTCTGCTCCTGCTTTTCACAGATGTAACAATTTGTGTCTTTTGTTTTAGAAGAAATTGCAATTGTGTCTGTTTGTTAGGCACTCCTCTTCACATCCCTCCCGAGTGGTACATTAGGAGCTGCTACAGGTGTGGACCCACCACGGTGTGGCAAATGGGAGTGGTGTTGTATGAAGCGCTTCATGCACGATACTTTAGTACCGCGAGGTTCCTCACAAAGCAACTGAGCATCAAAAAGCGTCTGTCCACAGGTAAGAAAACTTCACACTTCCACATTCACTGATGCCTTGGATCACTAGAACTATCATCTTCATCTTTTTGATCTTTTCTTTCTTTCAAGAATGCCGGAATTTCTTGGACGCATGTTTAGCTATAGTCCCGGAGAAGCGCCCAACACTGGAGGAGCTCCAGCTTCACCCCTGGCTAAGATAACACACACAAACACACAATTCACACCTTATCATGTAAGTGTGATACATTGTAGTAACTTCCTTTCTTTTTTCTGTTGGACAGGAATAGATAGAGTGGGTCAATCTTAAAAAATAAATAAATAAAAATTTAGCTTTTTCGGAGTTCCTGTAACCCCCCCAGCCATCCCAGGAAAGGGGATCTCTCTTTGAATGGGCTTTCCCGAGGTTTCTTCCCATCGATCTGGCCCCCTGGGGAGTTTTTCCTCGTCTTCATAGAGAGCTTGGGCTGGGTCAGGAGCTCCATCAAAACTGTCTTTATTTGATGACATTAAAGTCATCAAATAAAGATGTGTTTTACTTAAAGTAAAATTTGATCAAAATAAAACTTGTTTAATTCATCTTTGCTGAAGATTCTCCTTCATTACTATTTTGTTTTGTTTTTTTTACCCATGGTGCATTTTGACAAATAAGAAAACTGAATCAGGTTAAAGTGTGCACAAAGACAGTCACACTGCAAATGATCTGAAGACTTGCATCTGTTGCTCTAACCCCCAACTAGTTTAGACAGATTTCCTGGTTCTACCAGAGGTTTTTTCCTTCAAGAAGGGAGTTTTTCCTTCCCACTGTTGCTGAGTGTTTGCTCATAGTGGGTTGTAAAAGCATAAAAGTTAATAAGAGGCATTCATAGCAGAGTTATCACAGAGGGAACTATATAGCTTAAATGTACAATTTCTACAGGACGAATTATAACTTCATTATGTATAAAAGCTCCTGTGGATAATTACTCCTATTTGTAACTTTACACAAGAGAAAGTTTGCTGTCACACTATTTATAACAGGTTGGGTTTTGTCCTCTGAGTTGAGCCTTTGGTTGCAGTTTATTGAAGAATTTCCTCTAAAGTAGCTGTTGATAAAGATTTAAGGTCCTGTTTATATACAGAAATATGCTTTAGTTCATGTTTTTTTACATGTCTGCCTCAGTGGATCAGTAGAAGATCTGGCACAGGAAACTAGATGATGAAAAAAGGTTACGAATACACATATATATCTATATAGATACAGATATACTCATGGTGGGTTCACGCCCTCGGCCCACGCCCCTCTGAGGAGGAAACACCTGGGCCTCATCAGTGCAGCCAGCATTTAAGCCAGGGAGTGGCTTCTACTCATCGCTGGATCGTTGTGTGTGACTCGCGTCAGTGCAGCCCGGCTCTCAGCAAGTTCTCATTTGCTTCCCTGTGCAAAACCTCTAACGTGTGTTTCCTTCTGTACATAGATCCCCTGGACCCGACTCTGCATTCCCCGAGCGGATTCCCTTTTTGTGTGAGTGTTTGGAGAGAGAGTCAGAAGAGGAGCAAGTGTCTTTTCCCTACCTGGATTTCCCCGGAGCCTTTTCCCTGTCACCGCTTTGTATATAGCACTATCCCCTGCACTGTTTGTATATACACCTGGTGGAACTGTAATAAATACTGACTGTGCCTCTGAGTCCTGCATGTGAGTCCTCAAGCGAACCGTGACACCCACACAGATGAGAGCTTAGCAGTGAAGCTCTCTCTTAAAATTTGAGTTATAAAGTCAGAAGTTATCACTGACAGAGATCCATGTTCTTTTAACATAAGAAAGAATATTTGCTGAAATTGACATTAATCCAAGCCCTTAAAACGCCATTTTGGATTAAGCATTTCCTTTTAGAAAAGTCTTCAATGAGCAGGAAGCTCCAGTACTGAAAAAAGAAGCCAACATCAACTGCTAAACGTGCTAAAAGTAAGTAAGTCCCTGTAGACTCCTATGATCAAAACACATACAGTATAAAAGTTATAGGTTACAGATCTGAAAAGTAAAACAAATGTCAAAGTGCAAAAAGACTTATGGTCCCATAGAAGTCTATTCCATTTGCCTGGAATTAGGTGAACACCTTTGTGACAAATTTAATGGCTCAGTCATTTGTTTCATGTCATATTTAATAAAAGACTGACATGGTGGCATGTTGAATTGTCCATTTTGCACATATTTGGTCATTCTAAGCGTCAGAAGGGGAAAGATCATTCTGGGAATGCCTACTGGCGAAGGATGTGTGACTGACAAGTCCAGTGTGTGAAGTTTAACTACAGTCTAAGGAGCGTGGAAAGAAAAGCATCTGGACTTCTTTAAGTTTCTTGAAGATGTTTCACCTCTCATCTGAGAAGCTTCTTCAGTTCAGAATTTCTTCAGAGAACTGAAGAAGCTTCTTGAATGAGAGGTGAAACGCTCTTCAAGAAGCTTAAAGAAGTCCAGATGCTTTTCTTTCCAAGCTCCTTAGACTACGATGACCTGAACGACTGAGAACCTTAACAGACAGTTCTTCCCTTCATTCATCATGCCTGATTTCAAAACACCAAGATGGCAGTCGTGAAAACACTCATCTTGAGTCTTCATGGGACTACGGTGAGATCAGTTATGCCTCTTATGATGCTGTCCCAGACTTCAAAGCAGTATAAAACATGTTTGCATCCTGTAACAACTCCCACTTCCCTCATTACCTTCTGTGTATTTATAGTTTTGTATGACTTCTTATGTTCCTGTTAATAAAGACCTGCCTTTGAGTTCATCCCCGTGTGTCTAGAGCCGTGCATTTGGGTCCTCTCTTGCCTTCACACAGCCGCCGCACGACAGAACGACGCAACCACGAAATGGACCCAGCAGGCTCCGCCCGTGAGGGAGATATTCTCCGTGTACAGAGTCTGGTGCAACGAATAACCCGCGCCTCGGACTCACGGACAATTTCCGTCGGACTTAACGCCATAAAGGCAATAATCGAGGGAAACCCTTTCCTTCACCAGCTCACCTGCTATGAGGGCTTTATTGACGAACTGAGCCGAGCCAAGGAGGCATTACAAGCTCGTGAGCTGGCAGACAGTGTCTGTTCCCGGGATTCCACACCACAGCGACTGCAGACGGAGATCTCCGCCAGTCAGCCGCCGCAGCAGCAGCGAACTAAGCTCGCCGCGACGGCATCGCAGCAGCAGACGGGGCTCTCGGTATCGCAACAGCGGCTGCTAAAACGAGAGGGTTTTTTGGCGCTGCTGCCGCGGAGCCCTTCTCCATCCCCTCTCAGCTCTGACCGTCGCTCTCCCGCTGCTTTCCTAGCAGCGATGAGGTCGGATGATGAAGAGGAGACCGTCACCCCCGCATCATCACCGGTTTCCCCCGTCACCTCCGTTCCCTCATCAAGGAGGAGACGCCGTCGCCGGTCCTCTCCTCAGCCGGATTCCGGGACTACTGAGCAGCCGGCTGGGGTGAGTGACAAAGACACTCTTTCTGTTCACTCTGAGGCTAGTTCTCACTACTCTGAATGCAGGAATGCAAACTCTGTGACTCTTGCCGTAGGCTCTAAAGGCTCACGATCTGTAAATGTTGAATCCGAACCCGAACTTCTTATGAACCGTTGTACTGCCCGGAGGGTCAACTCAGAGACCGTTTCTCCTACGTTTGGACTCATATTTGAGAAAGATTATCCTTCGCTAGTGTTTCCTAGGTCTGAAAACTTGAAGTCAGCATTTCCTGAGTTAGAGACACCTGCTTCTGTGCCCTTTACCTGTGTGTCTGCTGAGAATGATTGTTTTGCAGTTAAGCTCACCACTGGGGCTTTAAAACCTGCCTCCTTAGATGTTAAAGCAGTAAAATCCAAGACTGTAAATGTTCCTGTGATAGCTCGACCCCAGCTCGTTACTTCTGAGCCATCACCCCAGGGGAAAGTCCATTCTGACGTATTTACTGATTCGAATGTTCTTGAGTCAGGGGGCTCTACACCCACCACTGTTTTCCCTAGGTTTACTGCTTCCAGCGATCCGGAGGTAAAAGACTTTGTTTCATCTGCCTCTCCGGTGCACAGACCTATGTTTACATCGGCTATTAACCCCTCCTCTGTCAGTATAAGCATGGTTAGCTCCGAAGAAAGAAGCTCTAAGACTGTTGGTGCATCAGCTGATCACATTTCTCTAGAGTCTGTAAACACTGAAGGTGGTGCATTAGTGCCTGTAAGCTACAGCTTTAGCACACTTAACGCTATGAAGTCAGAGCGCTGTTCCTCATCCGCTCACTCAGGGCAGGGAATTGATCTCTTGCAGACTGTTCTTTCTAGGCCCGCCTCCCAGGCCCCTTGCGTTCTAGGGATAGCTGCGGCCCAGCACTCCCCTGCACCTATCTCAGTTCCCCAGGTGAGGGGGGCTGGCGCCCAGCTGGTCCCTGTTCCGGTTTCCGGGTCGACTGAGGCTCTGCTGGTCCCTGCACCCGTATCAGCTCCTCGGGTGGGGACAGCAGCCGCCCAGTCCCTGCCGAAATCTGTGCCAACCACTGAGGTGGGGCCCGCCAGGACCCAGCCGATCTCTGCACCTGTACCTGCTCCTCAGGTGGGAGCGACTGGTGTCCAGCAGGTGCCTGCACCTTTCATCCGCATTGTAGGCTCAGGGGACCCGACACCACCACCTGTCCAACATTCGCTCCCACAACCATCATTACACTCAGCTGCACAGGATGCTCCTCAGTCAGTCAGTCAGCCTTCTCCTCAGTGTACAGTCCAGCCTTCTCCCCAACCGCCATTACTACCACTAGTTCAGTTTGCTACCCAGTCTCCCTCAGTTCAATCTGTAGCTCTGCCTCCTGTGTCCCCGCTGGCTCTGTCTCCTGTGTCCCCCGCACCTCAGTCAGCTACCCCACCACAAGCTCAATTTTCACCTCTACCATCACTTCAGTCATCAGTTCAGTCTGCCACTCAGTCGCCCGTAGCTCCATCATCCACACCATCACCCGCTTCTCTTCCACCACAACCATCACGACACTCAGCCATTCAGGCTGCTGCTCAGTCAGTCATTCAACCTGTAGTCCTGTCATTAATGCACTCCTTAGCTGAACCATTAGCACAGTCACCGTTAACTCAGTCATCCACTCCACCGCCCACTCCACTGTCACCACAACCATTACTACAGCCATCAGTTTGGTCCCCTGTAGCAGTTTGGTCTTCTGGTCAGCTTAACATTCAGCCAGGGGTCCCGATACCCTCTGGCGCTACATCAGCTCCGGCTGGAAGCTCGGATGAGCCCATCCAGCACTCCGCGGCTTCCACGCTGCCACCTGCCTTGTCCGCTGGGGGTTCTGGAGAGCCCAGCCAGCCCTTCCTCGTCTCCGCTGGAGGGTTCGAGGGGCCCGGCCTCCGGTCCCGCTCTGTAGCCGCCGCCTTCCACACGGCCGGCCTCCGGATCTGTTCTGCCGCCGTTGCCGTCCGCAAGGGCTGTCTGGAGTCAGCCCTTGAGGGGGGGTATTGTCATGGTCCTGGGTCATTTTGACCCAGTGTTCTCAGTTTTCCTGTGGTTTTGTATTTTGTTCCTTATGTCCATTGGATTGTTTGGTTTGGTAGTTGGATTCCCCCTGTGTCCATGCTTTTATTGTGGTGTTTGTTCTGGTACCGTGTTCCCGTCCGTTGTGTTCTGTGTTCTCCTCATCCCCTCGTATTCATCCTTGTTCTCTGCCTCTCTCTCTGTGCTCATCTCTGTGTACTGTGTTGTGTTTAAGGTCCACATCTTGGTGTCAGTATTTTCAGTTTCGTGTCCTCCCTGCTCGGTCATGAGTAATTGTCTTCAGCTGTGTTCCCCGTGTGTTCCCACTTCCCTCATTACCTTCTGTGTATTTATGTCAGAGTGTCCCTTTGTTCTGTGTTGCGTCATCCTTCTAGGTTGTGTGCATTTCCCGTGTCTTCCCAGCGCCTCAGCTTTAGTTTCTCCCAGTATAGTTTTGTATGACTTCTTATGTTCCTGTTAATAAAGACCTGCCTTTGAGTTCATTCCCGTGTGTCTAGAGCCGTGCAATTGGGTCCTCTCTTGCCTTCACACAGCCGCCGCATGACAGTTAATACTTCTCATGGATATCTCAGATCTCCATCACAAATAAAATAATAAAGGGCCATAATAAGAGTTAGAAATCCATTGTTACCGCTCAAGCTCCAGTCTGGCCCTCTCCTCCTCCAGCCGAGCCTGGATCTCCATATTAAGGGCAACTTCCAGCTGCTGCTGTGTCAGCTCCAGCTCCCTGATCCTCTTCTTCTGTTGTTCAGCCTCCTTTTCCTTCACCTGCATCTCAGCCTGCATGCTGTCTTTTATCTATGCACACACACACAGCTACATAAACAGATGCACCAACAGAGCGGTATAAACTGACCTATTCCTGAATCACCTTTTCCTGGACTGTCATAACCATTTTTCCCAAATCATTAAAGATGTGAATTTTATAATGACAGTCAACATTTTGCTGCAGTTCTCAAAGATCAAAGTCAAGGAGAAAAGACTCTGTACATAATTGGTGTCAAGTGGAAAACTTTTTTTTTACCATCTCAGCCTCTTTCAGCTGTCTTTCCAGTTCCATCTGCACCTCCCTCTGCTTCCTCCGCTCTCTCTCCTCTGCCTCCCTTCGGCGAGTTTCCAGTTCCCGAGCATGCTGTGAAACAGATGAAAGAGCCATTGTTTGGTTTGTGTTTTCACCTCTATCCAGCAGGTGACACTAGGCCATCAGCTTCGAGGTTCAACGTATTGTGCTTTCAGCGGTGCTCTTCTTGATAACTTGGTTGAAGTAAGTGGGTATTTGAGTTCATGTTGCTTTCCTTACAGCTGTAAGTAATCTGCTCATTCCGCTTTTGATCTTTGGCACCAACAAGTGATTTTTTTCCCAGAGAAGTGCTGCTCACAGGAGATTTCCTCTATTTCAGACCATTTTCTATAAACCGGTTAGATGGTTGTACAGTTTCTGAAATACTCAGACAAGCCTGTCCGACACAAACAACAATGCATGTTCAAAGTCATTTAAATCCCATTTGACCTTCAGCAGGTCATCTTATTAATGTATACATGCCTAAATGCACTGAGCTGCTGCCATGTGATAGGCTGATTAGGTATTTGACCTAATGAGCAGCTCAACAGGTGTATCTAACAAAAATGTGGCCAGTGAGTGTACATGGTACTTTTTAAATGGACAAAATGAACTGCACTGGCAGCTGCCCAGTGCCACTATGACTTAGTTAAATAATCACTACCATGGATAGTTTGGTGCATGATGTAATTAAATAAATATTACAAAAAAAGATTCTTATAGCCCTCACTTACCTTGATAATGTTTTCAATCTCTAAGTCCTGTTTGTCTTTCTCTTTTTCTGTCTTCTCTGTCTCATGGATAGTCGAGTCATCAGATTGGCTGCCCCTGCTGCTGCAGCTGCTGCGGGCGCTCCGGCTGCGTTCCCGCTGACTGTTTTCCCGCTGGATCCGTCTCTTCAGTTTGAGTTCATGGTGAAGGGAAGACTTTCCCTCACTCTGAAGACGGAGGGCAGTTTGAATGGCTGAATACCAGATGTAAAATCTTGGGTATACTTTCCATTTAACTTTCCGAGTCAGACTGAATAGGATGGGTTATCTTTTAAAAATGAGGACTGGTGTAGCTTTACAGAGTAATTGAATACATGTTTCGGAAAATATGTTAATCCCTTTTGGATAAAGTGGCTGACTGACCTCCACCTGCCGGAGCACCTCTCTGAGAGGTTCAGTAGCCGATGCCATCAGCTCAGTATGGAACGCACCACTGACTGGGAGAGTTTTGGTCCGCATGAACTTTAGGCGCCGAGAGTTTTCCTGGAGGAAATCCAGAGCCTGAGAAGTCAAAGAAGACAGCAGAAATGACAAGAGCAGCTCTAACAACTTTTTTGATGGTTGAGAGAAGACAGAAAAGAGAACACAATAGATTCACGGTATATTAAAGCAGCAAGAATATATGAATGCATTACCTGCTGGTGCCCTGCAATAACCCTGCCATCTGGAAAAAGCTAGTGGTGTCTTGATAAACTGAGCAGATATTTGAGGTTTACACAGCTACATTCTCGCCTGAAAATATGTTAAACGTTTATTTTGTGACCCAGAAAGAATAATAAGAGTAATATTAAAACTAACTAGCTGCCGCCATTGTTGGAAACTGAGCTAGGCCGCGCTATGAATTCTGGGACACCGCTTCTTCTTCTTCTTCGGGGTTTAACGGCAGCTGGCATCCTTGTATATGCAGTGCTGCCATCTTCTGTTTCAGTCCGTTATTACACTCTTAAATCCTACTACTTATTCCTGCGTCTTTTGTGATCTTACAAAGCTTCAAACGCCGCCTCGACTATTAAATCAGTCGTCGACGATTTTGATAGTCGACGTAATCGTGACTAGTCGACTAATCGTGGCAGCCCTACTGCAGACAGGCATAATTATACTGAGCCTGAGGTCTACCAGTGACTGACAGCATCCCACTGGGAACCAGTTCTGAGGCCTTCTGCATAGTCTCCGCTCGCACCTTCACTGCATACAAAGCTAGAAGATGCATAAGGAGTAAATACAGAATATTAACCAAAGTTGTGATTAAAACACCTTTTACAAGTGCACAAAAAACCCCAAAAAAGAAATCTTTCTACCTTCTGCAAAGTTCATCGCCCCAGAAAAGACAAGAGCAGCAAATTCTCCGACACTGAAACCTGCAGCAGCGACACACATCTCAATGGCCTGTGTACAGCAGGAAACAAGTCAAAAAAAAATAAAAAAAATAAAAATGTAACAGCCTCCCGATTATGACCGATATATCATTTATGTCACTGATACATCCGTAACTGAAATTAACTCAGAACAATTTGTTTATTTTTTTAAATGGTCATTCAGAATCAGAAGATTATTTACGGTGATGTTTTTGGTGGGAGTGAAACAACAATCTACTGATAAAAACAATAAAAACAAGATGTGATAATAAGAAATAACCACTGTTGGAAGCCTTATTTACTCTACCGCCTTAATCAGGTGCAGTAATTAAAGTTGAAATGAGAAACTTTGCATTTGAAAGATGCTCTTCTACTGGGCACTCAAGCATCATTCATCCACACCCTCATACATAATGTGCGCACATTTTAAATATAAATTAATATTACTGTAGCAGTATTTTTTAAAAATGAAAAAAAAAAGATAAACTGGCCACATTTAAGAAGGCAGGACCTGCAGTTATTGTCCTTTTTCCAGACATTTATCTGGCACTTACTTTGGGGTTTTCTTGGTTGAGTCTCTCCACAGCAGCCAGGGAGGTGACAAACACCGCCGGCTGACAGTGAACCGTTTTCTGCAGCTCGTCCTCGGGGCCCTCCAGACACAGAGACAGCAGGTCGTAACCCAGGATCTTCTGGGCTACGGTGAACATTTCTTTAACGTTGGGGTATTTTAAAAGTCCTCTGCCCATGCCCACAAACTGGCTGCCCTGACCGGGGAAGAGGAGCACGGAGCAGCCGCTGGGGTCTTTTTTGGGTCTCCGCTGAGGCGCCGCGGCTGGCTCGCTGTTCGGGGGAGAAGCGGGAACTTCAGCCGGAGAAGGGTAATCTCCAGCCGTGGAACCGGGCTTGTTGGTGGACAGCGTCCTGCTCAGAGAGACCAGCGACCTGACCTTCCCTCTGGAAGATGCTGCCATCCTGACTGCCACTGATGCCAACATGAGCTGTTCCTCATCCAACGACGTGTCTGCGGATGAAATAAGACGCACAGCCTGCCCGGACAAACTGTAATCACCGAAAGAGTCAACTTTGCTTGAACTCAACTCTGACATCTGCTCGGCATGACACCTCACAGGGAGACGAAAAGAATATTCAGAATACAATTGACAAATGCAAAAAAAACCTCTAAACCATTGACTACAGAGAGATTTAACGTTGTTCGGCAGGATAATGTTGACCAAGGTTGAATCTTTGTCCAGTTTAATCTATCCAGCTTATTCCCTAGCCATCCCACCAAGAATTATAAAAGACATAAATAAGGCGAATTTTAATTTCATATGGAAAAATAAACATCATTATATTAGTAACAGGGACTTGATAAAAGATTATGAAGAGGGGGGTTTAAAAGCAATCGATTTTGAAATAATGAATGGCATTTTAAAGATTAATTGGCTACGATCTTTCTTGAAAAATGATAATGAGATGTGGTTCTTGATGCCATCTCTTATTTTCAACAAAGTTGGGGGGATCCTTTTAGTATGTGATTTTGACATTTCTAAACTACCCATAAAACTTTCCAAATTTCATCAACAAGTTTTGTTAAATTGTAAATTAATGTTTAAACATAACTTTAGTCCCCACAATGTTCCATTGTGGAATAATAGGGTGATATTGAATCGGGGGAAATCTATGTTTGTGGACGAATGGATGACAAAACAAATTTGGTCTGTGACACATATAATGGATGAAAATGGAGATATACTTGAATTAAACAGGCTTAATGAGAAATATGACATGAGTTGCTCGTTCGAGCTCTATAAAAAGGTTTCACAGAATATCCCAACAGTCCTTGTAAATACAATAAAGAACAATTTTTCAAATATACAGACTACAAATTTACATAAAGTTAAACTAGATGGTCTTGACTTGGTTAATGGAAAATGCAATAATCCATTTTTGAGGAGGTATTTGGTTAACACCTTATATCCAGGTAGGACAAAATTCTCCCTGTTCCATAAATCTCTTAAGCTAATAAATAAGCCCCAAGCAATCAAATTGCATAGATTTTTAGAAGAGTTTGATTTTTCTTAGCCCCTTATTTAAGTTATGTGTCTTGTTTATGGAACCTCACTTTTAGAGATTTTATGATCCCCCCTGTCTTCTTTATTTCTGTTCCTTGTTTTTCATTCTTTTTTTTATTGTTATTTATTTTTGTATTGGTTATTCATCTTTTTATATTATTATTATGTAGATGTGTGAATATGGATGTGTATGTATGCATGTGTATATGCATATATACAGTGGGGCAAAAAAGTATTTAGTCAGCCACCGATTGTGCAAGTTCCCCCACTTAAAATGATGACAGAGGTCAGTAATTTGCACCAGAGGTACACTTCAACTGTGAGAGACAGAATGTGAAAAAAAAATCCATGAATTCACATGGTAGGATTTGTAAAGAATTTATTCGTAAATTAGGGTGGAAAATAAGTATTTGGTCACCTCAAACAAGGAAAATCTCTGGCTCTCACAGACCTGTAACGTCTTCTGTAAGAAGCTTTTCTGTCCCCCACTCGTTACCTGTATGAATGACACCTGTTTGAACTCATCATCTGTATAAAAGACACCTGTCCACAGCCTCAAACAGTCAGACTCCAAACTCCACCATGGCCAAGACCAAAGAGCTTTCGAAGGACACCAGGAAAAGTATTGTAGACCTGCACCAGACTGGGAAGAGTGAATCTACAATAGGCAAGCAGCTTGGTGTGAAAAAAATCAACTGTGGGATCAATCATCAGAAAATGGAAGACATACAAGACCACTGATAATCTCCCTCGATCTGGGGCTCCACGCAAGATCTCATCCCGTGGGGTCAAAATGATCATGAGAACGGTGAGCAAAGATCCCAGAACCACACGGGGGGACCTGGTGAATGACCTGCAGAGAGCTGGGACCAAAGTAACAAAGGTCACCATCAGTAACACACTACAACGGCAGGGAATCAAATCCCGCAGTGCCAGACGTGTTCCGCTGCTGAAGCCAGTGCATGTCCAGGCCCGTCTGAAGTTTGCCAGAGAGCACATGGATGATACAGCAGAGGATTGGGAGAATGTCATGTGGTCAGATGAAACCAAAGTAGAACTTTTTGGTATAAACTCAACTCGTCGTGTTTGGAGGAAGAAGAATACTGAGTTGCATCCCAAGAACACCATACCTACTGTGAAGCATGGGGGTGGAAACATCATGCTATGGGGCTGTTTTTCTGCCAAGGGGACAGGACGACTGATCCGTGTTAAGGACAGAATGAATGGGGCCATGTATCGTGAGATTTTGAGCCAAAACCTCCTTCCATCAGTGAGAACTTTGAAGATGAAACGAGGCTGGGTCTTCCAACATGACAATGATCCAAAACACACCGCCCGGGCAACAAAGGAGTGGCTCCGTAAGAAGCATTTGAAAGTCCTGGAGTGGCCTAGCCAGTCTCCAGACCTCAACCCCATAGAAAATCTGTGGCGGGAGTTGAAAGTCCGTGTTGCTCGGCGACAGCCCCAAAACATCACTGCTCTCGAGAAGATCTGCATGGAGGAATGGGCCAAAATACCAGCTACTGTGTGTGCAAACCTGGTAAAGACCTATAGTAAACGTTTGACCTCTGTTATTGCCAACAAAGGTTATGTTACAAAGTATTGAGTTGTATTTTTGTTATTGACCAAATACTTATTTTCCACCCTGATTTACGAATAAATTCTTTACAAATCCTACCATGTGGATTCATGGATTTTTTTTTCACATTCTGTCTCTCACAGTTGAAGTGTACCTCTGGTGCAAATTACTGACCTCTGTCATCATTTTAGGTGGGGGAACTTGCACAATCGGTGGCTGACTAAATACTTTTTTGCCTCACTGTATGTATATATATGTATGTGTATGTGTATATGTGTATATGTGTGTGTGTGTGTGTGTGTGTGTGTGTGTATGTTTACTTTCAGTTATTGTCGATTTCATTGTGGTGTACAGGAGATGTGATTCTGTTCTGATTGATTTAATATGTCGCTTGTCTCTTTGAGATTGTCATTGTTATTGTTCTAAATAAAGTTCATTTAAAAAAACAAAACAAAACAAAAAACCTCACAGGGAGACGCCATGTTGTTTATACGGAGTTTATTCTCGTCTTCTTCCGGTTGACGTTCAGGCTCTCTCACGGTGCAGCGCCACCTCAGGTCAAATTATGTCATGCTCTAATGTATCGTGTTTTTCTTTTCTGTGCTTTAATTTGTCTACAAAGTGAAAATAACCATAAGAGCTTTTAAGTATACACAGACATGCGCTTCTTAAATTTAGCTTAATTGGCTCCACAGGTAGGAAGTAAAAAAGTAAAAAAAAACTTCCTTGCTGTACTTAATTTTTACTCCCTACATTTTTAAACAAATATCTGTAGTTTCCACTCCGTATTTTTGACAGAGAGGAGGGCTGGGTAGCCGTAGTTTTTGTTGACCGCTGCGCTGCACAACATGTTTCGCTTTGTTACATTAGAGCCTGTGATGTTTTAAGAGTCTGAATCAGGAGCTGATGACATTACTCTGTAAACTCTCAAAGCACTTTAATAAACAAGCAAACAATTCCACCTCTTGCATTATTGCGTAAAGTTGACAGCATGTCAGGCAAATAGGCAGGCTCCATCCCTGGCCTCTAGCGACTGTGGAAGTCGCTACAGTAATGTTTGCATCAGTCTATCAGATGAATCCCCTCCAAGTCCAATATTTACATCAGTTACAGTGATAATGCTTGGTGTCTACTTTCAGCCACCGCAGTAGAATGCCAGGAATGAATCTCATTGAAATTGTAGTTGCATTTGCTATTTAATTTAATTGTCATGGATGATACACAGACAACCCAACAGCAAACAGAGGAAAACAATGGGCCACGTGGGACACAGGGGCAAGGCAAAGTAACAGAAACCTAAAGCCTAAGAATATAACACAAGAAGAAAACAATAAAGAGAACCAAAAACATACATAAGAATAATCAATGAATATAAATGAACAAACACAAAACACTGGGTCACAGACTCAGTACCATGACAGTTAAATGTACATAATAAATACTTTAAATCAGATGACAATGTAGCTGACACTGTGTTTATTAGTGTGTGGTCAACCACAAATCTTCATACTGTCATCCATAGATGAGGTCTTTATACAAATGATGAAAGATAATGAAAGAAACTGTTTA
Organism: Rhamphochromis longiceps; assembly: GCF_057381845.1. Lineage (NCBI taxonomy): Eukaryota > Metazoa > Chordata > Actinopteri > Cichliformes > Cichlidae > Rhamphochromis > Rhamphochromis longiceps. Next base: position 28,673,354 of record NC_140573.1, on the reverse strand, counting down.
ATTGATATGAAATGATTGAATTATATGAAATATTATGGCTTTGTCTGCCAGAGTGTTTTTCTGTAAACTACTTTGAACTACTGGCAGTCAGTGAGGTCACTGAAAGGCAAGATTCTATGTTGTGTTGCCGTAGTTTCCAGAGTTTACTTATAAAGCTCACTTACAGAATTCAGTTAGAAAAGTCAAGCATTTGAAAGGTGCACATTTGAAGAAGTATTAACTCAATATTAACTCATTACGGTTTACATTTTCGATTTTAAAGGGTCTCCGAAATTACAATGAAAAAGGAAACAAGAAAAATTACCACTCCGGCCGATAAGAAAGATTCAGGAGATCAAGGTAAGTAAAATAATAAAATAAGAACCTGGTAAAATCCAAATCCTAGAAATGTTGACACTGTGTGAATCATTTTTGAAGCAATTGAATCATATGTTTGATTGAAAATAGCTTTAATACAAGATGTCTAATCAAAGGAAGGTTACCGGTCTTTTGGTAAAATAATGTAATAAGTTTATTCTTGGACTCAACAGTAAAAACAGACCAATAAGTGTCATCAAGATCTAAGACTTAGTAAACCTAGTATCAATTCGCACTGGTCAGTTTTTTTAATCCCAAGAATAAACTTGTGATCATTTAAGCAAAAGCAATTTCAAATTCTTTGCCATCAAACTGCTTCCAGTCCTGATGTCGGGGACTCTTTTTCACCACTGTGTTGTTGTCGTCGTTTATAGATTGTAAGAGCAGGACTGCTAAAAGAAAGGCCAGTCCTGAAAAGAAGACCCCAATAAAAAGGAGGAGGGTCGCTGAGCAGGCTGGTCCTTCCACCAGCTCAGATGTGGTCAAAGGAGTGAAGCGCAAGGTTGTGCAAGATGAAGAGGGCACAACAAAGAAAGCAAAGAAGGCTAAACTTCTCGACCATACGAGCGGTGACAAGGAGCAAGCATCCTCCTCGTTGGACTCTGGTAAAGGTAGGCTAATTAGTTGAATAAGGGGGTAGATTAAGTGTGGTTGCTAGGTTTAAGATATTGGTGTTTAGTGTTTGTGTCTATCATCCAGTGAGCTGATGTGCTTTTGGTGTTTTCCACATCTCCAGACTTGAACAACAAACAGGAGTGCACAAAAAATGGCAAAAGAAAGGCCACGGGAGACAACAGAGAGCCACCCAAGAAAAAAAAAAGGAATGTGGACCAGGACAAAAAATCAGTAGCAGACCAAAAACGTAAGTAGCAAGCAGCTTGGGTTTTATATTCAGGGGAAGGGCAGAAGGAACATTTAGGCTACAGAGGAGAGTAATTTGTGTCACAGCTGTAATAAAACAAGATTTGCTGTTTTGTCTGTTCAGGTGAATTCCAAGCCAGATATGTGGAGGAGCACCAGCTCGGAGAAGGAGGCTGCGGAGCAGTGTTTTCTGGCTACCGGATAGAAGATCGTTTTCCAGTAAGTGTTCAGATGATGGTAGTAAGACAGGCAGTAACGCAGATAATGGATAATATCGTAAACTGAGACGTCTGCTGTGTTTCCACCTTTCATTATGTCATACTGAGGAAATGCTCACCAATGCTCTGTGTCTTCTAGGTTGCCATCAAACACATTCCCAAAAATAAAGTCTACTGCAAAGTGGCGGTAAGCGTCCAACACTTGAATTAGTTTTACATTACTGGATTGAATGCGGCGTTCCTCATCATCCACTTTGTTGTAATATTTCAGGATGAAAATGGGAAGATGCTCTCGGTGGAAGTGGCCATTATGCTTAAACTTGCAGGTGAAGCAGAAGGGTCAGTGGGAATATCAGCACCTGTGTCCTTGCTGGAGTGGTTCGACTTTGGCAAAGAGCTGATCCTGGTGCTGGAGAGACCTGTCCCTGCTGTGGACCTGCAAAAATACAAAGCAGAAAATGGAAGAGCTTTACCAGAGGACAAGGCCAAGGTAGGTTGACTGGGAGAGCCTTAGACTGTACAGCATTCAATCAAGGCAGAAAAGCATTAACTCATTATTGTGTTTTTCATCTTTTCCAGGTCATTCTGAAGCAACTAGTTGATGCTGTAAAGGAACTTGAGGAGAAACACATCTTTCATCGGGACATCAAGGGACAAAACATTCTGATTGAGACCGGCTCAGATGTGCCTCGAGTTCGCATCATTGACTTTGGACTGAGCTGCTTTGTTAAACAGCGATCTCTGTATCGCATCTTCTATGGTAACATATTCTGCTCCTGCTTTTCACAGATGTAACAATTTGTGTCTTTTGTTTTAGAAGAAATTGCAATTGTGTCTGTTTGTTAGGCACTCCTCTTCACATCCCTCCCGAGTGGTACATTAGGAGCTGCTACAGGTGTGGACCCACCACGGTGTGGCAAATGGGAGTGGTGTTGTATGAAGCGCTTCATGCACGATACTTTAGTACCGCGAGGTTCCTCACAAAGCAACTGAGCATCAAAAAGCGTCTGTCCACAGGTAAGAAAACTTCACACTTCCACATTCACTGATGCCTTGGATCACTAGAACTATCATCTTCATCTTTTTGATCTTTTCTTTCTTTCAAGAATGCCGGAATTTCTTGGACGCATGTTTAGCTATAGTCCCGGAGAAGCGCCCAACACTGGAGGAGCTCCAGCTTCACCCCTGGCTAAGATAACACACACAAACACACAATTCACACCTTATCATGTAAGTGTGATACATTGTAGTAACTTCCTTTCTTTTTTCTGTTGGACAGGAATAGATAGAGTGGGTCAATCTTAAAAAATAAATAAATAAAAATTTAGCTTTTTCGGAGTTCCTGTAACCCCCCCAGCCATCCCAGGAAAGGGGATCTCTCTTTGAATGGGCTTTCCCGAGGTTTCTTCCCATCGATCTGGCCCCCTGGGGAGTTTTTCCTCGTCTTCATAGAGAGCTTGGGCTGGGTCAGGAGCTCCATCAAAACTGTCTTTATTTGATGACATTAAAGTCATCAAATAAAGATGTGTTTTACTTAAAGTAAAATTTGATCAAAATAAAACTTGTTTAATTCATCTTTGCTGAAGATTCTCCTTCATTACTATTTTGTTTTGTTTTTTTTTTACCCATGGTGCATTTTGACAAATAAGAAAACTGAATCAGGTTAAAGTGTGCACAAAGACAGTCACACTGCAAATGATCTGAAGACTTGCATCTGTTGCTCTAACCCCCAACTAGTTTAGACAGATTTCCTGGTTCTACCAGAGGTTTTTTCCTTCAAGAAGGGAGTTTTTCCTTCCCACTGTTGCTGAGTGTTTGCTCATAGTGGGTTGTAAAAGCATAAAAGTTAATAAGAGGCATTCATAGCAGAGTTATCACAGAGGGAACTATATAGCTTAAATGTACAATTTCTACAGGACGAATTATAACTTCATTATGTATAAAAGCTCCTGTGGATAATTACTCCTATTTGTAACTTTACACAAGAGAAAGTTTGCTGTCACACTATTTATAACAGGTTGGGTTTTGTCCTCTGAGTTGAGCCTTTGGTTGCAGTTTATTGAAGAATTTCCTCTAAAGTAGCTGTTGATAAAGATTTAAGGTCCTGTTTATATACAGAAATATGCTTTAGTTCATGTTTTTTTACATGTCTGCCTCAGTGGATCAGTAGAAGATCTGGCACAGGAAACTAGATGATGAAAAAAGGTTACGAATACACATATATATCTATATAGATACAGATATACTCATGGTGGGTTCACGCCCTCGGCCCACGCCCCTCTGAGGAGGAAACACCTGGGCCTCATCAGTGCAGCCAGCATTTAAGCCAGGGAGTGGCTTCTACTCATCGCTGGATCGTTGTGTGTGACTCGCGTCAGTGCAGCCCGGCTCTCAGCAAGTTCTCATTTGCTTCCCTGTGCAAAACCTCTAACGTGTGTTTCCTTCTGTACATAGATCCCCTGGACCCGACTCTGCATTCCCCGAGCGGATTCCCTTTTTGTGTGAGTGTTTGGAGAGAGAGTCAGAAGAGGAGCAAGTGTCTTTTCCCTACCTGGATTTCCCCGGAGCCTTTTCCCTGTCACCGCTTTGTATATAGCACTATCCCCTGCACTGTTTGTATATACACCTGGTGGAACTGTAATAAATACTGACTGTGCCTCTGAGTCCTGCATGTGAGTCCTCAAGCGAACCGTGACACCCACACAGATGAGAGCTTAGCAGTGAAGCTCTCTCTTAAAATTTGAGTTATAAAGTCAGAAGTTATCACTGACAGAGATCCATGTTCTTTTAACATAAGAAAGAATATTTGCTGAAATTGACATTAATCCAAGCCCTTAAAACGCCATTTTGGATTAAGCATTTCCTTTTAGAAAAGTCTTCAATGAGCAGGAAGCTCCAGTACTGAAAAAAGAAGCCAACATCAACTGCTAAACGTGCTAAAAGTAAGTAAGTCCCTGTAGACTCCTATGATCAAAACACATACAGTATAAAAGTTATAGGTTACAGATCTGAAAAGTAAAACAAATGTCAAAGTGCAAAAAGACTTATGGTCCCATAGAAGTCTATTCCATTTGCCTGGAATTAGGTGAACACCTTTGTGACAAATTTAATGGCTCAGTCATTTGTTTCATGTCATATTTAATAAAAGACTGACATGGTGGCATGTTGAATTGTCCATTTTGCACATATTTGGTCATTCTAAGCGTCAGAAGGGGAAAGATCATTCTGGGAATGCCTACTGGCGAAGGATGTGTGACTGACAAGTCCAGTGTGTGAAGTTTAACTACAGTCTAAGGAGCGTGGAAAGAAAAGCATCTGGACTTCTTTAAGTTTCTTGAAGATGTTTCACCTCTCATCTGAGAAGCTTCTTCAGTTCAGAATTTCTTCAGAGAACTGAAGAAGCTTCTTGAATGAGAGGTGAAACGCTCTTCAAGAAGCTTAAAGAAGTCCAGATGCTTTTCTTTCCAAGCTCCTTAGACTACGATGACCTGAACGACTGAGAACCTTAACAGACAGTTCTTCCCTTCATTCATCATGCCTGATTTCAAAACACCAAGATGGCAGTCGTGAAAACACTCATCTTGAGTCTTCATGGGACTACGGTGAGATCAGTTATGCCTCTTATGATGCTGTCCCAGACTTCAAAGCAGTATAAAACATGTTTGCATCCTGTAACAACTCCCACTTCCCTCATTACCTTCTGTGTATTTATAGTTTTGTATGACTTCTTATGTTCCTGTTAATAAAGACCTGCCTTTGAGTTCATCCCCGTGTGTCTAGAGCCGTGCATTTGGGTCCTCTCTTGCCTTCACACAGCCGCCGCACGACAGAACGACGCAACCACGAAATGGACCCAGCAGGCTCCGCCCGTGAGGGAGATATTCTCCGTGTACAGAGTCTGGTGCAACGAATAACCCGCGCCTCGGACTCACGGACAATTTCCGTCGGACTTAACGCCATAAAGGCAATAATCGAGGGAAACCCTTTCCTTCACCAGCTCACCTGCTATGAGGGCTTTATTGACGAACTGAGCCGAGCCAAGGAGGCATTACAAGCTCGTGAGCTGGCAGACAGTGTCTGTTCCCGGGATTCCACACCACAGCGACTGCAGACGGAGATCTCCGCCAGTCAGCCGCCGCAGCAGCAGCGAACTAAGCTCGCCGCGACGGCATCGCAGCAGCAGACGGGGCTCTCGGTATCGCAACAGCGGCTGCTAAAACGAGAGGGTTTTTTGGCGCTGCTGCCGCGGAGCCCTTCTCCATCCCCTCTCAGCTCTGACCGTCGCTCTCCCGCTGCTTTCCTAGCAGCGATGAGGTCGGATGATGAAGAGGAGACCGTCACCCCCGCATCATCACCGGTTTCCCCCGTCACCTCCGTTCCCTCATCAAGGAGGAGACGCCGTCGCCGGTCCTCTCCTCAGCCGGATTCCGGGACTACTGAGCAGCCGGCTGGGGTGAGTGACAAAGACACTCTTTCTGTTCACTCTGAGGCTAGTTCTCACTACTCTGAATGCAGGAATGCAAACTCTGTGACTCTTGCCGTAGGCTCTAAAGGCTCACGATCTGTAAATGTTGAATCCGAACCCGAACTTCTTATGAACCGTTGTACTGCCCGGAGGGTCAACTCAGAGACCGTTTCTCCTACGTTTGGACTCATATTTGAGAAAGATTATCCTTCGCTAGTGTTTCCTAGGTCTGAAAACTTGAAGTCAGCATTTCCTGAGTTAGAGACACCTGCTTCTGTGCCCTTTACCTGTGTGTCTGCTGAGAATGATTGTTTTGCAGTTAAGCTCACCACTGGGGCTTTAAAACCTGCCTCCTTAGATGTTAAAGCAGTAAAATCCAAGACTGTAAATGTTCCTGTGATAGCTCGACCCCAGCTCGTTACTTCTGAGCCATCACCCCAGGGGAAAGTCCATTCTGACGTATTTACTGATTCGAATGTTCTTGAGTCAGGGGGCTCTACACCCACCACTGTTTTCCCTAGGTTTACTGCTTCCAGCGATCCGGAGGTAAAAGACTTTGTTTCATCTGCCTCTCCGGTGCACAGACCTATGTTTACATCGGCTATTAACCCCTCCTCTGTCAGTATAAGCATGGTTAGCTCCGAAGAAAGAAGCTCTAAGACTGTTGGTGCATCAGCTGATCACATTTCTCTAGAGTCTGTAAACACTGAAGGTGGTGCATTAGTGCCTGTAAGCTACAGCTTTAGCACACTTAACGCTATGAAGTCAGAGCGCTGTTCCTCATCCGCTCACTCAGGGCAGGGAATTGATCTCTTGCAGACTGTTCTTTCTAGGCCCGCCTCCCAGGCCCCTTGCGTTCTAGGGATAGCTGCGGCCCAGCACTCCCCTGCACCTATCTCAGTTCCCCAGGTGAGGGGGGCTGGCGCCCAGCTGGTCCCTGTTCCGGTTTCCGGGTCGACTGAGGCTCTGCTGGTCCCTGCACCCGTATCAGCTCCTCGGGTGGGGACAGCAGCCGCCCAGTCCCTGCCGAAATCTGTGCCAACCACTGAGGTGGGGCCCGCCAGGACCCAGCCGATCTCTGCACCTGTACCTGCTCCTCAGGTGGGAGCGACTGGTGTCCAGCAGGTGCCTGCACCTTTCATCCGCATTGTAGGCTCAGGGGACCCGACACCACCACCTGTCCAACATTCGCTCCCACAACCATCATTACACTCAGCTGCACAGGATGCTCCTCAGTCAGTCAGTCAGCCTTCTCCTCAGTGTACAGTCCAGCCTTCTCCCCAACCGCCATTACTACCACTAGTTCAGTTTGCTACCCAGTCTCCCTCAGTTCAATCTGTAGCTCTGCCTCCTGTGTCCCCGCTGGCTCTGTCTCCTGTGTCCCCCGCACCTCAGTCAGCTACCCCACCACAAGCTCAATTTTCACCTCTACCATCACTTCAGTCATCAGTTCAGTCTGCCACTCAGTCGCCCGTAGCTCCATCATCCACACCATCACCCGCTTCTCTTCCACCACAACCATCACGACACTCAGCCATTCAGGCTGCTGCTCAGTCAGTCATTCAACCTGTAGTCCTGTCATTAATGCACTCCTTAGCTGAACCATTAGCACAGTCACCGTTAACTCAGTCATCCACTCCACCGCCCACTCCACTGTCACCACAACCATTACTACAGCCATCAGTTTGGTCCCCTGTAGCAGTTTGGTCTTCTGGTCAGCTTAACATTCAGCCAGGGGTCCCGATACCCTCTGGCGCTACATCAGCTCCGGCTGGAAGCTCGGATGAGCCCATCCAGCACTCCGCGGCTTCCACGCTGCCACCTGCCTTGTCCGCTGGGGGTTCTGGAGAGCCCAGCCAGCCCTTCCTCGTCTCCGCTGGAGGGTTCGAGGGGCCCGGCCTCCGGTCCCGCTCTGTAGCCGCCGCCTTCCACACGGCCGGCCTCCGGATCTGTTCTGCCGCCGTTGCCGTCCGCAAGGGCTGTCTGGAGTCAGCCCTTGAGGGGGGGTATTGTCATGGTCCTGGGTCATTTTGACCCAGTGTTCTCAGTTTTCCTGTGGTTTTGTATTTTGTTCCTTATGTCCATTGGATTGTTTGGTTTGGTAGTTGGATTCCCTCTGTGTCCATGCTTTTATTGTGGTGTTTGTTCTGGTACCGTGTTCCCGTCCGTTGTGTTCTGTGTTCTCCTCATCCCCTCGTATTCATCCTTGTTCTCTGCCTCTCTCTCTGTGCTCATCTCTGTGTACTGTGTTGTGTTTAAGGTCCACATCTTGGTGTCAGTATTTTCAGTTTCGTGTCCTCCCTGCTCGGTCATGAGTAATTGTCTTCAGCTGTGTTCCCCGTGTGTTCCCACTTCCCTCATTACCTTCTGTGTATTTATGTCAGAGTGTCCCTTTGTTCTGTGTTGTGTCATCCTTCTAGGTTGTGTGCATTTCCCGTGTCTTCCCAGCGCCTCAGCTTTAGTTTCTCCCAGTATAGTTTTGTATGACTTCTTATGTTCCTGTTAATAAAGACCTGCCTTTGAGTTCATTCCCGTGTGTCTAGAGCCGTGCAATTGGGTCCTCTCTTGCCTTCACACAGCCGCCGCATGACAGTTAATACTTCTCATGGATATCTCAGATCTCCATCACAAATAAAATAATAAAGGGCCATAATAAGAGTTAGAAATCCATTGTTACCGCTCAAGCTCCAGTCTGGCCCTCTCCTCCTCCAGCCGAGCCTGGATCTCCATATTAAGGGCAACTTCCAGCTGCTGCTGTGTCAGCTCCAGCTCCCTGATCCTCTTCTTCTGTTGTTCAGCCTCCTTTTCCTTCACCTGCATCTCAGCCTGCATGCTGTCTTTTATCTATGCACACACACACAGCTACATAAACAGATGCACCAACAGAGCGGTATAAACTGACCTATTCCTGAATCACCTTTTCCTGGACTGTCATAACCATTTTTCAAAATCATTAAAGATGTGAATTTTATAATGACAGTCAACATTTTGCTGCAGTTCTCAAAGATCAAAGTCAAGGAGAAAAGACTCTGTACATAATTGGTGTCAAGTGGAAAACTTTTTTTTTTACCATCTCAGCCTCTTTCAGCTGTCTTTCCAGTTCCATCTGCACCTCCCTCTGCTTCCTCCTCTCTCTCTCCTCTGCCTCCCTTCGGCGAGTTTCCAGTTCCCGAGCATGCTGTGAAACAGATGAAAGAGCCATTGTTTGGTTTGTGTTTTCACCTCTATCCAGCAGGTGACACTAGGCCATCAGCTTCGAGGTTCAACGTATTGTGCTTTCAGCGGTGCTCTTCTTGATAACTTGGTTGAAGTAAGTGGGTATTTGAGTTCATGTTGCTTTCCTTACAGCTGTAAGTAATCTGCTCATTCCGCTTTTGATCTTTGGCACCAACAAGTGATTTTTTTCCCAGAGAAGTGCTGCTCACAGGAGATTTCCTCTATTTCAGACCATTTTCTATAAACCGGTTAGATGGTTGTACAGTTTCTGAAATACTCAGACAAGCCTGTCCGACACAAACAACAATGCATGTTCAAAGTCATTTAAATCCCATTTGACCTTCAGCAGGTCATCTTATTAATGTATACATGCCTAAATGCACTGAGCTGCTGCCATGTGATAGGCTGATTAGGTATTTGACCTAATGAGCAGCTCAACAGGTGTATCTAACAAAAATGTGGCCAGTGAGTGTACATGGTACTTTTTAAATGGACAAAATGAACTGCACTGGCAGCTGCCCAGTGCCACTATGACTTAGTTAAATAATCACTACCATGGATAGTTTGGTGCATGATGTAATTAAATAAATATTACAAAAAAAGATTCTTATAGCCCTCACTTACCTTGATAATGTTTTCAATCTCTAAGTCCTGTTTGTCTTTCTCTTTTTCTGTCTTCTCTGTCTCATGGATATTCGAGTCATCAGATTGGCTGCCCCTGCTGCTGCAGCTGCTGCGGGCGCTCCGGCTGCGTTCCCGCTGACTGTTTTCCCGCTGGATCCGTCTCTTCAGTTTGAGTTCATGGTGAAGGGAAGACTTTCCCTCACTCTGAAGACGGAGGGCAGTTTGAATGGCTGAATACCAGATGTAAAATCTTGGGTATACTTTCCATTTAACTTTCCGAGTCAGACTGAATAGGATGGGTTATCTTTTAAAAATGAGGACTGGTGTAGCTTTACAGAGTAATTGAATACATGTTTCGGAAAATATGTTAATCCCTTTTGGATAAAGTGGCTGACTGACCTCCACCTGCCGGAGCACCTCTCTGAGAGGTTCAGTAGCCGATGCCATCAGCTCAGTATGGAACGCACCACTGACTGGGAGAGTTTTGGTCCGCATGAACTTTAGGCGCCGAGAGTTTTCCTGGAGGAAATCCAGAGCCTGAGAAGTCAAAGAAGACAGCAGAAATGACAAGAGCAGCTCTAACAACTTTTTTGATGGTTGAGAGAAGACAGAAAAGAGAACACAATAGATTCACGGTATATTAAAGCAGCAAGAATATATGAATGCATTACCTGCTGGTGCCCTGCAATAACCCTGCCATCTGGAAAAAGCTAGTTGGCCACAGAGCACACAGGATTCTCCATCCCCAGACTCTTGCAGTGCTCTTTTGCCTGCAGACTAGGGCTGCCACAAACGATTATTTTGATAGTCGACTAGTCACCGATTATTTTTGCGATTAGTCGACTAATCAGACTATCCACTCTGCCATAGCTCGGCTACAGACTCAGCACCCGAGTGCCTTTATTGTGATCTCGGGTGACTTCAACCATGTATCACTGGACAATACACTACCAACATTCAAACAATATGTGGACTGTCCCACCAGGGGAGAGAAAACTTTAGACTTACTGTATGCTAACGTCAAGGATGCATACAGCTCCTCCTCCCTCCCCCCACTTGGTAGGTCAGATCATAACCTGATTCACCTCACCCCCCGCTATGTGCCAATTGTGAGGAGGGAACCTGTGACCACCAGGACTGTTAGGAGGTGGTCAGAGGAGGCAATAGCGGAACTACAGGGCTGTTTCGAGGTGACCGACTGGGAAACACTCTGTGAGCCTCACGCCGAGGACATCAATGGGCTTACTGAGTGTATCACAGGCTACATAACTTTCTGCACCGACTCCATTGTTCCAGCTCAGACTGTTCATTGTTACCCAAATAACAAGCCGTGGGTGACTAAGGACATCAAAGCCCTCCTCAACAACAAGAAGAGGGCTTTCAGAGGGGGCAACAAAGAGGAGGTGAGGAAGATCCAGGTGTTACTAAAGGACAAGATCAGAGAGGCTAAGGACAATTACAGGAGGAAGCTGGAGTGGAAACTCCAGCAGAACAGCATGAGAGAGGTGTGGAGGGGCATGAAGACCATCACTGGATTCAGGCCAACCAACAGCAGGGGAGCTGAGGGAGGTGAGAATAGAGCCGACGAGTTGAATCTGTTTTTCAATAGATTCGACACCACAGTGTCTGCTCCCACCCCCACAACCTCACCTGCAGTCAGCCTGGAATCCAGAACCACACCACTGTGCCAGCCTCTCTCTTCACATGTTGCCTCCTGTGAGATTCCTGACACCCCTCCCCCACCCATCACCTTCACTCAATACCAGGTTGAGATGCAAATGAGGAGACTTCACTCAGGCAAGTCTGCTGGACCAGACGGAGTGAGTCCCCTTGTCCTCAAGACCTGTGCCCCCCAGCTGTGTGGAGTCTTTCATAAACTGTTTATGCTGAGTCTGAGTCTGCAGAGGGTCCCGGTGATGTGGAAGACATCATGCCTCGTCCCTGTACCAAAGACGCCTCGTCCCAGTGGCCCCCAGGATTACAGGCCCGTGGCACTGACCTCCCACATCATGAAGACCCTGGAAAGGCTCATCCTGGACCAGCTGCGACCCATAGTAAGACCACATCTGGATCCCCTTCAGTTCGCTTATCAGCCTCGTCTCGGAACAGAGGACGCCATCATCTACCTGCTCAATCGTGTCTACACCCATCTGGACCAGCCGGCGAGCACTGTGAGGGTCATGTTTTTTGACTTTTCCAGTGCTTTCAACACCATCAGGCCGACCCTCCTGGGTGATAAGTTAGCAGCGATGCAGGTGGATGCTTCTCTGGTGTCCTGGATTGTTGATTACCTGACAGGAAGACCACAATATGTACGTCTCCCACAGTGTGTGTCTGACAAGGTGATCAGCAACACAGGGGCACCACAGGGGACTGTCCTCTCCCCCTTCCTCTTCACCCTCTACACCACAGACTTCAGCCACTGCACAGAGACCTGCCATCTTCAGAAGTTTTCTGATGACTCTGCGGTGGTTGGATGCATCAGCAGGGATGATGAGACAGAGTACCGGGCTGTGGTCGACTCCTTTGTCACGTGGTGTGAGCAGAATCATCTGCAGCTCAACGTGGCAAAGACCAAGGAACTGATCGTGGACTTCAGGAAGACCAGGAAACACTTGACCCCTGTTTCAATCCAGGGGGTCAGTGTTGACATTGTGGAGGACTATAAATACCTTGGAGTACACATTGACAATAAACTGGACTGGGCTAAAAACACCACAGCACTTTACAGGAAGGGCCAGAGTCGTCTCTATTTTTTGAGGCGACTGAGGTCCTTCAACATCTGCCAGAAAATGCTGAGGATTTTCTATGAGTCTGTTGTGGCCAGTGCGATCCTCTATGCTGTTGCATGCTGGGGGAGCAGGCTGAGGGTCGCAGATGCCAACAGACTTAATAAACTGATCCGTAAGGCCAGCAATGTTGTGGGGATGGAGCTGGACTTCCTCAAGGTGGTGTCGGAGAGGCGGATGCTGTCCAAGATAAAGACAATGTTGGATAACACCTCCCACCCACTCCATGACATGTTGGTCAGTCACAGGAGCTCGTTCAGTGAGAGACTGAGATTACCGAAAAGCACCACTGAACGACACAGGAAATCATTCCTGCCTGTGGCCATCTCCCTGTACAACGCATCCACTTAACACACTGTTTGCTGCTACAGCTACACATGTTTCTTTTCCAACTATTTATTTATGAGTGACTTATGTATGTATGTATGTATATATATGTATATATTGTACTATTCTTAGTTAGCGTATTGTCTGTCTTGTCTTAATGTTGGTTTAAAATGGAGCACTGTAACAAAAAATAATTTCCCCCAGGGATCAATAAAGTATTCTGATTCTGATTCTGATTCATCATCCATTGGATGTAAAACGTTCAGCTTATTGCACCAGCAGCATCTGCTCTTATATAACTATCATTAGCTTACAGCTTTAAGTGTTTAAGGTATGTGCTAACTAAAAATAAAGACAAGATTATAGTTTATTAAATTTTAATGAAATTTGCAGATTGTTTCGGTGAAGTTTAATAAACTCCTTGCTATCTAAAATATAACAGGACACCGGAGAATATTCTCGAGCATCTCACACTTCTGATAATCAGCTGTCTGCTTGACGTTTATTCAGCTGTGTAAAAACTATAACTTTAATCTCAGCAAAACAGATTTACTCAGGAACAAATAAAATACTAAAATAAGCCAAACAATAACATTTTTAAGTTATCTAAGTGACTTATATATCATGTTTAACCTGAGCAGCGAAAGACAGCGGTGTGTTTGAAAACGATCTGCCGGGAGTCCGGTGTTCTCACGGCTCTAGTGAGCCTTGCCCCGGCTAGCTATCGAGCTAGTGGGTAACAGACGTCTCCGAAAACATCGGAGCGCTTTTGAAAATATGTGGTGTCTTGATAAACTGAGCAGATATTTGAGGTTTACACAGCTACATTCTCGCCTGAAAATATGTTAAACGTTTATTTTGTGACCCAGAAAGAATAATAAGAGTAATATTAAAACTAACTAGCTGCCGCCATTGTTGGAAACTGAGCTAGGCCGCGCTATGAATTCTGGGACACCGCTTCTTCTTCTTCTTCTTCTTCTTCTGGGTTTAACGGCTGGCATCCTTGTATATGCAGTGCTGCCATCTTCTGTTTCAGTCCGTTATTACACTCTTAAATCCTACTACTTATTCCTGCGTCTTTTGTGATCTTACAAAGCTTCAAACGCCGCCTCGACTATTAAATCAGTCGTCGACAATTTTGATAGTCGACGTAATCGTGACTAGTCGACTAATCGTGGCAGCCCTACTGCAGACAGGCATAATTATACTGAGCCTGAGGTCTACCAGTGACTGACAGCATCCCACTGGGAACCAGTTCTGAGGCCTTCTGCATAGTCTCCGCTCGCACCTTCACTGCATACAAAGCTAGAAGATGCATAAGGAGTAAATACAGAATATTAACCAAAGTTGTGATTAAAACACCTTTTACAAGTGCACAAAAAAACCCAAAAAAGAAATCTTTCTACCTTCTGCAAAGTTCATCGCCCCAGAAAAGACAAGAGCAGCAAATTCTCCGACACTGAAACCTGCAGCAGCGACACACATCTCAATGGCCTGTGTACAGCAGGAAACAAGTAAAAAAAAAATAAAAAAATAAAAATGTAACAGCCTCCCGATTATGACCGATATATCATTTATGTCACTGATACATCCGTAACTGAAATTAACTCAGAACAATTTGTTTATTTTTTTAAATGGTCATTCAGAATCAGAAGATTATTTACGGTGATGTTTTTGGTGGGAGTGAAACAACAATCTACTGATAAAAACAATAAAAACAAGATGTGATAATAAGAAATAACCACTGTTGGAAGCCTTATTTACTCTACCGCCTTAATCAGGTGCAGTAATTAAAGTTGAAATGAGAAACTTTGCATTTGAAAGATGCTCTTCTACTGGGCACTCAAAATGCTTTCTTACAACAAGCATCATTCATCCACACCTTCATACATAATGTGCGCACATTTTAAATATAAATTAATATTACTGTAGCAGTATTTAAAAAAAAAAAAAAAGATAAAATGGCCACATTTAAGAAGGCAGGACCTGCAGTTATTGTCCTTTTTCCAGACATTTATCTGGCACTTACTTTGGGGTTTTCTTGGTTGAGTCTCTCCACAGCAGCCAGGGAGGTGACAAACACCGCCGGCTGACAGTGAACCGTTTTCTGCAGCTCGTCCTCGGGGCCCTCCAGACACAGAGACAGCAGGTCGTAACCCAGGATCTTCTGGGCTACGGTGAACATTTCTTTAACGTTGGGGTATTTTAAAAGTCCTCTGCCCATGCCCACAAACTGGCTGCCCTGACCGGGGAAGAGGAGCACGGAGCAGCCGCTGGGGTCTTTTTTGGGTCTCCGCTGAGGCGCCGCGGCTGGCTCGCTGTTCGGGGGAGAAGCGGGAACTTCAGCCGGAGAAGGGTAATCTCCAGCCGTGGAACCGGGCTTGTTGGTGGACAGCGTCCTGCTCAGAGAGACCAGCGACCTGACCTTCCCTCTGGAAGATGCTGCCATCCTGACTGCCACTGATGCCAACATGAGCTGTTCCTCATCCAACGACGTGTCTGCGGATGAAATAAGACGCACAGCCCGCCCGGACAAACTGTAATCACCGAAAGAGTCAACTTTGCTTGAACTCAACTCTGACATCTGCTCGGCATGACACCTCACAGGGAGACGAAAAGAATATTCAGAATACAATTGACAAATGCAAAAAAACCCTCTAAACCATTGACTACAGAGAGATTTAACGTTGTTCGGCAGGATAATGTTGACCAAGGTTGAATCTTTGTCCAGATTAATCTATCCAGCTTATTCCCTAGCCATCCCACCAAGAATTATAAAAGACATAAATAAGGCGAATTTTAATTTCATATGGAAAAATAAACATCATTATATTAGTAACAGGGACTTGATAAAAGATTATGAAGAGGGGGGTTTAAAAGCAATCGATTTTGAAATAATGAATGGCATTTTAAAGATTAATTGGCTACGATCTTTCTTGAAAAATGATAATGAGATGTGGTTCTTGATGCCATCTCTTATTTTCAACAAAGTTGGGGGGATCCTTTTAGTATGTGATTTTGACATTTCTAAACTACCCATAAAACTTTCCAAATTTCATCAACAAGTTTTGTTAAATTGTAAATTAATGTTTAAACATAACTTTAGTCCCCACAATGTTCCATTGTGGAATAATAGGGTGATATTGAATCGGGGGAAATCTATGTTTGTGGACGAATGGATGACAAAACAAATTTGGTCTGTGACACATATAATGGATGAAAATGGAGATATACTTGAATTAAACAGGCTTAATGAGAAATATGACATGAGTTGCTCGTTCGAGCTCTATAAAAAGGTTTCACAGAATATCCCAACAGTCCTTGTAAATACAATAAAGAACAATTTTTCAAATATACAGACTACAAATTTACATAAAGTTAAACTAGATGGTCTTGACTTGGTTAATGGAAAATGCAATAATCCATTTTTGAGGAGGTATTTGGTTAACACCTTATATCCAGGTAGGACAAAATTCTCCCTGTTCCATAAATCTCTTAAGCTAATAAATAAGCCCCAAGCAATCAAATTGCATAGATTTTTAGAAGAGTTTGATTTTTCTTAGCCCCTTATTTAAGTTATGTGTCTTGTTTATGGAACCTGACTTTTAGAGATTTTATGATCCCCCTTGTCTTCTTTATTTCTGTTCCTTGTTTTTCATTCTTTTTTTTTATTGTTATTTATTTTTGTATTGGTTATTCATCTTTTTATATTATTATTATGTAGATGTGTGAATATGGATGTGTATGTATGCATGTGTATATGCATATATATGTATATATATGTATATATATGTATGTGTATGTGTATGTGTGTGTGTGTGTGTGTGTGTGTGTGTGTGTGTGTGTGTGTATGTATGTATGTTTACTTTCAGTTATTGTCGATTTCATTGTGGTGTACAGGAGATGTGATTCTGTTCTGATTGATTTAATATGTCGCTTGTCTCTTTGAGATTGTCATTGTTATTGTTCTAAATAAAGTTCATTTAAAAAACAAAACAAAACAAAAAACCTCACAGGGAGACGCCATGTTGTTTATACGGAGTTTATTCTCGTCTTCTTCCGGTTGACGTTCAGGCTCTCTCACGGTGCAGCGCCACCTCAGGTCAAATTATGTCATGCTCTAATGTATCGTGTTTTTCTTTTCTGTGCTTTAATTTGTCTACAAAGTGAAAATAACCATAAGAGCTTTTAAGTATACACAGACATGCGCTTCTTAAATTTAGCTTAATTGGCTCCACAGGTAGGAAGTAAAAAAGTAAAAAAAAACTTCCTTGCTGTACTTAATTTTTACTCCCTACATTTTTAAACAAATATCTGTAGTTTCCACTCCGTATTTTTGACAGAGAGGAGGGCTGGGTAGCCGTAGTTTTTGTTGACCGCTGCGCTGCACAACATGTTTCGCTTTGTTACATTAGAGCCTGTGATGTTTTAAGAGTCTGAATCAGGAGCTGATGACATTACTCTGTAAACTCTCAAAGCACTTTAATAAACAAGCAAACAATTCCACCTCTTGCATTATTGCGTAAAGTTGACAGCGTGTCAGGCAAATAGGCAGGCTCCATCCCTGGCCTCTAGCGACTGTGGAAGTCGCTACAGTAATGTTTGCATCAGTCTATCAGATGAATCCCCTCCAAGTCCAATATTTACATCAGTTACAGTGATAATGCTTGGTGTCTACTTTCAGCCACCGCAGTAGAATGCCAGGAATGAATCTCATTGAAATTGTAGTTGCATTTGCTATTTAATTTAATTGTCATGGATGATACACAGACAACCCAACAGCAAACAGAGGAAAACAATGGGCCACGTGGGACACAGGGGCAAGGCAAAGTAACAGAAACCTAAAGCCTAAGAATATAACACAAGAAGAAAACAATAAAGAGAACCAAAAACATACATAAGAATAATCAATGAATATAAATGAACAAACACAAAACACTGGGTCACAGACTCAGTACCATGACAGTTAAATGTACATAATAAATACTTTAAATCAGATGACAATGTAGCTGACACTGTGTTTATTAGTGTGTGGTCAACCACAAATCTTCATACTGTCATCCATAGATGAGGTCTTTATACAAATGATGAAAGATAATGAAAGAAACTGTTTAATTGATATGAAATGATTGAATTATATGAAATATTATGGCTTTGTCTGCCAGAGTGTTTTTCTGTAAACTACTTTGAACTACTGGCAGTCAGTGAAGTCACTGAAAGGCAAGATTCTATGTTGTGTTGCCGTAGTTTCCAGAGTTTACTTATAAAGCTCACTTACAGAATTCAGTTAGAAAAGTCAAGCATTTGAAAGGTGCACATTTGAAGAAGTATTAACTCAATATTAACTCATTACGGTTTACATTTTCGATTTTAAAGGGTCTCCGAAATTACAATGAAAAAGGAAACAAGAAAAATTACCACTCCGGCCGATAAGAAAGATTCAGGAGATCAAGGTAAGTAAAATAATAAAATAAGAACCTGGTAAAATCCAAATCCTAGAAATGTTGACACTGTGTGAATCATTTTTGAAGCAATTGAATCATATGTTTGATTGAAAATAGCTTTAATACAAGATGTCTAATCAAAGGAAGGTTACCGGTCTTTTGGTAAAATAATGTAATAAGTTTATTCTTGGACTCAACAGTAAAAACAGACCAACAAGTGTCATCAAGATCTAAGACTTAGTAAACCTAGTATCAATTCGCACTGGTCAGTTTTTTTAATCCCAAGAATAAACTTGTGATCATTTAAGCAAAAGCAATTTCAAATTCTTTGCCATCAAACTGCTTCCAGTCCTGATGTCGGGGACTCTTTTTCACCACTGTGTTGTTGTCGTCGTTTATAGATTGTAAGAGCAGGACTGCTAAAAGAAAGGCCAGTCCTGAAAAGAAGACCCCAATAAAAAGGAGGAGGGTCGCTGAGCAGGCTGGTCCTTCCACCAGCTCAGATGTGGTCAAAGGAGTGAAGCGCAAGGTTGTGCAAGATGAAGAGGGCACAACAAAGAAAGCAAAGAAGGCTAAACTTCTCGACCATACGAGCGGTGACAAGGAGCAAGCATCCTCCTCGTTGGACTCTGGTAAAGGTAGGCTAATTAGTTGAATAAGGGGGTAGATTAAGTGTGGTTGCTAGGTTTAAGATATTGGTGTTTAGTGTTTGTGTCTATCATCCAGTGAGCTGATGTGCTTTTGGTGTTTTCCACATCTCCAGACTTGAACAACAAACAGGAGTGCACAAAAAATGGCAAAAGAAAGGCCACGGGAGACAACAGAGAGTCACCCAAGAAAAAAAAAAGGAATGTGGACCAGGACAAAAAATCAGTAGCAGGCCAAAAACGTAAGTAGCAAGCAGCTTGGGTTTTATATTCAGGGGAAGGGCAGAAGGAACATTTAGGCTACAGAGGAGAGTAATTTGTGTCACAGCTGTAATAAAACAAGATTTGCTGTTTTGTCTGTTCAGGTGAATTCCAAGCCAGATATGTGGAGGAGCACCAGCTCGGAGAAGGAGGCTGCGGAGCAGTGTTTTCTGGCTACCGGATAGAAGATCGTTTTCCAGTAAGTGTTCAGATGATGGTAGTAAGACAGGCAGTAACGCAGATAATGGATAATATCGTAAACTGAGACGTCTGCTGTGTTTCCACCTTTCATTATGTCATACTGAGGAAATGCTCACCAATGCTCTGTGTCTTCTAGGTTGCCATCAAACACATTCCCAAAAATAAAGTCTACTGCAAAGTGGCGGTAAGCGTCCAACACTTGAATTAGTTTCACATTACTGGATTGAATGCGGCGTTCCTCATCATCCACTTTGTTGTAATATTTCAGGATGAAAATGGGAAGATGCTCTCGGTGGAAGTGGCCATTATGCTTAAACTTGCAGGTGAAGCAGAAGGGTCAGTGGGAATATCAGCACCTGTGTCCTTGCTGGAGTGGTTCGACTTTGGCAAAGAGCTGATCCTGGTGCTGGAGAGACCTGTCCCTGCTGTGGACCTGCAAAAATACAAAGCAGAAAATGGAAGAGCTTTACCAGAGGACAAGGCCAAGGTAGGTTGACTGGGAGAGCCTTAGACTGTACAGCATTCAATCAAGGCAGAAAAGCATTAACTCATTATTGTGTTTTTCATCTTTTCCAGGTCATTCTGAAGCAACTAGTTGATGCTGTAAAGGAACTTGAGGAGAAACACATCTTTCATCGGGACATCAAGGGACAAAACATTCTGATTGAGACCGGCTCAGATGTGCCTCGAGTTCGCATCATTGACTTTGGACTGAGCTGCTTTGTTAAACAGCGATCTCTGTATCGCATCTTCTATGGTAACATATTCTGCTCCTGCTTTTCACAGATGTAACAATTTGTGTCTTTTGTTTTAGAAGAAATTGCAATTGTGTCTGTTTGTTAGGCACTCCTCTTCACATCCCTCCCGAGTGGTACATTAGGAGCTGCTACAGGTGTGGACCCACCACGGTGTGGCAAATGGGAGTGGTGTTGTATGAAGCGCTTCATGCACGATACTTTAGTACCGCGAGGTTCCTCACAAAGCAACTGAGCATCAAAAAGCGTCTGTCCACAGGTAAGAAAACTTCACACTTCCACATTCACTGATGCCTTGGATCACTAGAACTATCATCTTCATCTTTTTGATCTTTTCTTTCTTTCAAGAATGCCGGAATTTCTTGGACGCATGTTTAGCTATAGTCCCGGAGAAGCGCCCAACACTGGAGGAGCTCCAGCTTCACCCCTGGCTAAGATAACACACACAAACACACAATTCACACCTTATCATGTAAGTGTGATACATTGTAGTAACTTCCTTTCTTTTTTCTGTTGGACAGGAATAGATAGAGTGGGTCAATCTTAAAAAATAAATAAATAAAAATTTAGCTTTTTCGGAGTTCCTGTAACCCCCCCAGCCATCCCAGGAAAGGGGATCTCTCTTTGAATGGGCTTTCCCGAGGTTTCTTCCCATCGATCTGGCCCCCTGGGGAGTTTTTCCTCGTCTTCATAGAGAGCTTGGGCTGGGTCAGGAGCTCCATCAAAACTGTCTTTATTTGATGACATTAAAGTCATCAAATAAAGATGTGTTTTACTTAAAGTAAAATTTGATCAAAATAAAACTTGTTTAATTCATCTTTGCTGAAGATTCTCCTTCATTACTATTTTGTTTTGTTTTTTTTTACCCATGGTGCATTTTGACAAATAAGAAAACTGAATCAGGTTAAAGTGTGCACAAAGACAGTCACACTGCAAATGATCTGAAGACTTGCATCTGTTGCTCTAACCCCCAACTAGTTTAGACAGATTTCCTGGTTCTACCAGAGGTTTTTTCCTTCAAGAAGGGAGTTTTTCCTTCCCACTGTTGCTGAGTGTTTGCTCATAGTGGGTTGTAAAAGCATAAAAGTTAATAAGAGGCATTCATAGCAGAGTTATCACAGAGGGAACTATATAGCTTAAATGTACAATTTCTACAGGACGAATTATAACTTCATTATGTATAAAAGCTCCTGTGGATAATTACTCCTATTTGTAACTTTACACAAGAGAAAGTTTGCTGTCACACTATTTATAACAGGTTGGGTTTTGTCCTCTGAGTTGAGCCTTTGGTTGCAGTTTATTGAAGAATTTCCTCTAAAGTAGCTGTTGATAAAGATTTAAGGTCCTGTTTATATACAGAAATATGCTTTAGTTCATGTTTTTTTACATGTCTGCCTCAGTGGATCAGTAGAAGATCTGGCACAGGAAACTAGATGATGAAAAAAGGTTACGAATACACATATATATCTATATAGATACAGATATACTCATGGTGGGTTCACGCCCTCGGCCCACGCCCCTCTGAGGAGGAAACACCTGGGCCTCATCAGTGCAGCCAGCATTTAAGCCAGGGAGTGGCTTCTACTCATCGCTGGATCGTTGTGTGTGACTCGCGTCAGTGCAGCCCGGCTCTCAGCAAGTTCTCATTTGCTTCCCTGTGCAAAACCTCTAACGTGTGTTTCCTTCTGTACATAGATCCCCTGGACCCGACTCTGCATTCCCCGAGCGGATTCCCTTTTTGTGTGAGTGTTTGGAGAGAGAGTCAGAAGAGGAGCAAGTGTCTTTTCCCTACCTGGATTTCCCCGGAGCCTTTTCCCTGTCACCGCTTTGTATATAGCACTATCCCCTGCACTGTTTGTATATACACCTGGTGGAACTGTAATAAATACTGACTGTGCCTCTGAGTCCTGCATGTGAGTCCTCAAGCGAACCGTGACACCCACACAGATGAGAGCTTAGCAGTGAAGCTCTCTCTTAAAATTTGAGTTATAAAGTCAGAAGTTATCACTGACAGAGATCCATGTTCTTTTAACATAAGAAAGAATATTTGCTGAAATTGACATTAATCCAAGCCCTTAAAACGCCATTTTGGATTAAGCATTTCCTTTTAGAAAAGTCTTCAATGAGCAGGAAGCTCCAGTACTGAAAAAAGAAGCCAACATCAACTGCTAAACGTGCTAAAAGTAAGTAAGTCCCTGTAGACTCCTATGATCAAAACACATACAGTATAAAAGTTATAGGTTACAGATCTGAAAAGTAAAACAAATGTCAAAGTGCAAAAAGACTTATGGTCCCATAGAAGTCTATTCCATTTGCCTGGAATTAGGTGAACACCTTTGTGACAAATTTAATGGCTCAGTCATTTGTTTCATGTCATATTTAATAAAAGACTGACATGGTGGCATGTTGAATTGTCCATTTTGCACATATTTGGTCATTCTAAGCGTCAGAAGGGGAAAGATCATTCTGGGAATGCCTACTGGCGAAGGATGTGTGACTGACAAGTCCAGTGTGTGAAGTTTAACTACAGTCTAAGGAGCGTGGAAAGAAAAGCATCTGGACTTCTTTAAGTTTCTTGAAGATGTTTCACCTCTCATCTGAGAAGCTTCTTCAGTTCAGAATTTCTTCAGAGAACTGAAGAAGCTTCTTGAATGAGAGGTGAAACGCTCTTCAAGAAGCTTAAAGAAGTCCAGATGCTTTTCTTTCCAAGCTCCTTAGACTACGATGACCTGAACGACTGAGAACCTTAACAGACAGTTCTTCCCTTCATTCATCATGCCTGATTTCAAAACACCAAGATGGCAGTCGTGAAAACACTCATCTTGAGTCTTCATGGGACTACGGTGAGATCAGTTATGCCTCTTATGATGCTGTCCCAGACTTCAAAGCAGTATAAAACATGTTTGCATCCTGTAACAACTCCCACTTCCCTCATTACCTTCTGTGTATTTATAGTTTTGTATGACTTCTTATGTTCCTGTTAATAAAGACCTGCCTTTGAGTTCATCCCCGTGTGTCTAGAGCCGTGCATTTGGGTCCTCTCTTGCCTTCACACAGCCGCCGCACGACAGAACGACGCAACCACGAAATGGACCCAGCAGGCTCCGCCCGTGAGGGAGATATTCTCCGTGTACAGAGTCTGGTGCAACGAATAACCCGCGCCTCGGACTCACGGACAATTTCCGTCGGACTTAACGCCATAAAGGCAATAATCGAGGGAAACCCTTTCCTTCACCAGCTCACCTGCTATGAGGGCTTTATTGACGAACTGAGCCGAGCCAAGGAGGCATTACAAGCTCGTGAGCTGGCAGACAGTGTCTGTTCCCGGGATTCCACACCACAGCGACTGCAGACGGAGATCTCCGCCAGTCAGCCGCCGCAGCAGCAGCGAACTAAGCTCGCCGCGACGGCATCGCAGCAGCAGACGGGGCTCTCGGTATCGCAACAGCGGCTGCTAAAACGAGAGGGTTTTTTGGCGCTGCTGCCGCGGAGCCCTTCTCCATCCCCTCTCAGCTCTGACCGTCGCTCTCCCGCTGCTTTCCTAGCAGCGATGAGGTCGGATGATGAAGAGGAGACCGTCACCCCCGCATCATCACCGGTTTCCCCCGTCACCTCCGTTCCCTCATCAAGGAGGAGACGCCGTCGCCGGTCCTCTCCTCAGCCGGATTCCGGGACTACTGAGCAGCCGGCTGGGGTGAGTGACAAAGACACTCTTTCTGTTCACTCTGAGGCTAGTTCTCACTACTCTGAATGCAGGAATGCAAACTCTGTGACTCTTGCCGTAGGCTCTAAAGGCTCACGATCTGTAAATGTTGAATCCGAACCCGAACTTCTTATGAACCGTTGTACTGCCCGGAGGGTCAACTCAGAGACCGTTTCTCCTACGTTTGGACTCATATTTGAGAAAGATTATCCTTCGCTAGTGTTTCCTAGGTCTGAAAACTTGAAGTCAGCATTTCCTGAGTTAGAGACACCTGCTTCTGTGCCCTTTACCTGTGTGTCTGCTGAGAATGATTGTTTTGCAGTTAAGCTCACCACTGGGGCTTTAAAACCTGCCTCCTTAGATGTTAAAGCAGTAAAATCCAAGACTGTAAATGTTCCTGTGATAGCTCGACCCCAGCTCGTTACTTCTGAGCCATCACCCCAGGGGAAAGTCCATTCTGACGTATTTACTGATTCGAATGTTCTTGAGTCAGGGGGCTCTACACCCACCACTGTTTTCCCTAGGTTTACTGCTTCCAGCGATCCGGAGGTAAAAGACTTTGTTTCATCTGCCTCTCCGGTGCACAGACCTATGTTTACATCGGCTATTAACCCCTCCTCTGTCAGTATAAGCATGGTTAGCTCCGAAGAAAGAAGCTCTAAGACTGTTGGTGCATCAGCTGATCACATTTCTCTAGAGTCTGTAAACACTGAAGGTGGTGCATTAGTGCCTGTAAGCTACAGCTTTAGCACACTTAACGCTATGAAGTCAGAGCGCTGTTCCTCATCCGCTCACTCAGGGCAGGGAATTGATCTCTTGCAGACTGTTCTTTCTAGGCCCGCCTCCCAGGCCCCTTGCGTTCTAGGGATAGCTGCGGCCCAGCACTCCCCTGCACCTATCTCAGTTCCCCAGGTGAGGGGGGCTGGCGCCCAGCTGGTCCCTGTTCCGGTTTCCGGGTCGACTGAGGCTCTGCTGGTCCCTGCACCCGTATCAGCTCCTCGGGTGGGGACAGCAGCCGCCCAGTCCCTGCCGAAATCTGTGCCAACCACTGAGGTGGGGCCCGCCAGGACCCAGCCGATCTCTGCACCTGTACCTGCTCCTCAGGTGGGAGCGACTGGTGTCCAGCAGGTGCCTGCACCTTTAATCCGCATTGTAGGCTCAGGGGACCCGACACCACCACCTGTCCAACATTCGCTCCCACAACCATCATTACACTCAGCTGCACAGGATGCTCCTCAGTCAGTCAGTCAGCCTTCTCCTCAGTGTACAGTCCAGCCTTCTCCCCAACCGCCATTACTACCACTAGTTCAGTTTGCTACCCAGTCTCCCTCAGTTCAATCTGTAGCTCTGCCTCCTGTGTCCCCGCTGGCTCTGTCTCCTGTGTCCCCCGCACCTCAGTCAGCTACCCCACCACAAGCTCAATTTTCACCTCTACCATCACTTCAGTCATCAGTTCAGTCTGCCACTCAGTCGCCCGTAGCTCCATCATCCACACCATCACCCGCTTCTCTTCCACCACAACCATCACGACACTCAGCCATTCAGGCTGCTGCTCAGTCAGTCATTCAACCTGTAGTCCTGTCATTAATGCACTCCTTAGCTGAACCATTAGCACAGTCACCGTTAACTCAGTCATCCACTCCACCGCCCACTCCACTGTCACCACAACCATTACTACAGCCATCAGTTTGGTCCCCTGTAGCAGTTTGGTCTTCTGGTCAGCTTAACATTCAGCCAGGGGTCCCGATACCCTCTGGCGCTACATCAGCTCCGGCTGGAAGCTCGGATGAGCCCATCCAGCACTCCGCGGCTTCCACGCTGCCACCTGCCTTGTCCGCTGGGGGTTCTGGAGAGCCCAGCCAGCCCTTCCTCGTCTCCGCTGGAGGGTTCGAGGGGCCCGGCCTCCGGTCCCGCTCTGTAGCCGCCGCCTTCCACACGGCCGGCCTCCGGATCTGTTCTGCCGCCGTTGCCGTCCGCAAGGGCTGTCTGGAGTCAGCCCTTGAGGGGGGGTATTGTCATGGTCCTGGGTCATTTTGACCCAGTGTTCTCAGTTTTCCTGTGGTTTTGTATTTTGTTCCTTATGTCCATTGGATTGTTTGGTTTGGTAGTTGGATTCCCCCTGTGTCCATGCTTTTATTGTGGTGTTTGTTCTGGTACCGTGTTCCCGTCCGTTGTGTTCTGTGTTCTCCTCATCCCCTCGTATTCATCCTTGTTCTCTGCCTCTCTCTCTGTGCTCATCTCTGTGTACTGTGTTGTGTTTAAGGTCCACATCTTGGTGTCAGTATTTTCAGTTTCGTGTCCTCCCTGCTCGGTCATGAGTAATTGTCTTCAGCTGTGTTCCCCGTGTGTTCCCACTTCCCTCATTACCTTCTGTGTATTTATGTCAGAGTGTCCCTTTGTTCTGTGTTGCGTCATCCTTCTAGGTTGTGTGCATTTCCCGTGTCTTCCCAGCGCCTCAGCTTTAGTTTCTCCCAGTATAGTTTTGTATGACTTCTTATGTTCCTGTTAATAAAGACCTGCCTTTGAGTTCATTCCCGTGTGTCTAGAGCCGTGCAATTGGGTCCTCTCTTGCCTTCACACAGCCGCCGCATGACAGTTAATACTTCTCATGGATATCTCAGATCTCCATCACAAATAAAATAATAAAGGGCCATAATAAGAGTTAGAAATCCATTGTTACCGCTCAAGCTCCAGTCTGGCCCTCTCCTCCTCCAGCCGAGCCTGGATCTCCATATTAAGGGCAACTTCCAGCTGCTGCTGTGTCAGCTCCAGCTCCCTGATCCTCTTCTTCTGTTGTTCAGCCTCCTTTTCCTTCACCTGCATCTCAGCCTGCATGCTGTCTTTTATCTATGCACACACACACAGCTACATAAACAGATGCACCAACAGAGCGGTATAAACTGACCTATTCCTGAATCACCTTTTCCTGGACTGTCATAACCATTTTTCCAAATCATTAAAGACTAGGTGTGAATTTTATAATGACAGTCAACATTTTGCTGCAGTTCTCAAAGATCAAAGTCAAGGAGAAAAGACTCTGTACATAATTGGTGTCAAGTGGAAAACTTTTTTTTTTTACCATCTCAGCCTCTTTCAGCTGTCTTTCCAGTTCCATCTGCACCTCCCTCTGCTTCCTCCGCTCTCTCTCCTCTGCCTCCCTTCGGCGAGTTTCCAGTTCCCGAGCATGCTGTGAAACAGATGAAAGAGCCATTGTTTGGTTTGTGTTTTCACCTCTATCCAGCAGGTGACACTAGGCCATCAGCTTCGAGGTTCAACGTATTGTGCTTTCAGCGGTGCTCTTCTTGATAACTTGGTTGAAGTAAGTGGGTATTTGAGTTCATGTTGCTTTCCTTACAGCTGTAAGTAATCTGCTCATTCCGCTTTTGATCTTTGGCACCAACAAGTGATTTTTTTCCCAGAGAAGTGCTGCTCACAGGAGATTTCCTCTATTTCAGACCATTTTCTATAAACCGGTTAGATGGTTGTACAGTTTCTGAAATACTCAGACAAGCCTGTCCGACACAAACAACAATGCATGTTCAAAGTCATTTAAATCCCATTTGACCTTCAGCAGGTCATCTTATTAATGTATACATGCCTAAATGCACTGAGCTGCTGCCATGTGATAGGCTGATTAGGTATTTGACCTAATGAGCAGCTCAACAGGTGTATCTAACAAAAATGTGGCCAGTGAGTGTACATGGTACTTTTTAAATGGACAAAATGAACTGCACTGGCAGCTGCCCAGTGCCACTATGACTTAGTTAAATAATCACTACCATGGATAGTTTGGTGCATGATGTAATTAAATAAATATTACAAAAAAAGATTCTTATAGCCCTCACTTACCTTGATAATGTTTTCAATCTCTAAGTCCTGTTTGTCTTTCTCTTTTTCTGTCTTCTCTGTCTCATGGATAGTCGAGTCATCAGATTGGCTGCCCCTGCTGCTGCAGCTGCTGCGGGCGCTCCGGCTGCGTTCCCGCTGACTGTTTTCCCGCTGGATCCGTCTCTTCAGTTTGAGTTCATGGTGAAGGGAAGACTTTCCCTCACTCTGAAGACGGAGGGCAGTTTGAATGGCTGAATACCAGATGTAAAATCTTGGGTATACTTTCCATTTAACTTTCCGAGTCAGACTGAATAGGATGGGTTATCTTTTAAAAATGAGGACTGGTGTAGCTTTACAGAGTAATTGAATACATGTTTCGGAAAATATGTTAATCCCTTTTGGATAAAGTGGCTGACTGACCTCCACCTGCCGGAGCACCTCTCTGAGAGGTTCAGTAGCCGATGCCATCAGCTCAGTATGGAACGCACCACTGACTGGGAGAGTTTTGGTCCGCATGAACTTTAGGCGCCGAGAGTTTTCCTGGAGGAAATCCAGAGCCTGAGAAGTCAAAGAAGACAGCAGAAATGACAAGAGCAGCTCTAACAACTTTTTTGATGGTTGAGAGAAGACAGAAAAGAGAACACAATAGATTCACGGTATATTAAAGCAGCAAGAATATATGAATGCATTACCTGCTGGTGCCCTGCAATAACCCTGCCATCTGGAAAAAGCTAGTTGGCCACAGAGCACACAGGATTCTCCATCCCCAGACTCTTGCAGTGCTCTTTTGCCTGCAGACTAGGGCTGCCACAAACGATTATTTTGATAGTCGACTAGTCACCGATTATTTTTGCGATTAGTCGACTAATCAGACTATCCACTCTGCCATAGCTCGGCTACAGACTCAGCACCCGAGTGCCTTTATTGTGATCTCGGGTGACTTCAACCATGTATCACTGGACAATACACTACCAACATTCAAACAATATGTGGACTGTCCCACCAGGGGAGAGAAAACTTTAGACTTACTGTATGCTAACGTCAAGGATGCATACAGCTCCTCCTCCCTCCCCCCACTTGGTAGGTCAGCTCATAACCTGATTCACCTCACCCCCCGCTATGTGCCAATTGTGAGGAGGGAACCTGTGACCACCAGGACTGTTAGGAGGTGGTCAGAGGAGGCAATAGCGGAACTACAGGGCTGTTTCGAGGTGACCGACTGGGAAACACTCTGTGAGCCTCACGCCGAGGACATCAATGGGCTTACTGAGTGTATCACAGGCTACATAACTTTCTGCACCGACTCCATTGTTCCAGCTCAGACTGTTCATTGTTACCCAAATGACAAGCCGTGGGTGACTAAGGACATCAAAGCCCTCCTCAACAACAAGAAGAGGGCTTTCAGAGGGGGCAACAAAGAGGAGGTGAGGAAGATCCAGGTGTTACTAAAGGACAAGATCAGAGAGGCTAAGGACAATTACAGGAGGAAGCTGGAGTGGAAACTCCAGCAGAACAGCATGAGAGAGGTGTGGAGGGGCATGAAGACCATCACTGGATTCAGGCCAACCAACAGCAGGGGAGCTGAGGGAGGTGAGAATAGAGCCGACGAGTTGAATCTGTTTTTCAATAGAATCGACACCACAGTGTCTGCTCCCACCCCCACAACCTCACCTGCAGTCAGCCTGGAATCCAGAACCACACCACTGTGCCAGCCTCTCTCTTCACATGTTGCCTCCTGTGAGATTCCTGACACCCCTCCCCCACCCATCACCTTCACTCAATACCAGGTTGAGATGCAAATGAGGAGACTTCACTCAGGCAAGTCTGCTGGACCAGACGGAGTGAGTCCCCTTGTCCTCAAGACCTGTGCCCCCCAGCTGTGTGGAGTCTTTCATAAACTGTTTATGCTGAGTCTGAGTTTGCAGAGGGTCCCGGTGATGTGGAAGACATCATGCCTCGTCCCTGTACCAAAGACGCCTCGTCCCAGTGGCCCCCAGGATTACAGGCCCGTGGCACTGACCTCCCACATCATGAAGACCCTGGAAAGGCTCATCCTGGACCAGCTGCGACCCATAGTAAGACCACATCTGGATCCCCTTCAGTTCGCTTATCAGCCTCGTCTCGGAACAGAGGACGCCATCATCTACCTGCTCAATCGTGTCTACACCCATCTGGACCAGCCGGCGAGCACTGTGAGGGTCATGTTTTTTGACTTTTCCAGTGCTTTCAACACCATCAGGCCGACCCTCCTGGGTGATAAGTTAGCAGCGATGCAGGTGGATGCTTCTCTGGTGTCCTGGATTGTTGATTACCTGACAGGAAGACCACAATATGTACGTCTCCCACAGTGTGTGTCTGACAAGGTGATTAGCAACACAGGGGCACCACAGGGGACTGTCCTCTCCCCCTTCCTCTTCACCCTCTACACCACAGACTTCAGCCACTGCACAGAGACCTGCCATCTTCAGAAGTTTTCTGATGACTCTGCGGTGGTTGGATGCATCAGCAGGGATGATGAGACAGAGTACCGGGCTGTGGTCGACTCCTTTGTCACGTGGTGTGAGCAGAATCATCTGCAGCTCAACGTGGCAAAGACCAAGGAACTGATCGTGGACTTCAGGAAGACCAGGAAACACTTGACCCCTGTTTCAATCCAGGGGGTCAGTGTTGACATTGTGGAGGACTATAAATACCTTGGAGTACACATTGACAATAAACTGGACTGGGCTAAAAACACCACAGCACTTTACAGGAAGGGCCAGAGTCGTCTCTATTTTTTGAGGCGACTGAGGTCCTTCAACATCTGCCAGAAAATGCTGAGGATTTTCTATGAGTCTGTTGTGGCCAGTGCGATCCTCTATGCTGTTGCATGCTGGGGGAGCAGGCTGAGGGTCGCAGATGCCAACAGACTTAATAAACTGATCCGTAAGGCCAGCAATGTTGTGGGGATGGAGCTGGACTCCCTCAAGGTGGTGTCGGAGAGGCGGATGCTGTCCAAGATAAAGACAATGTTGGATAACACCTCCCACCCACTCCATGACATGTTGGTCAGTCACAGGAGCTCGTTCAGTGAGAGACTGAGATTACCGAAAAGCACCACTGAACGACACAGGAAATCATTCCTGCCTGTGGCCATCTCCCTGTACAACGCATCCACTTAACACACTGTTTGCTGCTACAACTACACATGTTTCTTTTCCAACTATTTATTTATAAGTGACTTATGTATGTATGTATGTATATATATGTATATATTGTACTATTCTTAGTTAGCGTATTGTCTGTCTTGTCTTAATGTTGGTTTAAAATGGAGCACTGTAACAAAAAATAATTTCCCCCAGGGATCAATAAAGTATTCTGATTCTGATTCTGATTCATCATCCATTGGATGTAAAACGTTCAGCTTATTGCACCAGCAGCATCTGCTCTTATATAACTATCATTAGCTTACAGCTTTAAGTGTTTAAGGTATGTGCTAACTAAAAATAAAGACAAGATGATAGTTTATTAAATTTTAATGAAATTTGCAGATTGTTTCGGGGAAGTTTAATAAACTCCTTGCTATCTAAAATATAACAGGACACCGGAGAATATTCTCGAGCATCTCACACTTCTGATAATCAGCTGTCTGCTTGACGTTTATTCAGCTGTGTAAAAACTATAACTTTAATCTCAGCAAAACAGATTTACTCAGGAACAAATAAAATACTAAAATAAGCCAAACAATAACATTTTTAAGTTATCTAAGTGACTTATATATCATGTTTAACCTGAGCAGCGAAAGACAGCGGTGTGTTTGAAAACGATCTGCCGGGAGTCCGGTGTTCTCACGGCTCTAGTGAGCCTTGCCCCGGCTAGCTATCGAGCTAGTGGGTAACAGACGTCTCCGAAAACATCGGAGCGCTTTTGAAAATATGTGGTGTCTTGATAAACTGAGCAGATATTTGAGGTTTACACAGCTACATTCTCGCCTGAAAATATGTTAAACGTTTATTTTGTGACCCAGAAAGAATAATAAGAGTAATATTAAAACTAACTAGCTGCCGCCATTGTTGGAAACTGAGCTAGGCCGCGCTATGAATTCTGGGACACCGCTTCTTCTGCTTCTTCTTCTTCTTCTTCTTCTTCGGGGTTTAACGGCTGGCATCCTTGTATATGCAGTGCTGCCATCTTCTGTTTCAGTCCGTTATTACACTCTTAAATCCTACTACTTATTCCTGCGTCTTTTGTGATCTTACAAAGCTTCAAACGCCGCCTCGACTATTAAATCAGTCGTCGACGATTTTGATAGTCGACGTAATCGTGACTAGTCGACTAATCGTGGCAGCCCTACTGCAGACAGGCATAATTATACTGAGCCTGAGGTCTACCAGTGACTGACAGCATCCCACTGGGAACCAGTTCTGAGGCCTTCTGCATAGTCTCCGCTCGCACCTTCACTGCATACAAAGCTAGAAGATGCATAAGGAGTAAATACAGAATATTAACCAAAGTTGTGATTAAAACACCTTTTACAAGTGCACAAAAAAACCCAAAAAAGAAATCTTTCTACCTTCTGCAAAGTTCATCGCCCCAGAAAAGACAAGAGCAGCAAATTCTCCGACACTGAAACCTGCAGCAGCGACACACATCTCAATGGCCTGTGTACAGCAGGAAACAAGTCAAAAAAAAAATAAAAAAATAAAAATGTAACAGCCTCCCGATTATGACCGATATATCATTTACGTCACTGATACATCCGTAACTGAAATTAACTCAGAACAATTTGTTTATTTTTTTAAATGGTCATTCAGAATCAGAAGATTATTTACGGTGATGTTTTTGGTGGGAGTGAAACAACAATCTACTGATAAAAACAATAAAAACAAGATGTGATAATAAGAAATAACCACTGTTGGAAGCCTTATTTACTCTACCGCCTTAATCAGGTGCAGTAATTAAAGTTGAAATGAGAAACTTTGCATTTGAAAGATGCTCTTCTACTGGGCACTCAAAATGCTTTCTTACAACAAGCATCATTCATCCACACCTTCATACATAATGTGCGCACATTTTAAATATAAATTAATATTACTGTAGCAGTATTTAAAAAAAAAAAAAAAAGATAAAATGGCCACATTTAAGAAGGCAGGACCTGCAGTTATTGTCCTTTTTCCAGACATTTATCTGGCACTTACTTTGGGGTTTTCTTGGTTGAGTCTCTCCACAGCAGCCAGGGAGGTGACAAACACCGCCGGCTGACAGTGAACCGTTTTCTGCAGCTCGTCCTCGGGGCCCTCCAGACACAGAGACAGCAGGTCGTAACCCAGGATCTTCTGGGCTACGGTGAACATTTCTTTAACGTTGGGGTATTTTAAAAGTCCTCTGCCCATGCCCACAAACTGGCTGCCCTGACCGGGGAAGAGGAGCACGGAGCAGCCGCTGGGGTCTTTTTTGGGTCTCCGCTGAGGCGCCGTGGCTGGCTCGCTGTTCGGGGGAGAAGCGGGAACTTCAGCCGGAGAAGGGTAATCTCCAGCCGTGGAACCAGGCTTGTTGGTGGACAGCGTCCTGCTCAGAGAGACCAGCGACCTGACCTTCCCTCTGGAAGATGCTGCCATCCTGACTGCCACTGATGCCAACATGAGCTGTTCCTCATCCAACGACGTGTCTGCGGATGAAATAAGACGCACAGCCCGCCCGGACAAACTGTAATCACCGAAAGAGTCAACTTTGCTTGAACTCAACTCTGACATCTGCTCGGCATGACACCTCACAGGGAGACGAAAAGAATATTCAGAATACAATTGACAAATGCAAAAAAACCCTCTAAACCATTGACTACAGAGAGATTTAACGTTGTTCGGCAGGATAATGTTGACCAAGGTTGAATCTTTGTCCAGATTAATCTATCCAGCTTATTCCCTAGCCATCCCACCAAGAATTATAAAAGACATAAATAAGGCGAATTTTAATTTCATATGGAAAAATAAACATCATTATATTAGTAACAGGGACTTGATAAAAGATTATGAAGAGGGGGGTTTAAAAGCAATCGATTTTGAAATAATGAATGGCATTTTAAAGATTAATTGGCTACGATCTTTCTTGAAAAATGATAATGAGATGTGGTTCTTGATGCCATCTCTTATTTTCAACAAAGTTGGGGGGATCCTTTTAGTATGTGATTTTGACATTTCTAAACTACCCATAAAACTTTCCAAATTTCATCAACAAGTTTTGTTAAATTGTAAATTAATGTTTAAACATAACTTTAGTCCCCACAATGTTCCATTGTGGAATAATAGGGTGATATTGAATCGGGGGAAATCTATGTTTGTGGACGAATGGATGACAAAACAAATTTGGTCTGTGACACATATAATGGATGAAAATGGAGATATACTTGAATTAAACAGGCTTAATGAGAAATATGACATGAGTTGCTCGTTCGAGCTCTATAAAAAGGTTTCACAGAATATCCCAACAGTCCTTGTAAATACAATAAAGAACAATTTTTCAAATATACAGACTACAAATTTACATAAAGTTAAACTAGATGGTCTTGACTTGGTAAATGGAAAATGCAATAATCCATTTTTGAGGAGGTATTTGGTTAACACCTTATATCCAGGTAGGACAAAATTCTCCCTGTTCCATAAATCTCTTAAGCTAATAAATAAGCCCCAAGCAATCAAATTGCATAGATTTTTAGAAGAGTTTGATTTTTCTTAGCCCCTTATTTAAGTTATGTGTCTTGTTTATGGAACCTCACTTTTAGAGATTTTATGATCCCCCTTGTCTTCTTTATTTCTGTTCCTTGTTTTTCATTCTTTTTTTTATTGTTATTTATTTTTGTATTGGTTATTCATCTTTTTATATTATTATTATGTAGATGTGTGAATATGGATGTGTATGTATGCATGTGTATATGCATATATATGTATATATATGTATATATATGTATGTGTGTGTGTGTGTGTGTGTGTGTGTGTGTGTATGTATGTTTACTTTCAGTTATTGTCGATTTCATTGTGGTGTACAGGAGATGTGATTCTGTTCTGATTGATTTAATATGTCGCTTGTCTCTTTGAGATTGTCATTGTTATTGTTCTAAATAAAGTTCATTTAAAAAACAAAACAAAACAAAAAACCTCACAGGGAGACGCCATGTTGTTTATAAGGAGTTTATTCTCGTCTTCTTCCGGTTGACGTTCAGGCTCTCTCACGGTGCAGCGCCACCTCAGGTCAAATTATGTCATGCTCTAATGTATCGTGTTTTTCTTTTCTGTGCTTTAATTTGTCTACAAAGTGAAAATAACCATAAGAGCTTTTAAGTATACACAGACATGCGCTTCTTAAATTTAGCTTAATTGGCTCCACAGGTAGGAAGTAAAAAAGTAAAAAAAAACTTCCTTGCTGTACTTAATTTTTACTCCCTACATTTTTAAACAAATATCTGTAGTTTCCACTCCGTATTTTTGACAGAGAGGAGGGCTGGGTAGCCGTAGTTTTTGTTGACCGCTGCGCTGCACAACATGTTTCGCTTTGTTACATTAGAGCCTGTGATGTTTTAAGAGTCTGAATCAGGAGCTGATGACATTACTCTGTAAACTCTCAAAGCACTTTAATAAACAAGCAAACAATTCCACCTCTTGCATTATTGCGTAAAGTTGACAGCGTGTCAGGCAAATAGGCAGGCTCCATCCCTGGCCTCTAGCGACTGTGGAAGTCGCTACAGTAATGTTTGCATCAGTCTATCAGATGAATCCCCTCCAAGTCCAATATTTACATCAGTTACAGTGATAATGCTTGGTGTCTACTTTCAGCCACCGCAGTAGAATGCCAGGAATGAATCTCATTGAAATTGTAGTTGCATTTGCTATTTAATTTAATTGTCATGGATGATACACAGACAACCCAACAGCAAACAGAGGAAAACAATGGGCCACGTGGGACACAGGGGCAAGGCAAAGTAACAGAAACCTAAAGCCTAAGAATATAACACAAGAAGAAAACAATAAAGAGAACCAAAAACATACATAAGAATAATCAATGAATATAAATGAACAAACACAAAACACTGGGTCACAGACTCAGTACCATGACAGTTAAATGTACATAATAAATACTTTAAATCAGATGACAATGTAGCTGACACTGTGTTTATTAGTGTGTGGTCAACCACAAATCTTCATACTGTCATCCATAGATGAGGTCTTTATACAAATGATGAAAGATAATGAAAGAAACTGTTTAATTGATATGAAATGATTGAATTATATGAAATATTATGGCTTTGTCTGCCAGAGTGTTTTTCTGTAAACTACTTTGAACTACTGGCAGTCAGTGAAGTCACTGAAAGGCAAGATTCTATGTTGTGTTGCCGTAGTTTCCAGAGTTTACTTATAAAGCTCACTTACAGAATTCAGTTAGAAAAGTCAAGCATTTGAAAGGTGCACATTTGAAGAAGTATTAACTCAATATTAACTCATTACGGTTTACATTTTCGATTTTAAAGGGTCTCCGAAATTACAATGAAAAAGGAAACAAGAAAAATTACCACTCCGGCCGATAAGAAAGATTCAGGAGATCAAGGTAAGTAAAATAATAAAATAAGAACCTGGTAAAATCCAAATCCTAGAAATGTTGACACTGTGTGAATCATTTTTGAAGCAATTGAATCATATGTTTGATTGAAAATAGCTTTAATACAAGATGTCTAATCAAAGGAAGGTTACCGGTCTTTTGGTAAAATAATGTAATAAGTTTATTCTTGGACTCAACAGTAAAAACAGACCAACAAGTGTCATCAAGATCTAAGACTTAGTAAACCTAGTATCAATTCGCACTGGTCAGTTTTTTTAATCCCAAGAATAAACTTGTGATCATTTAAGCAAAAGCAATTTCAAATTCTTTGCCATCAAACTGCTTCCAGTCCTGATGTCGGGGACTCTTTTTCACCACTGTGTTGTTGTCGTCGTTTATAGATTGTAAGAGCAGGACTGCTAAAAGAAAGGCCAGTCCTGAAAAGAAGACCCCAATAAAAAGGAGGAGGGTCGCTGAGCAGGCTGGTCCTTCCACCAGCTCAGATGTGGTCAAAGGAGTGAAGCGCAAGGTTGTGCAAGATGAAGAGGGCACAACAAAGAAAGCAAAGAAGGCTAAACTTCTCGACCATACGAGCGGTGACAAGGAGCAAGCATCCTCCTCGTTGGACTCTGGTAAAGGTAGGCTAATTAGTTGAATAAGGGGGTAGATTAAGTGTGGTTGCTAGGTTTAAGATATTGGTGTTTAGTGTTTGTGTCTATCATCCAGTGAGCTGATGTGCTTTTGGTGTTTTCCACATCTCCAGACTTGAACAACAAACAGGAGTGCACAAAAAATGGCAAAAGAAAGGCCACGGGAGACAACAGAGAGTCACCCAAGAAAAAAAAAAGGAATGTGGACCAGGGCAAAAAATCAGTGGCAGACCAAAAACGTAAGTAGCAAGCAGCTTGGGTTTTATATTCAGGGGAAGGGCAGAAGGAACATTTAGGCTACAGAGGAGAGTAATTTGTGTCACAGCTGTAATAAAACAAGATTTGCTGTTTTGTCTGTTCAGGTGAATTCCAAGCCAGATATGTGGAGGAGCACCAGCTCGGAGAAGGAGGCTGCGGAGCAGTGTTTTCTGGCTACCGGATAGAAGATCGTTTTCCAGTAAGTGTTCAGATGATGGTAGTAAGACAGGCAGTAACGCAGATAATGGATAATATCGTAAACTGAGACGTCTGCTGTGTTTCCACCTTTCATTATGTCATACTGAGGAAATGCTCACCAATGCTCTGTGTCTTCTAGGTTGCCATCAAACACATTCCCAAAAATAAAGTCTACTGCAAAGTGGCGGTAAGCGTCCAACACTTGAATTAGTTTTACATTACTGGATTGAATGCGGCGTTCCTCATCATCCACTTTGTTGTAATATTTCAGGATGAAAATGGGAAGATGCTCTCGGTGGAAGTGGCCATTATGCTTAAACTTGCAGGTGAAGCAGAAGGGTCAGTGGGAATATCAGCACCTGTGTCCTTGCTGGAGTGGTTCGACTTTGGCAAAGAGCTGATCCTGGTGCTGGAGAGACCTGTCCCTGCTGTGGACCTGCAAAAATACAAAGCAGAAAATGGAAGAGCTTTACCAGAGGACAAGGCCAAGGTAGGTTGACTGGGAGAGCCTTAGACTGTACAGCATTCAATCAAGGCAGAAAAGCATTAACTCATTATTGTGTTTTTCATCTTTTCCAGGTCATTCTGAAGCAACTAGTTGATGCTGTAAAGGAACTTGAGGAGAAACACATCTTTCATCGGGACATCAAGGGACAAAACATTCTGATTGAGACCGGCTCAGATGTGCCTCGAGTTCGCATCATTGACTTTGGACTGAGCTGCTTTGTTAAACAGCGATCTCTGTATCGCATCTTCTATGGTAACATATTCTGCTCCTGCTTTTCACAGATGTAACAATTTGTGTCTTTTGTTTTAGAAGAAATTGCAATTGTGTCTGTTTGTTAGGCACTCCTCTTCACATCCCTCCCGAGTGGTACATTAGGAGCTGCTACAGGTGTGGACCCACCACGGTGTGGCAAATGGGAGTGGTGTTGTATGAAGCGCTTCATGCACGATACTTTAGTACCGCGAGGTTCCTCACAAAGCAACTGAGCATCAAAAAGCGTCTGTCCACAGGTAAGAAAACTTCACACTTCCACATTCACTGATGCCTTGGATCACTAGAACTATCATCTTCATCTTTTTGATCTTTTCTTTCTTTCAAGAATGCCGGAATTTCTTGGACGCATGTTTAGCTATAGTCCCGGAGAAGCGCCCAACACTGGAGGAGCTCCAGCTTCACCCCTGGCTAAGATAACACACACAAACACACAATTCACACCTTATCATGTAAGTGTGATACATTGTAGTAACTTCCTTTCTTTTTTCTGTTGGACAGGAATAGATAGAGTGGGTCAATCTTAAAAAATAAATAAATAAAAATTTAGCTTTTTCGGAGTTCCTGTAACCCCCCCAGCCATCCCAGGAAAGGGGATCTCTCTTTGAATGGGCTTTCCCGAGGTTTCTTCCCATCGATCTGGCCCCCTGGGGAGTTTTTCCTCGTCTTCATAGAGAGCTTGGGCTGGGTCAGGAGCTCCATCAAAACTGTCTTTATTTGATGACATTAAAGTCATCAAATAAAGATGTGTTTTACTTAAAGTAAAATTTGATCAAAATAAAACTTGTTTAATTCATCTTTGCTGAAGATTCTCCTTCATTACTATTTTGTTTTGTTTTTTTTACCCATGGTGCATTTTGACAAATAAGAAAACTGAATCAGGTTAAAGTGTGCACAAAGACAGTCACACTGCAAATGATCTGAAGACTTGCATCTGTTGCTCTAACCCCCAACTAGTTTAGACAGATTTCCTGGTTCTACCAGAGGTTTTTTCCTTCAAGAAGGGAGTTTTTCCTTCCCACTGTTGCTGAGTGTTTGCTCATAGTGGGTTGTAAAAGCATAAAAGTTAATAAGAGGCATTCATAGCAGAGTTATCACAGAGGGAACTATATAGCTTAAATGTACAATTTCTACAGGACGAATTATAACTTCATTATGTATAAAAGCTCCTGTGGATAATTACTCCTATTTGTAACTTTACACAAGAGAAAGTTTGCTGTCACACTATTTATAACAGGTTGGGTTTTGTCCTCTGAGTTGAGCCTTTGGTTGCAGTTTATTGAAGAATTTCCTCTAAAGTAGCTGTTGATAAAGATTTAAAGTCGTGTTTATATACAGAAATATGCTTTAGTTCCTGTTTTTTTACATGTCTGCCTCAGTGGATCAGTAGAAGATCTGGTACAGGAAACTAGATGATGAAAAAAGGGTACGAATACACATATATATCTATATAGATACAGATATATATATACACACACACACAGGTTGCAACATAGTATTTTCATTTTTTCTTAGCATTTCTTTAACGTCTTGGTGCAAAAGAATTCCTGCATTTGTGTGTAAAGAAATGTTACATATATACTCAAAACAGTTGGAAAAAAGAACTACAAATTTGGAAAGGAATTTATTCATGTTCTTACTCATGGATGGAGTACATGGTTTAAAAAACACTGAGGAAACAGATATGAGGCGGCTGTATCAACATAAAAACATTAATACAGTTAAAAATGAATAAAAAGTTGCACGCTTAAACTTATTTCTCTACAGTTTGTACAATTAATCCATGTAACAATAGGTTCTCTCTTAATATAGTAGTTATTAAAATATCTTTACATAAAAATACATTTTTAAGTACTCTCCAGTGGAAGTCTGTTGTGGCTTATGTTTCTAAATGACACAACCATAAAGCAGCCCACAGAATATACAAATATGTCTTTGATAAGTGAATGTTGGCTCCCACAATGGCCTGTTAAGTTATTGCAAAAATAATTTACTGCATAATATGTCAGATTAGAACATGTTATAAGCACAAAACTGAAGGGGAAACAATAAAAACAAAAATTAAAAAACAAATACTAAATTAAGTTAAAGGATATTTCTTACTATACTATATAATTGTATAATGTTGCGTTTGATTGCAAAAGAAAACCCACCAAGAAAAAAAGAAAGAAAAAAAGAGAGAATAGAGTTTAATTTATTCAAAACACATTCTTTTCTTTTATTTAAGTTGTAGCGAGATTCAAATGGACAAAAGAGAAAGAAAAATATTACAGATTTGTTTTATTAATCATGAATAAACTTTATTATACACAACTCTAAATTTCAGTTGGTCTTAGTCAGATGTGTTTTTAATTAAATCCTGCAACACTGTGCTCGCTGCCACGCTGCCATCACTTTATATCTTAGTGTGCAATTCAAATATATACTTATTACAATATTTTTCCCCCTTAACTCTCAACTCGCGTTTTTAAAATGTCTGTGATCATATTTGTCCGTTGACTTCTGTCTGGGCCTCGAACGATTCATCAGACAGGTTGGCAGCCTCCAACTGATGCTCCAGACTTTCATCATCGCCTCTATTCTGATCAACTCTTATCTTAAACTTAGTGATGAACTCATTACTGGCCAGCGCGTCCTCCTTTTTAGGGCATGTGGGCTTTGATAACAGCCGGCTTTCCAGTCGCTCTGCAAAG
Organism: Rhamphochromis longiceps; assembly: GCF_057381845.1. Taxonomy (NCBI): domain Eukaryota; kingdom Metazoa; phylum Chordata; class Actinopteri; order Cichliformes; family Cichlidae; genus Rhamphochromis; species Rhamphochromis longiceps. Next base: position 28,632,516 of record NC_140573.1, on the reverse strand, counting down.
AAAATTCACAAAACATTTCTTATTTGGTAAGCTTGTTAACAAATTTTAGTTCAGTTTTGCTGAAAGTTATAGCATGCATCAGGTAAGAAGCAATTGGTTTTTAAAAAGCATATACATTCCCCAAAACATTTTTATTATGTGCATTTTGGAGAATAAAAGATTGTACACAATTTCCCTTTTTAAAGTAAAAAGATTATTAAGTCTAATTCTTACTTATTCAGTAGATTAAAGTATTGAAACATCATTATTCATAAAATATGCACATTACAAAATTAAAGTTATTCAAAAATTACTCAAGTACTTACTCCAATACTCACATTATTCAAGTAAATGTAATTTTTGCCAATGTAATGTCACATAAAATCTTAATCTGAATAAGGGATTTGAACCCCACTGTCACGGCCAGGGGATCAGCAGGCCGCTGACTAGTAGTGTTCTCTCTCTTGCTCTCTCGCCAGGGCGGAACTCATGGTGGGTTCACGCCCTCGGCCCACGCCCCTCTTAAGAGGAAACACCTGGGCCTCATCAGTGCAGCCAACATTTAAGCCAGGGAGTGGCTTCTACTCATCGCTGGATCGTTGTGTGTGACTCGCGTCAGTGCAGCCCGGCTCTGAGCAAGTTCTCATTTGCTTCCCTGTGCAAAACCTCTAACGTGTGTTTCCTTCTGTACATAGATCCCCTGGACCCGACTCTGCATTCCCCGAGCAGATTCCCTTTTTGTGTGAGTGTTTGGAGAGAGAGTCAGAAGAGGAGCAAGTGTCTTTTCCCTACCTGGATTTCCCCGGAGCCTTTTCCCTGTCACCGCTTTGTATATAGCACTATCCCCTGCACTGTTTGTACTGTGCATGCGGTTATTTTTCGTTTTAAGATTTCCGTGTTTAAATCATAATAAGATTTAGTTTTAATTTTTTTTTCTTTTTTTCTTTTTTTCTTCTCGCCTGTCCCATTTGGTTCTTTAGCCGTCAGAATTGTTGTCTGAAGACCAACAAGGATACCCAATGGATTTACTTTGCCAAATGGATCATCGTGGCATTGCCGTATTGGTCCATTTGGTCGATCTTTGTTTTTATTATTTATTATATTTTATTTTCAGATGTTACAGACGGGACAGACATGAGTGAGAGATAGGAAAGGGAGAAAGAGGAAGGAAAGGAAAAACAGAAGGGGAGAGGGACAGTGAGAAAGGGGGGGAGAAAAAAAATAAAAATCTCCTGGATCACCTGTTGAGAGAAGAATAGAAAACAAGCAAAAAAAGACAAAAAAAAAAACAAAGCAACACCATCGCATTAATCTAGCTAAGTGTAAACAGCAGTAAATACTAAATATTCAATGTTGTTGTGCAGCACGCAGGACAGATGTGCTTCGAAGTAGCAGCCAAGAAAGGTGTAATTTGGGTCTACGAGCAGTGAACACCCGTGTGCATACCTGTGTGGATCAGCGCGCTTGTATTCCAAAGGTTTCTCCATGTAACGATCTGCTAGGGAGTGTGGGGGGGCCACAGCCCCGTCCTCCAGGGTGTGAAGCAGCCTTAATTAGTTTTAATTTTACTTGTTTACTAGTTTTAATTAACTTGAGGTGAGTCAGATTCTTTCATTCAAGTCACTGAATTAATCTCTTGACATGTTTGGGGGTAGGTGCCTTTTGTAGCATTTTAATGCAATTATCTGACAGATTATATGGTCTACACTGTTATTAACTATACTAACACTCTGTTCCTGAAGTCTGTACCGCAAAGAGGCAAAGTGAATACCGCACCTGCAGGAGTAATGGGGGTCATCAGTCGGTTCAGCTGGATGTTCCAGTGCCGTACATGTTGACTGGCATTCCTCAGCCTCTCCTGGACCTCCTGGAAACAAAAATCATGCAGGCATCTTCATCAGTGTTGTTTTAGAAGAGCACTAAATAAGATGCTGCTCACAAAGCCAGTCAAAACAAACTTGCTCACCTCCAGACGCTGGTGACTTCTTTGGCGAGATGCCTGCAGATCCTGGAGCTCCTGAGAGGCAGAGTTGAGGGCTGAGGGGGTGTCCTCATCGGGACTGCCATCTGACAGCTCCTGTATGGGGCTGAGGTTTTGCATTGTACGTTGCTGCTCCTGGAGGAGCTGGAAATGTTTCCTCTTTTCATCTTCAGCCTGCAGCAACCTGAAGGAGGGGAAAAAGGGAAGAAGCAACTGAAAATGTTAATACTTCTCATGGATATCTCAGATCTCCATCACAAATAAAATAATAAAGGGCCATAATAAGAGTTAGAAATCCATTGTTACCGCTCAAGCTCCAGTCTGGCCCTCTCCTCCTCCAGCCGAGCCTGGATCTCCATATTAAGGGCAACTTCCAGCTGCTGCTGTGTCAGCTCCAGCTCCCTGATCCTCTTCTTCTGTTGTTCAGCCTCCTTTTCCTTCACCTGCATCTCAGCCTGCATGCTGTCTTTTATCTATGCACACACACACAGCTACATAAACAGATGCACCAACAGAGCGGTATAAACTGACCTATTCCTGAATCACCTTTTCCTGGACTGTCATAACCATTTTTCCAAATCATTAAAGATGTGAATTTTATAATGACAGTCAACATTTTGCTGCAGTTCTCAAAGATCAAAGTCAAGGAGAAAAGACTCTGTACATAATTGGTGTCAAGTGGAAAACTTTTTTTTTTACCATCTCAGCCTCTTTCAGCTGTCTTTCCAGTTCCATCTGCACCTCCCTCTGCTTCCTCCGCTCTCTCTCCTCTGCCTCCCTTCGGCGAGTTTCCAGTTCCCGAGCATGCTGTGAAACAGATGAAAGAGCCATTGTTTGGTTTGTGTTTTCACCTCTATCCAGCAGGTGACACTAGGCCATCAGCTTCGAGGTTCAACGTATTGTGCTTTCAGCGGTGCTCTTCTTGATAACTTGGTTGAAGTAAGTGGGTATTTGAGTTCATGTTGCTTTCCTTACAGCTGTAAGTAATCTGCTCATTCCGCTTTTGATCTTTGGCACCAACAAGTGATTTTTTTCCCAGAGAAGTGCTGCTCACAGGAGATTTCCTCTATTTCAGACCATTTTCTATAAACCGGTTAGATGGTTGTACAGTTTCTGAAATACTCAGACAAGCCTGTCCGACACAAACAACAATGCATGTTCAAAGTCATTTAAATCCCATTTGACCTTTGACCTTCAGCAGGTCATCTTATTAATGTATACATGCCTAAATGCACTGAGCTGCTGCCATGTGATAGGCTGATTAGGTATTTGACCTAATGAGCAGCTCAACAGGTGTATCTAACAAAAATGTGGCCAGTGAGTGTACATGGTACTTTTTAAATGGACAAAATGAACTGCACTGGCAGCTGCCCAGTGCCACTATGACTTAGTTAAATAATCACTACCATGGATAGTTTGGTGCATGATGTAATTAAATAAATATTACAAAAAAGATTCTTATAGCCCTCACTTACCTTGATAATGTTTTCAATCTCTAAGTCCTGTTTGTCTTTCTCTTTTTCTGTCTTCTCTGTCTCATGGATAGTCGAGTCATCAGATTGGCTGCCCCTGCTGCTGCAGCTGCTGCGGGCGCTCCGGCTGCGTTCCCGCTGACTGTTTTCCCGCTGGATCCGTCTCTTCAGTTTGAGTTCATGGTGAAGGGAAGACTTTCCCTCACTCTGAAGACGGAGGGCAGTCTGAATGGCTGAATAGTGAAAGAATACATAAAAATAGTAATGCAATTTTGTTGCCTTGCTATAGAAAATAATATATTAAAACAATTAAAAAAACAATATATTCCTTTTATAGCTTCCCTCAGAAAAGACTTCTTGCTATGAGTTGCATCTTAGCAAACCCTCATCATCACCTTCATTATCACCTGGATCAGCTGCCACACTATCATTAATCTTTGCAGACACCACATTTGCTGCTATAAATAGAATGAACAGCCTACGAACAAAGCAAAGATACGAACTACATGTACACTTTGTTTTTACATGAGAAAGCCATGGCAGCATTCTTTCATGAAAAAAAAAAAGATGCGTCTCAGTGTTACAAGGCAGAGCTGTAAAAAAAATAGTTATGTCCACTTTAACCCAAACTTTGTACTTCTTTGTCTTTTTTTGTAGAAGAGGTGTTTTGTGCCCCTCTGTCAGTGACCTCTTTTCAAATTACCAAGCTGTCTGAACCTATTATTCATGAAATGTGGCTCCTTATCTCAGTCACAATCGTAGGCAAACACAATTTGTTATTACAGGAAGCAGTAACTAACTAGTTAAATCTCATTTAGTATCAACAACCTCCATCACACCTTTTCTTGCAGCTGTTTAAGAGACTTGCATAACCTAAAATCATGATGCTACCTGCACCATGCTTAATAGTGTTGTGCAGTGTTTTTGGTCATTGCTTCTTTTTTCTCAACTCTTAAAACTCCTTCTGATAAAAGGAGAAAGTCCTTGATTTTCTCCATTCGTAGACAGCTGCATTCTATAATGCTTCTTGTGGAAGTTAATGGCACTGAGTCATGGTTGAAAGCAGTTTTTATATAGTTACCAGAGACCATTTTTGTGCTTTATCTCTGTCCAACACCACAGTAAATTTTAAATTAAACAATCAAGACGTGACTGAAGTGCAGACTTTCACCTTTAATTCAAAGGTTTTTGAAAAAATAATGCATTAACTCTTTAGGAATTACAGCCATTTTTATACACAGTCCTCCATTTTCAAATGCTCAAAAACACCAATTGGCTAAAAAGCAGTTTCAGTGAGTCCCCTTGTTATTTTATGACAAATAAAGCAGACATAATATCTGTAATTTTAAAGAGGAGACCCAAAGAGATATCAGTGCAAATGAAGGAGGCCATCATTAGGCTGAAAACCTAAAATACACCTATCAGAGTATAGGTAGAGATATCACTGTTAAAGTCTGTAATCAAGAGGTGCCTTCATGAATGGAAATACAGAGAGCTTACAACAAGGTCCAAAGCACTGGTTACGCTCAAGAACTGGAAGGTCAGGTTAAACATTACTAAGAATAAAAAAGAGCCTGCACAGTTATGAAAAATATTGTAAAGATGAAATTGAGTTTAACTTGGAAATGTAGACAACGTCCTCCGTCAAACATGGTGGAGACAAAGAACTGAGTCACTAGTGTTTATTGAAGGTGTGACTGCTTATAGAAGTGGCACGATGAATTGTGGAGATACTGACCCAAAACATCGAGGGAAAACTATTTTAGCATTATCGAGTCTGGCTGTAACTGTGACTTAGTCAACATTTTATAAGCTTCAGCTGACTTCTGAAAGTTTTCTTAATCATTGGCAAAAGAAACACAAATAATTAGCAACCAATGAAACACAGATTGTTTGACAAGTGGCCTCAATATATCTGAAAGATCCTGGAATTATTTATATACACTATGATAAGCTTCAGTACATTTCAACCACACTAAACCAATGAGCACACACATTGTAAGTTACACACCTTGAGTCCACTCCACTTTCTGTTTCTGGTCAGGCGCGCTCATCTCGTAGGTTTTACTATGGGTTTTCACACAGAACAGACAGCGCTTCCCCTCCCTGTCTGGAATAGACTGAAACAAAAAAATGTATGTAAGTCACAGCGTTGGTTGGTGAAGAGTTAAACATGCTGAGTTTTCCTCACTAACCTCTATGACACAGTTCTGATCCAGCTGGATCTCCCCTCTCTTGTCTTTTAAGTCCTCGCTGACATAGTAGGCCATGGAGGAGGGCTTCAGCACAAACCAGCGCTCAGTCCAATTCCTACGCACATGCCCCTTTTTCCACATGTAACCCTGCAAAACAAGGGATCAATTGAAGAACAAAGAAAGACAAAAATGTCAAGGGAGCAGTCAAATAGGCTCCAGTGACACAGCACAACTCACTCTCTTGAGAACGCTGTGATAGATCTCCAGGAACACCTCATCTAAAGCCAGGCTGAAGGCCTCAGCGCTGGTGACGCTCAGCAGCCGGCCTGCACTCATATCCTCCAGGAAGGTCCACACGGACATTCCCTCTTCCCACACTGTAGCATCCTGCGATAGTAAGTCCTCCATGGGCTTCCCATCCCACTCCTCGCTCATCGCAGTGGAGATTTTCTTGAGGAGATACTCCACCTAGAAGCATTCAAATATTTGTATACGAAACTTTTTGCACATCGCTAAAACCAAATATTAACGGCACCGACAATGCAAATACTGACTCAACACAGATTGTATTCTGTGGTTTTGGGATATCACTCTTCATGAGGAGCTCACTGAGTGACTTCTACAGAAGCCGTTTATTTTTATCTCTGTCGACAGGAAACCAAAAGCATTATGGAGGAAGTGCAGGAAGGAAGAGCCTCATTAACTAACTTACTTGCACTTGTATTTTCCTACTGAGAAAATCTTTAAACTGTCCTAACTCTGTCATCACACACAAATTATATTTCTTTTTGGGTATTTGGGTATAGCAGTGTCTAAAAACTACAAGCGTTGCTGGTGTTTGTTCCTCTAACTCTCTTAAATTGTTTCTTTTAAATCAAAAGTGAATTGTTTAACTTTTTGTACAATGTGTGTCCATTTTTCCATTTATAGCATACAAATGACTTAAAATATAATCACTGTGGATTTGAGCCTTTTCAAGAAAGCCCTAATGAATCAGGCCTCAAGCAGTTGCCTAAAATAAAATCCTCTCCAACTTTAAGTGTTTCTACAAATTCTCAGTGAACACATTTCACTCTCCTTATTCTTCATAACTATTACCTCCTCTGGTATCATCACCAGTGGGTATCGGTCCTCTGACAGAAGGTTGAATAAACAGAAGAGCTTGAAGCAGTCCCTTTCCGATAGCAGTGTCCCCTGTGGCACCCTTCTGAAGTTCTTCTTCATGGTCATTGTCCAGCACAGGTCATCAAATTTCTCCTTATCAAACATCCCCTTTTTGACCTGGAAATGCAAAACTGGAAATGCTCTGAACTGAAACTAAAATTGCACTTTTTAAAACAGTTTTACATAAGATTATTTGTTTCCTGAGGGGTGTGTTATGAAGGAAGTTCAACACTGCCTGGCTTTCTTATCATGACACTGGTTATCATCTTTCTCGATTAACTCACGCTTTCTGCTTCAATCTCTGTGCACACTTATATAAAATGGGACTCGACTGAGCACTGCGTGCTGCAGTCAGAAGAAACGGGTTACAAAGATCTCTAAAGTTTATATAAATATAAGAGTAAAACACAACACTGCTGCTGCAAATAAGACTGACTGCTTCAGAAGATCATTAAGTTACAATAACTCAGCTACAACTCTTAACAGTGTAAAAAAAGGACTTCAGCAGCATTGGCATCAAGCATAAAAATATCACCAGCTGAGTACATGGAAAATCCTGTGACAATGTGACACACATTTCCACTGCTATGTTGCTAGTGAGGTGCACTCATTTTGTTAGATACACCTGTTTGGCTTCTCATTAACACAAATATTTAATTAGCCAGTCACATGGCAGCAGATCAATGCATTTAGGCGTGTAGATATTATTAAGTAAAGACGACCTACTGAAGTGCAAACTGAGCATCAGAATGGGGAAGAAAGATGATTTTAGTGACTTTAAATGGCATGATTGTTGGTGCCAGATAGTCTATGTCAAAAAACTGCTGATCTGCTGGGATTTCCCCACACAGCATTCTCTGGGGTTTACAGAGAATGGTCAGAAAAAGAGAAAACATTGAGTGGTAAAAAATCCCTTGACTGCTTCAACAGTGATTGAAATAACTACTCATTACAACAAAGGTATGGAGAAGAGCATCTCTGATGTACAAAACAGTCAAACATTGAAATAGATGGGCTACAGCAGCAGAAGGCCACACTTCTATCAGCTAAAACAGGAAACTGAGGCTGTAATTCACACAGGCTCACCGAAACAGGACAAAATATAATTGGGAAAATGTTTTCTGGTCTGAGGAGTTTTGATCTCTGCTGTGACAAGTATTTTTTGTTGATGTAATAGTGGTGGGAATACTTTTTTGACACACTTTTACCCCTGAGTACCAACTAAGAATCACTGAAAGATTGCAGCCTACCTGAGAGTCACTGTAAAAAGAACCCAGCTGCGCTATAAAAATTGAAAAAGTCCCAGTGATTTTCTGCCAGTACATTTTCTGTTTTTTGAGAGAGGTTTTCATAAAGTGTAAATAGTCAAATTCAACGTGTGCTTAAAAAAAATTACAGTTTTTTTTTGTTTGTTTGTTTGTTTTTGCTGACCATATCCACCCCTTTATGACCACAGTGTACACTTCCTCTGATGGATGCTTCCATGCTCCATGTCACGAAGCTCAAATAATCTCAAACTGGTTTCTGTAACATGATAAAGAGTTCACTTGAATTAAATGGCCTCCACAGCCACCAGATTTCCATCCAATAAAGTACCTTTGTGATGTAGTGGAATGGGAGATGTGCACCAACTGTGTGATGCTATCATGTCACCATAATCTCTGGGGAATGTTTCCAGCATCTTGTTGAATCTGTGCCGAAGGTTTAAGGCAGCTCTGAAGCACAGTGTGACTATTAGGCTAGCTAACACGTATTTCTTCAGCAGAGAATGTTGGGCTTTCAAAACTGAAACTCTGAACATAAACTGCCCGACCACGTTACGGTCTCAGCATAATGTCAAAAGAGAGTCGACCTTTGTGTCGCTGGAATGTCTGACTTTAAGATCACGATAGCCTGCTAACTAATCTCGCTTTGTAATCTTCATTTCTGGTTGTAAGCAATGTAACAATAGTTACAAACAAAGAAAAACCTGACAAAACAAAACCCAGGGGGTTTGACTGAACTGTTAATAAAGTACTAGCTGGAAGTATTCAGGCACAGCTAGGTTAAATTAAAGGGAAAATGTAAAATAGATATAAGGGCTATATTTTCCTCATCTCAATAAGTCCAAAACCAACAACTAGTCGGTTCTGAATTTCTTTTTAAGTTAGCCGGGTACTGTAGGTTTTTGCAAGTGTTACTCGAAACTGAGTAAATACTGCATGAAATGGGAATGTCATTCAACTGCAGATCGGCACACAGTACTGCACGACCAGCTGGCACGCAATGTAAACATAAACTTAAGTTAATGATCGTGGTAATGAAGGAGCATGAGATCGAGGGTAAAGGTACTGCTCAGTGATGTGTTCGTAAGAGTTTTGAACAACATAAATACAAGTATAACTGCAGCTGAAGGAAAACCCTTTGCATAGATTGTATTTTTTACATTACCTTATCCAGTATGTATTTGCTGAGGTAGGGCATGTAGCCATGATTAGACACTGGTCCATCATCATCATCCTGGAAATGCTGCTCCAGAGCAACGGGATCATGTGGGATGTTCAACACTGTGTACAAGTTGTGGGACAGCACCTGGAGAATTCAAACAGACATACAGCATAAGTGGATGGATAAAACTAAGCACAACTCCCGCACACTCCCTTGTTTCTTCACATATCAGCAAACAAACGCTCACAAGCACAGGCAGCTAGTCACCAGTGAGTAAGCATGTCAGGGCAGCTTTCTGCTATTTCCCTGGATTCTTCTAACCAAGAGGGGGGGTCAGTTAGGCATGTAGGGAGTGGAGGGAAAGCAAGTTAACAGGCAAAATAAAACCTACCGAGGGGAAAAGAAGGCAAAACATAATATTCGTCTTTTATTTAGAAACCCTGACAATTTTGTGTGGTATCAAGGCCATGATAAGGTTGGACTTTCACCTCCACTCTGAACAGGCTAAACGTCTGTTAATGTCTGAAAAGATCTGGATTTGAGTGCGAGCTTTTAATCTGTCTGCGTGTCTCATGTTCCTCTGATTACAACACGAATTCACGCACAGTATGCCACCACACGTACACACCACTACGTTTGAGTTCTGACTTTAGACAGAGTCGAAGTGATGACCAAAGTAAAACTGCAAGAATATAAAGCGTTTGTGTTTGTCTCTGTGCTCTCTCCAGCGGACGCCCCTCGGTCTCAGTTTCCTGATCTTAAAAACGTCTCGCACTAAAATTCTCCTTACCTTTAACTGCGACTTGGAAACTTTCCCGCACTTCTCCACGTCCAGCGACGTGAAAGCGTACCAGATGGACTTCAGGAGTTCGGATTTTAGGTCCATTTTTTGGAGACCGCCGGGGACGCGCAAAACTACATTTCCGAAGCGGTGCGCAGCGGCTTTTTACGCAGCCACGGGTGAGCGCCCGTGTGGTGAGAACAGCCAAGCAAAATGTGGAGCAGAGCACTCACTGCGGTGCAAACGACAAAGGCCCAAAGTATCAGATGTGGTGCAGACTTAAAGAGGCGGAGAGCCGAAACAAAACCTGGAGCACCACACGGTCCTCCTCCCTTCTCATAATTCAACAAAACGATTTAAAATAGTGGGGGGAAAAGCAGACATGGATAGATCTCGACAGTGTGAAAACATTTACGTGATGATTTCACACTACATGTATTCACAGAACTGTATCTAAGGTATTTCTCCTGATAGGGTGGGCTCCAGAATTCCTCAACGCACTGCCAAAAACCAAAACCAAAGAGGAGGAATCCTGTTATCAGATTCAGGAGACTTGCTAAAGGACACACCCACCTTGGTAAAGAGCCCAAGGACACATTTGTTTGAGTAGGTTAAAAATCTTAAAGGTTTGGGGGTGCCACAATATGTAGCCTGTGGCAAGGCTGAAGCACTTGAGCTTAATATTAGTAGTAGCAGTAAATGTTTTATTATTTAGCTCAGTGACTACGGATTATTTTTCCACTTTTCATGTTGTGTTTATGTGCATAACTTGCACACATTGCAGACATTTATTTTTGTACCTGATGAGCCTTTGATTTCATGCAATGGCGTTAAAAAATCGTGTATGCTGGGTTCAGACCTTTGATTCAATTCAAATGGACTAGAAATAGAGCATAAAAAGTTTGGCGTTTGTCTGAATTCAGGTGTCTAAATCTCTCTCAGAGCTCCTCTTTGGTTTGATTAAACTGGAGGTGGAGGCATGGCCTAACCTCGGGCAAAATAGAATACAACAAGCACAGCCTAATCAGACAGAAACCTTATTAGAGCACAATGTAGGCTAATCAATAGCATAATTAGGTCATGAAAATGGTTGTCATTGTTCAGAGGTCATAGCCTAAAGTCTCTCTACATCTAACAGTCATAGATGTTGGTTTTAAGGTAAATGTGGGGGTAAAGTATGAAAGACTTGATCACAATTTCTATTTCCATAATTTATTATTTTGTGCTCCATTGACCAATCAATGCTGGCTCAGGGTGCTCTGTTTCATCACCCTCAGCTGTGCATATGCTGCATATGCTGCACTCTGTTATCTCCCTTCAAGGGCAGATCTAATCACCATCGTCTCAGGTGCACAGCAGAAATGAGATGTCACTCAGTTAGCAATAATTCAGATTTACGTGGCCAGAGGTCCCAGCCATGATCTACTTCTCAATGCAATGAGAATTTCCTGCTCTGGCACACCTCCAGCATGACCTTCCCAACGAAATAAAGACATAGAGCTGCTTCTATAGCTCTTTAAAATGCATGCAAAAGGTTCCCACATTAAAGATGAAGGCTATAAATCAACATTAAAGAGAAAGAAAAACACATTAGAACCCCAAAGAGCTTCACAACATGTTTATTATGCATCAATTCTTCATTACCAGAATTTATACATTTAACATAATCGAGGGTAGAAGACTGTGGCAATCAACATTATATCACATATTTAGGCAAGTGTTTTCTTTGTTTATTGTTTACATAAATAGTTTACAGTGTAGGTCATGCTTGCTTGCAGAGCTGGTAATCATATACCAGTTATGCATTATTAAATAGGGAACGTTTATCATATTAAGAACAATAAAAAGGAAGAAATTTGGAGATGCACCATAATGAGAAGGCTGAAAGGGTTTCATATAATTTCAGTGCATAGTAATACTAAAACATGTACAATAAAACACATTCACATTCATCTTATTGAAATACTTTCTTTATAAGGTTGCATATGTCTCACAAGTATAATGCTAAGCTAAAAATCTAAGAAGAAGAGCAAGACAAATGTTTATATAACCCAACTTTTTGCTGTTGCTTGTTGTTTCATGCCAGTAGTGCGTGTTTCTAGTCATACCTTTCAATGATGTGCTTTGGAACAACACAGTGACATCTGGAAGAAACTGATCGAAAGCAGTCATAATTGAATAAACTCTCTAACCAAAGCTCTCGACACAGTGGAAATTAGTACGCACTACTGGGTGTAAAAACAACACAAAATACCAGACAGTAATATTAATCTCTTTTTAAAGCACCAAAACCAGCACAGAGTGATCTCTGAGATGGGAAAACGAAATGAAGTAGATACAAACATCTGTGAGCACAGCCAGACTAAACGATCAAAGTGGAAAACAGCTGGTGAACATTCCTGTGCATTTAGGACTGAGGTGTGCCAGAGGTGAAAAGGTCCAAGGATCAAGTATGTAACACAGAGAGGTATATTATTTCATGCCATCATTTAAATATTTCTTAATTAATTCATACAGCAAAAAGGAGAAAATGTCTCACTGTACTGCCACCGGGTGAGATCTGAAGTCTGTTACGCAAACCCAGTTGTTCCTACGCTGTTGCATGTAGCACAAAAAACATTACATGAGAAGACAACCTCCATTATTCATGCTGAGGCCAGTGAGTGTAATACAGCTGCAAAGGCAAAAGTGACGCACAAAAGTAGTAACTTGACTGAAACCGCTGAAGGATAATATAAGAACATCATTAAAGTTGCAATATGCATTTTTTCCTGTAATACTTCATTTTAAAGTAAATATTAACTACACAATGATCAGTTTGGTAATCTATAGAGTGCTCAGCCCCAAGGTATTAAATTTTTCAGGAAAATGCCCGATTTTGCAATGCAAAGAGGAAAAAGAGCATATTGACTTCCCTGGCATCTATCTGTAGCTTCCCTCATCTAGCTGTAAAGAAGGACAGTGAAGGAATTTAAGCAATGTGCTGGATTTCTGAACACAAGTTTGGACCTTTGACTGTTTTGTCAAAGAATCACGTGTCATATGTTTGAGTAACTTTTAGTGTTATATAAGTCCTACAAATTCCTGGGGGTTTTCAAACTTCCCAACTCTATTAAACCCAAATGGCCAATCCACCAGCTAGCCTTATTAATTAAGTATTAATGTGCTACTACACGTCCATGCTGTCTCGGTGCCAGTTTATTGGCTAACAGACAAGCCAGGGCAATGCCTCCAATCTGTGTGAAGGCCAACCCCAGCACAGTAGCAGCAATATGGAAGACATTGTCATTGACCAAGCTGAAGACTTTGCGGAAGCAGCCATGCGGATGGATCCCCGCGGCAGCCACACCGTCACCGTCATCTGCCAGAAGAGGCCGATTCTTGCAACCCTTTCGCCTCACGCAGCAGCTGTCGGGCAAGGACACCGAGGTGCCGTTCTCAATGGGCAGGAAGTTCATATGCTGGATAGCCCAGTCAGACACAAGCCAGTCGCGCCAACCGTCAGCTCCACAACACTTCAGAGCCCTCTGAAGGCTGTCTAGAGCATCAGCACGGCCTTCATCCTCTGTGTAGCCCGCCACTGCTCGCTGTAAACCGCTGCGAAATCCACCGGCAATTTCTTCACGGTAGAAGAGGCCCGAGAGTCCTGCTGCCAAACCGGCTACAAGTGCAGCAAGCTGAAAGAAGCCGTAAGCCCTTAGCACGCAAGGCAGGTTTGCAGCCACCCCCAGGCAACCCAGGAAGCCCCATGCTGTGATGGCCGCACCTGTGGACAGAAGGATGAGCGGGGCATTGGGGTAGCGGTTGGCGGAGAGCATCATGTAGTCTGCCAGGGAAATTTGAGCCCACACGCCCAGTGTGAAGATAGCCAGTCCAGCTGCCCAGAAGAGGCAGCTGAAGGCTAGGAGACCCAGACGCAAGAGGTGCATGACTCCCACGGAATGGCAGCAGGGTGGGCCAGCACCCACAGGTGGAGGAGCAGGGGGCGCCAGGGAGGCTTCTGAGCACACGGACAAGGAGAGACGCTGCTGTTGCTGCTGCTGCAGGCTGAGCTGCTCCTCTTGACCTTGGTATGGAGGCAGCAGGTAGCAAGGGATGGCAGAGGGTCGACGAGGAAGAGGAGGCGGAGTCAGCAAGTCAAGACTCCGTGAAGACAGTCGTCGCACAGCTAGCTGCTCATGCTCCCAGTCCAAAGCTTGTCTGCTGGGACTCGGCCGAGCCGACAGCGAGTCGTAAGGCAGTGCACTCATAATCCTGGCTTTATCTACTCACTTCTCTCTCCGTTACACTCTCCCTCTCGCCTCCTTTTTCTCCTATCAGTGCCTTCACCCTCGTCCTCCTGCAACACACACAGCCGTTCTCCCAAAGCTTTATGACTGTTTATTAATCCGCCACCAGCAAAACCATTGCCAACTGGACTGTAAATCACACTGATGGGTGCGCGTTGAGTCGTTATCTGCATCCGCAGCTGCCTTGTTTCCACCTTATTTATCTGTTTATTCTGAAGGTTTTTTCCACCTGCTTGGTCACCAGTCCTCCAAAGTCCTCCGCTGACAGTCACATCCCGACATCTGCCTGCTCGCCGCTGCCCTGATCAAGAGAAGAGGTGATTGCAGGGGGAAATGACCGAGAATCAACCAATGCACACCCTCTCTCGGTGTGGAGGAGCCATCCCTTTGACTTTTACAGTTTTCCATTTGTAGAATAAATGATTCCAGGATAAGTGCAGTAAAAGGTTATTTTTAAAAGCTTAAAAGACCCTTAGATACTACATATTGTTTTTAAAAATACAAACAAGTCTATTCTGCTTCATCAGGACTGCACTGGTATTATTATTGTAGCACAAAAACACTGATACTTATGTATTTTAATGATGTTCAGTAGAAAAAACAAACGAAAATATAAAGTGAGTAAAAGGCAAGTTAAAAATAGAAACCCACTACCTCACCCACTATTATTCTGCTTCAGTTAGTCTCCCATTAATATGACAGGGACATTTTTATTCTGGTGACTCCTGCTTGGCATGCCCTCTCCACCAATCACCTACCTGCCTAGTCAGAGCTAATGAAAACATCTCGGTTAATTAACCACATTCAACTTCCTCTTTTTATAAGGATAACCATAATACTGACATGATGACAGAGAGGGAATACCCAGAAAAAGTGGCAGGAGAAGACTGATCTCATTTTGTGGCAGTTTGGGATCTAAGCCAGTTTTGCTTTTTCTTCTTTTGTTTTTTTTTTATTTTTACACATCATTTCAAACTTCCCTGTTGAGGGTGCTTTTACATAATACAGGCTTATTTTTTTAAATCAAAATTTCTGGAAGAGCCTTGGCCTTTTTAGTAATGAGCCTCTGAATTGTCCTAGAAATCTTTGCAGAGATAATGTTTCCCTAATGCTGATTTTTTTTTTTTTTTTTTTTTAATTCTTTAAATCTTAGAGAAATTGTTTTGGTGTTTGAAATACTTTTACCAAAGTATAAAAAATTACAAAAGCTGTGGACTACATCCAAAAAGAAAAAAAAAAGATTTGAATATCGTTGAATGTCGTTCTACTTTTATGAAATTTTAGTGGGACTGGGATAAAGTGAGACTGACTGGTGACTTCAAACATTGTGTAATTTATAGGATGTTAAAAATGGCCAAAAATCTACACACCACTTACTTCTTATAAAATATAAATCTTTTCATGTTTTCGACCATCACGCCAAGTGGCCATCTGCACGCAGAGAGAAACATAACACAGCCAATCTCAGATCTCCTGGGATCTGTGGTGAGCGCAGGAATGTGACACGTTTTGCCACGGCTGCCGAGGCGAGCTGTGTGGTGTTGGAGGAAAGGAGGACCCAAAATGCAGGTGATGACTCATGATTCGAGTGATGTTTATTTACAGGGTGGTGTAGTGGCAAATAGGCAGTGAGGGATGACAGGGAACTAAAGAAACCTAAACTGGAAAAACGAAATAACAAACCTGAGAACATAAGAAACGGGGAGCGAGGCAAAGAGCCGCAGACAAGGGACAGGACAACGTGGAACACAGACGAACCGGCAACAGGCAGGAGAACACACAGGGCTTAAATACACACAGCAGTAATCAGGGGATGAGAGACAGGAGGGCAACACACCTGGAAGAAGTCAGAGCTGACGGGACAGGGGAAACGTAAACTGAACACACTCACACGAGACAGGGACTTTCAGAATAAAACAGGAAACTCAGACACAGAGAACCAGACATGACACTGAACTAACTAAACAGACAGATTCACAAACAGACAGTGTGACACCATAGACCAGGGGTGTGCAATCTCAGTCCACAAGGGCCGGTGTCCCTGCAGGTTTTAGATCTCACCTTGGGTCAACACACCTGAATCACATGATTAGTTCTTTACCAGGCCTCTGGGGAACTTCAGGACATGTTGAGGAGCTAATTTAGCCATTTAAATCAGCTGTGTTGGTTCGAGGACACATCTAAAACCTGCAGGGACACCGGCCCTCGTGGACTGAGATTGCCCACCCCTGCCATAGACAGACAGAACACAGAAGTGGGACCAGGGTAAGCACAGAACAGTAACCTAACAACTGGCAAATCATAACAGAATACATACTCAGGATAAACAAAAGCATAAAGAAACACAAAACACTGAGTCGGCAGACTCAGGACCATGACATGTTTACGCTTTTACAGATACCTTTGTTTGGGAATTATCCACAGACCAAATTAAAGAGGGGCTAGGCCACACTGATTAAAAAACAAAACAAAACAAGTATTAGTGTTCATTTTCAAGTCAAAACTTGAAATTCTATTTTAAGAATAAAGTGGAAATAATGAAATTAGAAAGAAAGTCTTGTCACGGTCTGGGTGCGCAAATCATGTGGAGTAAGGATGAGGACCCAAAATTTGAGTCCCAAATGCAGATAAAGAGGCTGAAACTGAATCTTAACAAAAGGTAAGCTGAGACTAGAGTAACTAACTTCAACTGGGTGAAATTAAACACTAAGGGTGTGGTACATAAAGAACATAGAAAAACCTAAAACCTGGAACATAGAAGGAGCCAGACAGGCAAAAAATGCACTAAAGGACAAAGGAAAACTGACACTATATAACAAATTTCCCACATGTGGGACTAATAAAAGTTATCTTATCTTATATTCACATCAGGGTGATATAGGGAAGTGGAAACACAGGGGAACAAAGCTGGAATTAATAGACATAACGAGATGAGGGAAGCAAAATTGAACACACTGAACACAGGGCAAGAGACTAGCACGATAAAACAGAAAACACACTGAGAAGAAGACACGCTTGACACTGGGGCAGATATAAGAACAAAACAGACGAGAGAAAAGTAGGACCAAACGAGATAAAACATGAAGACATGAGTGTCTAAACATGAAGAGCGGAACACAGGGGAGGTATGGCAACAGAAACCTGAAGATTAGAAAATGTACATTGCTAACATTAGCTAAGCTGGCTAATCAAGTTGTTTCACAAATTCATCTACATGAGGCATTTTGTAGAGCGTATAGCAACCATGGCAGTTGTTTGACTTAGAACATCAGGTTAAATCTCCACATTTGGACTTTTTTCTCAGAAAAATTTCAACCGTATTCTCAAAATGAACACTAAGATTTTTTTTCTTAATTCGGCTCTAATGCTCAGCTGCAGATGTCACTCATTGCTTTTACATATTTCGACTCTTTAGTGTTAGCATTTTAGCTATCACTTTGTTGTGTTTTTGAACCATGAAGTGACCATATTAGGATGAAAGAGTGGAGTGCTATAATACGCGCTAATGCTAGCAATCTTTAACTTTAGCGGTACAAAGCACAGATACACAGACAGCATCTGCTAAGTAGGGCTAGAATTTCACTCACCACTAGTGAAGCTTTTTGGATGGTCTGGACCACAAAGTAAGCATCATATATGCCATTACTAAAGGACGACAACACCACATACAAGTAAGAAAGTTCCAGGTCAGTCACTTAGAGTGTTATATAAACAATTTCTAAATTTACTTTATTTAGAATCACTTGATCAAAGTTAATTATGATCATTTTTTGACCTTATAATGTGAATCTGCTTAATCAATGGTCATGGCAATTTGCATATTAATGATAAAGGAACTGACCTCACAGACCATTGTTCATTGAGTAGACTAGGTTCAGTTGTTGTGCAAATGTCCTGTTTCTAAGATTGGGGAAACCTGCAGTCAGCTGAGACTGAAGAAGATTCTCCCACTGAAAACGCTACATCCAGATGTATAGAACGAACCTTTTGGGATTTACTTACCTGGATGATTGAGCATGCATCAAGACGCGGCTCTGCTTACCAATTCTTCTGTTTTTTTGGTGGGAAAAGAGAGAGAGAAAAAAAGAAGAAAAGAATCAAGAACAAAAAACAGTATAATTAAAAATAAATAAATAAATAAATTAGGTACAACAACATCTCAACAGAGATAAATGGTACTAATATAGCAATATATTATAATGTAATAATATACAGTTCTCCTTTTGAACATGCTTTTTCGAACATCAACAGTTTTCAAGATATCATTGTCAAATTTTATGTGACGGTAGATACAACACTGATTTAATTTTGGGAAAATTGGTCAAAGGTCAAGGTCAAAATCAATAAAAACTTTATATTACCCACACAGAACAAACAGCACACAGCTAGAGGGAGAACACAACAAAGAGCGAGGGAAGTCTGAGACAATATATACACCGAGGGTAATGAGGAAACAGGAAGTTATAAAGCTTACACTAATTACAGACTAAAGAGACAGGGAAAGCAAAATGGAACACGGTGCACATAGGCCTATCAAAATATAACAGGAAGACACTAATACTGAGACCAGCACTAACATATGGAAACTTGACACAAAGACAGAAGTTAAAACAGAAAGAGACGAGACTAAAAAAAATAGAAGAGGAATACCAAAAGGGAATTAACCAATCAATCAACTAAGCAATCAGAAAACTAACGGCACAGAAAACAGGATTCATCATAAGCCCAGGAAAATAAATATAACACTATAACCAGAAGACATAATAATACACAATATAGAGACCACAACATCAAAAATACTAAACCAGAAACCCCCAAATATTCAAGAAGCTCAAAAACAGGGACCAAGGAAATTTCATTATCCACTGTTGCATTGATATGACAGCATATATTTTTCTTGGTGCACAGGAGGGCAAATCAGATTTATGAGAGAGATCAGGCTTTTGCCACACTTAATTTGTGGCAACCCACCCATGACACCCACAAGAACAAAGAGGCTACATGTATGGAGGCGGTTCACAGTCTGAGATTGTGTTCTTAAGAGTTCTTCTGGACTGCATCGATGCAGAAAGCATCCTCACAATCTTCACAACAGCCTTGTACCATAGCAGAAAATTTACATGAAGTTATGGAAAATTTTCCAATGTTTTAAAATAGACACCGAACACCATTAGTTCTCAGTTAGTGTATGAGGAACTCTATCAGAAAATGAAGGGGACAGACTGCTTTTTACCACAGACAGCTGGAGCTGTGTGAAGGAAATTAGGTTATGTTTATCATCTTTATAACACCATAACCATCAGATCAATGAGTCATTTGGTTTTTATGTGAACTGCCGACACAAATAAAGAAGACACATCACCTGACATGCAGAATCATTTTTCAAGGTCACCTCAACAGCACCAAATGTCACCAAGCACGTTTTCGCAAGAGTTCCACATTTAAACAAATTAAGGCTTGCTTGCAGGTCCTAAATGGGCCCCTCGTGTATGTCACAAAACGAGATGGTGATCGGACAAAACTGAATCAGAGACACAAAATCAAACAAAAAAAAAGAAAGAAGAAGAGACAAACAGAACATAAAGGACCTCAAAGAGCAATGAAAAGTTGGAGAGGGTGCATTTATGATCAGTGGTGCAAAATGAGATATGAAACAAAAACCGAGACACAGAAAGATAAAGAGATTAAAAAAAACAATCAAATGATACACAAAGATCCAACATAGGATAAAACATGACTGTAATGAGACAAAATGTTGTAGAACATCAGCAAACTGTCTATTTGGTGAGACAAAACTACCAAAACTCTGCGTGGTTTTCAGCTTCTCTGTGGGATGAGTGAGGAAGATACATGTGCCCAGAGGCCCTAAACTTTCATAATCCGTCCATGCATTTTGCATGTTGTGTATGTTCAGGTCTTTTATCGTCTCAAATTATTAAGGCCTAAATGGAAGAAACTTACCGCAACAAAGCGCTAAGACTTACTAATGAGCAGAATTATCACTACAGATGTAAGGCAATGGCGGTGACAGAAAACCTGTTTCTGTACAGGTATTATAAATAGTCCTGAGGGGAGGATGTGCATGTCTGACCACATTTCACAATAATGCATTCAGTAGCCGCCGAGATATCAACCTCTGATTTCCTGTCATTGTTACTCATCACAACACTGAACTATGTAACCCTTTGAGGTTGCTTGGTTTGGCCTTAAAGTTGAATGCAATCCAACATACAACACTTTCTCAGCAAAAAAAGAAACATTACATACATCATAAAAGGATGATTTATTGCATGATGCTCATTTTAATGTTTGATGACAACAGTTCTCCAAGAAGTCTAGAAAATCATGTTTTTCCTTTCTTTACTACCTGCTGGTAGTATCTTTGGTTTCAGGTGGGCAATAGTACAATGGCAACACAAAGAAGGAAAAAGGCAGTACATGCAGTGAAAAAGTCCACTACAGGAGCAGTTTTTGTTCATCTTCCGTTTGAAAGTATTTTGAATATGATTTCCTTGTTGTGAAGTGAAAAGAGTAAAACTGCCAATATAAAAATTTATTTTTTTAAAAGAAAAAATCGATTTTGCTGACAAGCTGAGGGCCTGTTGTTTCGCTCCTGATCTGCATAAAATATATTTTCTCCAATTATATAAATCTAAACATCTAAACAAAATATTCCTTCCCCACCCTACTTATTTAACCTCTGGGAGTTTCTGTTACAAGTTTCATTCCTTGGTCTCTACAGACTGCACTGTGTCTCCTTCGTCTCTATGTGTCTCCATGTGTTTTTTCAGTTTGGCCTTAGATGCGAACGTCATCATGCACCGCTCGCAGCGCGGCTTCACCCGCTTTAAGCCAGAATGGCTGCGTTTGTGTCGTGCCAGCTCGGACGAGCTCTTGAACTTCAGCTCGCATGTGTCGCAGGGATACGGGCGTTCCCCCGTGTGGATTCTCTGATGCAACTGAGCCTCACTGAGGGTGAGGAAGGACTTCTCACAGTGTCCACAGGGGAATGGCCGCTCTCCTGTGTGGATCAGGTTGTGTCTGGTGAGGGCGTAGGGTTTGGTGAAGCCCTTCCCGCAGTAAGTGCAGGGGTAGGGGCGGGCCCCAGTGTGTGAGACGATGTGCTCTTGCTGTGTTTTCTTGCTCTTAAAGCGCTTCCCGCACTGAGGGCAGGAGTACGGCCTGTCGTCCACGTGTGACCTGTGATGTTTTGAGAGCTCGCCCTGTGACAAAAAGCCTTTCCCGCACTGAGAACAGAGGAAGGGTTTCTCCCCGGTGTGCATCCTCTCATGTCTGGCCAGCACAGACACCAAGGTGAACCTCTTTGGGCAGTGGGAGCACTGGAAAGGGCGCTCACCCGTGTGAACACGGAGGTGTTTGATGAGCATGAAGCGCAGCGAGAATCGTTTGCTGCACTGGTTGCACTGGTAGGGTCGCTCCCCAGTATGGGTGGACAGATGTCTCTTAACGTCAGACCTCCGAGTGTACGTCTTCTCACAATGTGGACATTTAAACTGACGCTTCACCTGATGCATCTGCCTGTGCTGAGAGCGTGCGAGTAGGGTGTCGAAGCCTTCGCCGCACTGCTGGCAGATGTAGCGTTTAGCGGTGACGTGGGACTTCCTGTGCTCCAGCAGCTCAGACGGAGTCGGGAAACTCTGACTGCAGATGGAGCACATTTGAGGCAGCTGGCTCTCCTGCGAGTGAGACTTTTTATGGTGGACAGTCAACGCCCTCAGGTTAGCGAAGGAGCTCCTGCATACCTGGCAGGTGAAGGAGATGGCTACGCCGTGATGTTTGCTCTCGTGCTTCGCCAGATCCCACGAGTGCTGGAAGGTTCGGTCACACTGCGAGCAGTGAAACGGTCTCTCTCCCGTGTGAGTGAGCTGGTGTCTCCTGACATCCGATGTCCGGGTGAACGTCTTACCGCATGTTTCGCATGTGAGTGATCTCTGACGGCCGTGCAACTGAGAAACACTCTCTCTGCTTTGCTCTGGCTGCTCTGCTTTTCTCTCCTCCGAGTTTCCTCTGGGAAAAAGTTTAATAGATGTAAATATTTCATCTGTGCTGGAGGGGGATGGTGTAAATTTAACTCCTGAGAGAGTCCTGTATGCTTCTTTGCGAACGCTCTGCATGTGGAAGTGTGGAGGACTGTTTTCATCCGAGTTATGGAAAGGACACTGCGAGCAGGTGAAGATGATAGACGTCATCTCGTGTGAATCTCCTGCATTAAAATAAAGGAACAGATACATGAGTGGATTTATTTAAGAAGTTCAACATTGTTTTCTTCTTGACATCACATCACCTTTGTCAGATCCTTTGATGGCTATCACAGAAGGGGCAGCTGATCCATCAGCAGTGCTCCTGGAGAAATCAAAACACTGTGTCACAATATTTAAAGGAAAATCTCTCAGACTTCTCACATTTTTGTGATATGAACAAGTAGAAGAAAGTGTAACAGGAAACCATAAATGTTTAATCAGAATGCTAAAGTACATAAAGCACATAAAAATCCTTTCAAAGTCTGTCATCTTGTCCTGGGATACAGCAGTTTATATGCACTCATCATAGGGATTAATATCATGGTAATTTCGAGCTTTTAAAGAATTGGGTGCACAAGTACAACAAATTCTTGCTTTTTAAAGTAATTAAATATGTATGCTGTACAATCATTTCACCTTGGAAAAAGAACAAATCAAGGAAATCATTAAAAGCTCAAAATTACCCCGATATTCATGTCCACAATGACTGCATGCAAACTTGATCTGCAGATGAGAAGCTGCTCATATCTGTGTACTAAATATGCTCCAGTGAGCACAAAGACGTTAAAACCAGGGAATCGTCCAGCCTATAACATGTTAATTAGTGAGGTTTTAGCAGTGCTGACGGGCAGATTTATTTATTTTTTAACATTTGCACCGATCCAGAGCAAGCGTTTAAGGATGCTGGGTGTGGCTTCACATTTACCAACCAGACATGACAGTAATGACCTATTTTCTTATATTATTTTAACCGTGACCAGGAATATTTTAACCATACTTAAATGGATGAGCATGAATTAAAAAGTGCATCTTTAGATTATAATAGCTATACCCAAGATCAACATAACCAAATTAATCAGATTTTTTTTTGTTATTCTAATAAGGTGTACATTTCTGCTAAAGATATTTGGAATGAAAATAATGTTTTTGTACATTTTTGGTTCTTCAGGATTTTCTCTTGTTGTCCTTTTTATTTTACACGTCTCGTTGCAACTCGGCGAAGTCTTTAGTTGCAGACGTGTGGATCTGCGCATGTTTCCTGACGTGTCAGACTCCTGTGCTTCCGACATTTCGGTCTGGATTTCTGCCATTTCTTGAGCAGAAAATGAATTATCTTTCAGGTCTGCGCATATATTTCTCTCTATGCCTCCAAGCTGGAACTCATCTGTCACTTCTTCTGCAATGACTTCCCGTTTCCCTTTAGTCACTTGGTCACTTATTTCAAGCCCTTCATGGCTTTTTCCTTCATCTGTTCCCTTTCCTGGTTCAAGATCGTCATTTATGGATGACTGGTTGTTCTTTTCTGTAAGTACGTCTTGCCCCCTTAATGCAAAGGTTCTCGTCAACGTCTCCAAAGCTTTCGCTACATCCACAGTCTCACTCGTTTCTTCAGCCCTCACCGCAGGAGCCTCTTCGTCGCCAGCGCTATCAGCACTTACAGCCACTATCTCCTCTTCATAGAAATCTGTCTGAACTTGAACTGCAGCCGACTCCATCATTTGCTCATCCACCTCAGCTGCTCCGACTTCCACTTCAGTGTAAACGGTGACCACGCTGTACTGGTCGGTTCCCACTAAAGTGACTGGGTTCAATACGTTAGCGTAGTTATGGATGGCGTCCAGTCCAACTGATACGTTTGTCTTTTGTGAGGGAGGGATTGATAATGCAGACATGATGGAGTTACCAGCAGTGGAAGAAGGACCGTCTGCAAAAAAGAGACTCATCAGCTACTGCAGAGAGAGACATATGTGAACAAAATCTCTCAATTCATTTTATTTATATAGTGCCAATCAAAACAGACTCAGGTACTAGGAAGTAAGAGTATAAAGTGTATACTAATAATAGTACACACACACACACACACACACACACGTATATAATACAAACAAATGTATTTAGGTGCGATGAACACGACATCTATTGTATCTGTTATTAAACATTTAGTTGACGTGTTACAAATATGTGGGAATCAAAGTAGGTTAAAGCCTGGTTACACTATCATTTTGTGGTATCAGTCTAAAACATAAATATATACAATAGAATATGGAATGACTGAGTTCATTTATATGCAAAGTAATATGATGTATTTGATTGTATTTCCAAGCCAATTCAACCTTTTCTCTCAAACCTTCTCTTCAAAACATTGAACCTGAGAGGACACTTAGATATATTCTCAGAAATTGTCATTTAAAGTTTGCTGATAAAAGCATTAGGAAGTCACGAGCACCTCTATATTTTGGTGTCAAAATTATGTTAACATACTGTAATACACAATTCACTCAAACATGGCAAACAAGAAGAGGATTAAATACATTTAGTTTTGTTTATACAACTTGTGTTTTTTAATTTCTTTTGGCATAAAAAAGATTAAAAATATAATTTATTACATTAGGAAATGTCACTAAAATAGCTTTGTCACTTAACAGCCATCAGGTCACCCCTATCCCACTTTGAGCTAAGGTTGAGTTAATATTCACCTCTCTTCGTGGAATTTTCCCCGTTTAGAAAAACCAAATGGAAAATCCCATCAATGAATAACTGCAAGGCCAAAATGTATGAAGGAGACTTCATTTGAAAAATAACAACTTCTAGTTTCTGGAAATGTATTTGTTTAGCATGTGAGTGAAACATCACCTAACCCCAAATGGTTTGCTGGAGATTTGGTGGGTGTTTAGACTTTAGATAATTCAATTCAATTTTATTCATATAGCGCCAATTCAGTCGCCTCAAGGTGCTTTATATCGTGATGGAAAGACCCTCCAATTTTAGAAAGAAACTGACAATCACGCAACCACCTATGAGGACAAAAAAAAGTATTTAACAGAATGAAACCTCACGCAGAAATAGGCTGAGGGAGGTGCTGTCAGTGCTGTCACAGTTGAGTTAAGGAAAGCAAACCAGTAGTCTAAGCCTATTGCATCACAATGAGTCCACTAGGGTCTATTTGACATAATCTGGTCATCAGATGGTGATTGTGAGGGTTACATGGAGATGTGATCCTCACATATTGAAATGCACCAACTATACATGCATACCAGGTGGACTTTAAGTGGGCTTTTAACAAGTAAAACAGGAATGAGTGCTCGGCTGTTGGTGCTTTAGCTGTTCCTCTCCATAACAGAGTAAAATCAAGGCCTAAGGGAGGATTCAGAGTCACCTGATCCAGCTCTAACTATAAGTTTTATCAAAAAGTAAAGTTTTAGGCCTAATCTTAAAGGTAGAGAGGGTGTCTGTCTTCAGAATCCAAACTGGGAGCTGGTTCCACAGAAGAGGGGCCTGATAGCCGAAGACTCTACCTCCTATTCTACCTCTAAAAACTCTAAGAACCATAAGTAAGCCCGCAGAGAGAGGGCAAAGACCTCATTAGGTAATATGACACTAATAGGTCTTTAAACAGGGCCTGTTAAGATAAGCATTATATCTCAGAAAGTTCTGATAAAGTGCATTACTATACACTACAAACCTGTTGCTATGAATTTATCCACTGATCTTGAAATATTAAGAAGTGAGAACTAATTATGCAACTTTAAATCTGACTTTTTAACCCAGCTGTGATGATGCAACATCTTGCTTCATAGTTTTGTTGATTGTGAAAACTGCTGCAGCTCTACTTAAAGTAAAGCGCTATACAAATACAGGCCATTTTACTTACATGCCATTTTCAGTAGTCCTGAACTTTTGTAGTGCTGGTAGATAAAGCTCAGATCTTCAGTTGACAACTGAATGCATTCCCCCAAAACAGAAGGAGCTGAGTCCAGCCAGGCTACAGTCTGTAATCACAGCACAATGTTAATATAACCCGCTGAAAATCACCTGAAACAATTATGTTATCTGACTGAATACCTGCTTTAGGTCTGGTACTGGAAGCAACTTTTCCAGCTTGGAGAGCAGATTCCATAATAACATATTTAGTGCTGAGTCATACTGTGGACCGTATTCCACTGGAAACACTTCCTGTAAGATAATAAGATGTTATTTTTATTCTGAGCATTTTCAAGCAAAGATATGAAATACTAAAATATGTCCTACCTGAAAAAAATATGCCCTCTCAATTGGATCTTTCAGCAGACTTTGAACCAGAGCGACAAAAGTAGACTCTGTTGTTTTCACCTCTGCATCCCTATACTGCAACAAATTGAAGTGATATCTTGAAAAAAGTACTGGGCACACTTTATTTTATCCGCTTCTCTTTAACGTACTTACATCTGTGTTTTCAGAGGTTACTGGGAGTCTGTCCAAATGGCTCTGGATTGCTTGAGAATCAACAGAACCGCGTGTCGAGCCTTTGCAAAGCTCCAGTATCAACTGAAATATCAATAAACTGAGTTTTTACAGAATCAACGCAGCAAAATAAACATACATGGATGGCATGTCAGCCAGACTACCTCCTCACCCTCGCTCTGAGTCCGAGGATGAGCTGGGCTCTCTGCCTGTGGCTGATCAAACCAGGAATCGCCTCTGTCACTGTGAACACGAACTCCTGCAGCTTCTGGTAGTTCATCACATCTTTCTGCTTCACCAGCTGCCACATGGAGGCAGACAGAAGCTGCAGAGGTGGCACCAGGAGTTGGAGGGATGAGAGAGACAGGCTTGGATCTAAAACATAAAGGTGTAATGTAACAAATGGTCTTTAGAGGGCAGCAATCAGCTTTAAACTCCAGAACTCACATTATAACAATACATATGTTATTCATTTAATTCAGTGCTGTTCATATATTACTATGGTAATAATTTTCTCAGGTAAAGCAGTGCACACATATGTATTTTTTTTTTTGCCCTGCATTTAAACAGCCATAAGCTTGGGAACCCGAATAATTGCTGGGCCGCCCTTAATAAAAGGAGTTTTAAATTGCGATTCTTCAAATATATCATCACCTATGGTTTAGACAATAAATTAAGCATAATACTTGACAGAATAATAAAAAAAAAACTGAAAATAATTGATTTATTTTTCATGCTAAAGCTTAAATCGTGCGTATCACGATTCCTTTAAATAGACGGCCCCCGCTAACTGTGTAACCGGCATAGACGTAGCTTACTTTATATCGCAGCTGGTTCAGATTGCCACTGTACCCACCGTTTGTTTTCTCTGCAGAGTCGAGAACCTCCATGGGTGCACTGTGCCTCTTGTGGCGCCGAAAATTAGGTGTTAAGTTGTTTTGTTTTAGTTAGCAGCTAACATGCGCTGTTCGGACGCAAGCACCGTTTCCTCAACGCTTATACTCCGATTCCGCTTTTCAAAATAAAAATATCAAAGCTGACAGGCGACTTGTCTCGCTGACATTAATTTCTTACAGTTTTGTTTTTAGTTGGAAGACAAGATAGGACAGACTTTCCTAATCCTACAAATCCTAAAAAATTTGTAATTCAAATGTTACATAAATTAAAAAGTAAGTAAACAAGTAAACATTGCATCTGCATGCCTTTCCCCAGCATGAAGCTATACTGCTGCTTACTGATCGTCACCTCTCTTCTTAACCTAGCTTGTAGAATTCCTTCTCATAGCGTCACGGTTTGGCACATCAGCCTTATCCCTCTGTAGTTACTACAGCTCTGTACATCACCCTTGTTCTTGGCAGTCAGTACCACGATATTCATGTCCATGTAAAAAAACAAAACAGTAGACCGTAATAAAGTAAAAATATCTCCTATCTAACAAAGCAAGATTTAAAGAATTAAAATTTGCAACAATATAACTCCAAGCATTCTTTTAACTGAGATTTTTTTTAATTTAAAAAGCATGAACATTATCTGATAATGAAGACCTCATTGTTTGAGTTCATTGTTTTGCTTGCCTCCTATAATCTGTTCTTTATTTTTTGTTGTCAAAAACCTATAAATAAATAACTAAATAAATGCAAATTCTATACAACAATGATATTTTCATGGCTAAATTACAATTAGCTCCGAATGTAGCAAAAGTTCAACTTTTACTTTGAAGTAACACCCAACCCACCACCCCCTCTTAACTTTATTTTAACACAAACAATTTACAGAAAAATACAAACATGGCGGTTGACAGTGCATATAATTTAGGTAAAGCGGGGAACAAGAAAAAATACAGGGTTAAAAAAAAATACAGGCTCGAGGGTTTTTGAAGTGCGACTTCGAGGCAGACTTCTGCTACGCAGTTGGTGACGTCAGGACGTGATCACGCAACCCAGAGTCACGTGAACCGTTTCACATATGTAAATGTTTTAATAACCTGTTTTCGGTCTTTTTTGCAGTGAAATTTCTTGCTGCTGAATTTGAAAGTGCACTTTAATCTTCAGCCATCCAACATGGACGAGGACGGGCTGCCCATCGTGGGCTCTGGAGTCGACCTTACCAAGGTTGGCGTTGACTAGTTAGCTAACATAGCTATTTGAGTAGCTGGTGAGGAAATGAAAGCAGGCACAAGCAGAGCTGCTTGACATATGTTTTGTTTAAGAAGTAAGATAACACAAAGGCTGTTTATCGGTGATAGAAGCCTATAGCTTGTAAGTCATTAACAGATATGACTGTCGCAAGCGCTTGTAGTTCAATTTCCCTGATAAATGTGGGATTTTTTTTTCTGAAGTGAATATATGTTGTTTCTACACTTGATCTTCCAGGTTAACAGATTTAACCTTTGCAAAGAGATATACTTACGCTTATCTTTTTTTAAACAGTTTTGTTTAAAATAAATCTATGAAGTGAAAATGTCTGTCTTTTGTATAAATAACTGTTTTTCGGGAAGGGATGCTTTTTATTTTATTAACCGTTCTGGGCAATATTAGCTAATCTAAAATGCTGTTTTGCTCTTGTGAAATATAAGTGGTATATTTTGCATTCAGCATTTGAAGTTGCCTGTGAATGACTGTCAGTATGTTAAACTTGTTCTACTCATTATTTTTTTTCACAAGAATAATAAAAATATTTTTGCATCACGTTTAAAAGCAAGATACTTCACAAAAAACTGATTAAAAGGTTATAAAAGACAGAAAATGAGAAAATAAAAAGAAAGCAAAACATAACAATAAAATATGAAATGGCATATATATCGTTTGGAGACAGCACTACTAAAGAAGTTGTTAAAAAGATGAAAATGTTCAGATTTTGATTGGGAGTGATCAGGGTGGACCTGGAGACAAGGCGGACATGGTTTGGATGTGCAGAGGAGGGATATATTGGACAAAGGGTGTTAAACGTGGAGCTGCCTGGCAGGAGCAAAAGGGAAAGACCACAGAGGGGGTTCATGGATGAAGTGAAGGAGGATGATTTTCAGGGCAGGGTGAAGTGGAGGTGAATGATCTGATGTGCCGACACCTAAAAGGAGCAGGGGAAAGAAGATGTGTGCAGCCTAGGGAGGAGAAGTTGCTTTAAGGGGAGATTGGACTGGGAGTTGTTTCATTTCCTTGTTATATTACACTTGTTCCTTCTACCTTAAATTCCTTTTCCTGTGTTTCCTTCAGGTTCCTGCGATCCAGCAGAGAAAAATTGTTGCCTATCTCAATCAATTTGTTGCACACACTGTCCGCTTCCTTAACCGCTTTTCCACAGTGTGTGAAGAGGTTTGTTTATCTTTATTTCTCTTCTGTTCTCGTCATGAAACAAAAAATGTCTGTAACACTTAAATCCTGAACTGTTGTATAACATCTTCCCCCAGAAACTTGCAAACATATCTCTTCGCATACAGCAGATAGAAACCAGCCTGTGCATTTTGGAGGCCAAGGTGAGTTCTGAAGCCTCTGCAGGCTGCAGTGCAACATTATCTTAATTTCATGCCAATTTACTTGATATTTATGGAGCAATATTGTGCTCTGTGTAGTTGTCTTCCATTCCTGGACTGGAGGACGTCACAGTCGAAGGACTCAGTAAGCAGCAGCAGACTGCACAGGCCAATGGACCCATCATCCCCAATCAGAGCCAAATCGATGGTCCAGTAGCAGCGCCTCAAGAAGAGGTAGATACACAAACTCGTACACATGGAAACATAGCTCCATCCAGCTTCGCTGAACTGCAAAGTCGAGGATTTTTTTTGACAGTTTTAAAAATAAACCTGTGAGCAGACAAAGGTTTCAAAGCACCCCCAAGACCACCTAATTAGAACTTAATATCTGACCTGTTTAGTCCATTTTCAACTTGACAATCCCACATTGAGAGAGGCTCCTCTAATATATCTTTGACACGATGGGAGCCAGAGCAGCTTTTCTCTTCTGTATTTGTTGTCCAGACATTCAAGTAAAAATTTCCACTGTTTTGACTACAGTGGGATGATGTCCCACCACATGTGGTTTTTGTTTTTCTTCCTCTAGATGAAGAAAGGGAATATTTCCATGGAGCTTTATCTGGCTGAAGTTCAGTTGTTTCCAGAGTAGCTCTTTTAATGCAAGAGAGCCAGTAAAGAGAAAAAACTGAAGTAGTTGAAGACAAATTAAACTTTGGTGTTTTTTCTTTTTGGGAATATAATCAAATTGTAGTGGTTTTGATGACCTCCACCTCTGTTACTGAAGTGAAAATGAAAGAACTTCAAAGCAGGAATCTCCCACTTGTATTATTTATATCTACCAGTGGAGCAATTTTAAAAAAGAGCCACATGAAGATAGTTTAGGGTAAATGAGATGATGAAAAGAGCATAAATGTTATTTGAAAGATCCCTTGCAAAGAGGACCTCAAACAGAAAACTTTTACAGGCTTTCATTTCTCTTATTGTGAAACATTTGCAGAAACATGTTGTGGAAAAGTCAAACTTTTTTATTTAAAGACAAAACATTTATCTTTTTACTAGGGGTGCAACGATACTCGTATCGATATTGAACCGTTCGATACAGTGCTTTCGGTTCGGTACGCATATGTATCGAACAATACAAATTTTTAAATTAATTTTATCAACTTTCCTTCTGACGATGCTGTCTGTGCTGAGCGCTGAGTGGATCTGCGCTCGACAGTGCAGCCTAGGCGGAGTAGTCGAACGCAGATTCACTGAGCGCAGGGCAAGCTAGCGAGACAGAAGTTAAGCTCTCCTTGCAACATGGCAAATTGAACCTCCCCCACCCTCATTCAGATGTGGTGTTTGGAACTATTTTGGTTTTCATGTGACGTATGACCCTGAAGGTAAGCGCGTCATGGACAAAAGAAAAACAGTATGTCGGTTGTGCCACGCAATGCTCAATTACATTGGTGGGAACTAGTGTGTTAGCGCAGTTAGCTCGTTAACGTGTTGACGCCGTCCAGCCCCACGCACGGGGCGATCCGTGGTAGCTCGTTAACGGAGATTTGCCGTGTTGTGGCTTTAACGCCATTTCAACGAGATTAACGCTGACAGCACTAGTGGGAACACAACGAATATGACTGCACATTTACTCCAACAGCATCCTAGTGCAAAGACAAGTGGAAGCAGACAAAAACAACAAGCACGGATGCTACAAACAAGAAGCGTATAGTATAGCTTTTATTTTGGAAAGAGCCATTTCTCTGTAATAAACTCTCCTTTCCAAAGATGAGTGATTCTTCAATCAGATTTTTTTTTATCCCTTTGTTGTTTCAGCAACATTAAATTTAAAAACTGTACTTTTGAGTTAAAATATATATTTATAATTTTAATAAATGACAAATTAAAAAGGCATGAACATTTTTTTTTGTATCGAAAAAATATCGAACCGTGACACCAAAGTATCGAACCGAACCGTGAATTTTGTGTATTGTTGCACACTTACTTTTTACAGTTAACACTTCATGCATTATTCTACCACAAAAGAGAATAGATGAGAGGGGGGGGCAACAAATCTCTGGAAAAGGGGAAAAGGGACCTGTTTAAGTAGAGAAAGGTGTGATGAATGACTGAATGCCAAAGGAGATGGTCTTACAGGGGAAGATTTATTTAAGCTAAATATCATCACTGAAATCCTGTACTATGAGATCCCACAGGGCTCCATCATAGGACCGTTGCTGTTTAGTGTATTCACCAATCATTTTTTATGATCTTGTTGCTGGGAGTGTTGCATGTACATTGTAATGTCTTTGAGCAAGTTGCTGTTAAGTTAGCATTCACCATTCAAAAAGTTATCAAATGCTCTGAGCAAATTTGCAGAGCGATCGGGTCCACCACAAGGGGGCACTGTAGCGTGCCTGAGCAAGGCACCACTTTTTTACAGTCTACTTTCCCTAACAGATAAAATAAAGCTTGGAATTTGCTTCCAAAGGATTTGCAGATTTGCACAGATTCTCTTCTCATGATTTGGATAAAAAAAGGATTTTGAGAATTAATTTCATTATAATTTTCTTTTTGTTTTTGCAAAATCTATTTGTTTTTTATTATATGTGTGTCTATGCACATATTTATTTGGTATTTCATCATGTGCATATCTGTTATTTGGTGATTTCACTGGTTTTTAACTGCCCAGGGCCTGCAGATGGACAGTAGTAGCTAGTAGCTAAATCTAATACAAAGCATCTTTTGCTTTCATGTGACTAATATATTTAGTACATGGTCCCTTAAAGAAATAAACAGGTAGCACTATGCCCCTAAACAAAGTGATGAAATGTGTATGTTTCCAGGTACTTCCAAAATTGTATCACCTGATTTAAAAACATATCTTAAACTATGAAAATGTAAAACCTGTCAGGATATCTACTGTCATCTAAACCGCTTCACTCTGCCTTCGTTTCTGTGCATGTGTCATGTTGCAGCCTGCTCAGACCACACCAGAAGCTTCAGCGACGCAAAAAGCAGAAGCGGCTGCAGAGAACGTCATGACGGTGGCCAAAGACCCGCGCTATGCCCGATACCTGAAAATGGTTCAAGTGGTGAGTTATTATTACTGCTGCTGTGGTTACCTGCGTAACGGTTTAGTTTTGTGCCTTAATGTGATGTTTAATGTGCCACAGGGGGTTCCGGTGATGGCCATACGGAATAAAATGGTCATGGAGGGTTTGGATCCCAATCTGCTTGAGTGAGCGTTTTTTAAATTACTGTTCTGGTTATTACCAGTTTTCTGATAAACTGACAAACAATATGTGACTTGTTCTCTGTTGACCATAGCACACCTGATGCCCCCGTGCCCGACGGAGGAACGAAGACCTCAGAGGACCAAGACGCTGCCGGCAGCAACTCTGATAGTGAATCATCTTTTAGTGACTGAAATTGCTCATTTGTCCTCAACACACAAAGTTTCCTCATCCATCGCTGTCTGCACAGCTTTAGGCCCGTAGCGAGGAAGTATGAGGTACCTGTTAAGGGCTTCGAAGGAGGTGGTGTGAATGTAGGTGCCTGAAACAGGAAATCCAAATTGAGTGACTGTAGTTTCAGTTTAAAAGAGCTGAACTGGTTCTCCTGTTTAGTCATTCAGTGACCTTTATTTTTGAAAAAAAAAAAATTTTCTCATAAATTACTTTTCAAGAGGAGGAGATCATTTTTTCCTCTTAATCATACAAGCAGCAGTCAGAAGATGACAGTAGCAAGTGTTTTAACAAAACCAAACCATATCACATAGAGGTCTTCTGTGGTAGTTGCACCACTGACTAATCACTAATGTCTAATGTCTGAAATGTTGTGTTCACACCAGCTGCAGAGAATATAGCTGGAAACCCATGAACATTCACTCTTAACAACCAGCAGGATGAGAAGGAATCAAGTTACAGTACATTAATTTAGAACTTAACATAATGTCCCAAACATTTACTCATGTTCATCTAAACCTTCTCCTTTTTCCTGTCTCTGTTTCAAAGCAAAGTTCAACTATACAGCTCGAGATTACCTCAAGTTTGTCTTTTATTTCTTATCGGCACTGAGGAGAATCTGAGGTCATGTAGCATGAAGTGAACTTTTTGGTAAAGTTGAAATATTTTAACTACTCCCCTCAGCTCACATCAGTTCTATGGAGGCTTATTACTGCCACTGAATTTTTTCCCATTGATAACTCAGACTTTCGGAACCTAATTAAATTTTTAAAAATGAAATAAAAATTGAAATTAAAATAAGTTTTTTTTTTTTTTTGAGTGGCGAAAACGAGCTTCCATAGATTTTGCCTCCGCATAAACTTTATTAATAGGAAGAACAAATATGTTGGTATTTTCAATGTTGGATTATGTTCATGTGCATTCAGGGGTAAATTAAATCTTTGGATCTTGAAACGCTTTTCTCTCTATTTTTAAAAAAAAATTGTACTGTTGTTTAATTATTTTTAAGTTAGAAGTAAATACGTAACAGTTCTAACACAAAGACTATATATCATTTACATCCTATACTATATACAGTATAGTCTTCACCATGCCTGGTGAAATGTAATAATAAAGGAAAGTCCAGTGCAGCAACTGAACTTGGATATACATCACAGTAGTGACGTGGTGTATTTTTTTTTCATTATCAAAGAGATCAGACTTGTGGCAAAAAAAAGAAAAAAACTTATCTCGGTTTTGTTATTTATCCACTCTAAATAAAAGCAGAGGTATGAACTGATCTGATCTGTGGTTTAAATGGGAAGAATTAAATGGGAAGATTCACACTTCTTACATGTGTTATACTATAAATGCTTTTTGTTTTCACTCTAAAGTGCTTAACTATCTCACCTAAGGTTTGTATTACACTCCTGAATATGACTTCCTGATTGTGCTGGCTGATGCGTTCATCAGCCAGGTGTGCTTGCATTTCGAGCTGCCCTCACGTCTGTGTTTACCCAGCAACGTGTCGTACTTGGACGAGGCTCAATGAGAAACCTATGACTGATCTCATTCATGGAACCTGTCATATCTGCATCAACTCACACAAAGGAAAAGTTGCTCTGCAGCTGCTAATCAGGCTCACTTATAATAATTTCCTCACTCTGTATGATGTATGGGTATGATTTTTTTTTTATTTTTTAAAGAGATGGAGGTGAAAAAAATGATTTTACATTACATAAATTAAATGTAGTATAAGTGTCCACACCACCTTTATTCGAGCAACAAATGTAGGTATCAGAGCGCCGTCTTTCGGAGACATCACAACATAAACACTTGCTGATTA
Source organism: Rhamphochromis longiceps (assembly GCF_057381845.1). Lineage (NCBI taxonomy): Eukaryota > Metazoa > Chordata > Actinopteri > Cichliformes > Cichlidae > Rhamphochromis > Rhamphochromis longiceps. Next base: position 28,597,003 of record NC_140573.1, on the reverse strand, counting down.
TGAGCAAAAGTGGCTAATATTTGCCATGTTATTCAGAAATGGTTTATTCTCCAATAATGGTAAGACTTGTGCAGTAATCTTTTTGATTATTGTGTAACCTTGATGGAAAAAGAGGATGCTGTTCAGACTAAAATATTCTTTATCAAGACTTTAAATCCGTACCTGCAGCACTGCCTAGTGCACTTTCATCCATTTAGTTGAATCTAATAATTTATAACAATAAAACTATTTTCTTTTTGATATTTGTTTGTTGTTTGATATTCAAATTCTTTGAAAAATGTTAATTTCCCAAAGCTGCTTAAGTTTTGATGTTTGATACAGAGAAATTAATTACTGTACTATTAAGACACTGAGTACTAATACACTCTACAGCCAGTCAGTCCAATGACATGCCTCTTGATCTTCACCTGGTTTTGTAGAGTTATGCTCTAGCTTTTGTAGGTGATGTGTGAACTGCAGTCTTTCTTGTGGTGTTTGTTGTTGGTAGGAAGTACGACTCTTCATCGTCATGTGATTCAAAGCTTGTGGGTACAAGCCTGAGAAAGAGGGGCAATCATGTCATCGCTGTCAGGGATAAGATGTCTTTTAACAGATGCTAAATTGAAGTGAGATAAGTGTGGAGTTGTACTGAAAAAACACCATGCTGGATCTGTGATTCTGCCTTAAATAAACACTCGTACACTTTTTCTTTTCTTTTTTTAAATATGTGCTTTTATTATGCATCTCAGCTGTGCATTACAATCTGTGTTGTAACTCATTTTATAAGCAAAAGTACAAAAGTAGTTCAGAAAAAACAAAAATAAAATGTTTCCCTCTTATAAAAACAGTACCTGTAGTGAAATGGTTACAACCTGTATACATCACTGCGCAGGATCCTTTTATTTTCTTTAATGTACAGTACGTTTATTCCAGCTCCACATTAACAGCTCCAGTCGAGAGCAGTTCAGCAGAAGTATGTGCCTGCTGCTCCGCTAAAACTTGACCACTTTTCTCAGTTTGCATGTCTCTCTGTCTGAGAGATTAAAGGTAATGAAACTTTCAAGTAGCCTTCTAGTTTGTTAATATCTTCCCTTGTTCCTTTTATGTAACAATCTCTAAATCACACATTTTTCTCAGAGTTTTACAGCCCTCTTCTAGTCTCCCAGTGATTTTACTTTGCTGATTTTTGGCTAAAACGGTGGCTCTTAATTTTAGATGTTTTCCTCTAAACATCTAAAAGTAAATAAATAAATTACGCCAAATTACACCAGCTGCAATGCCACAAACGTCTCACCCCACCCACCTGCTAAAATCAATATTTGGAAGATGGGTGTAGTCCAACACCCTTTAAGTATGGGGTGTCAAACATAAGGCCTGGGGCCAGAATCGGCCTGGTAAAGACTCCAATTTGCCACTCGGCAGGTCTGGAAAATGTGATGGAGTGCATAGACTTTGTACTTTTAACTGTATTCTGATATTTTTTTGAGCTTGGCAGACATACTACGCCAAAGTAATTCATAGATAAACAAGAAAATGACAGCAAGTTCCTGTTTTTTCACTGTCATCTATATAAATTCAAGCTTTTGACAGCGGACTGGACAAAGACTGTCTGGGTAATAAATTACCAAAAGCTTTTCTATGATTTTACATATTTATCATGTAATTCCACTGGTCCAGCTCATTTAAGATCAAAGTTGTCTAAAGTTTGCCATCCTTACTTTAAAGTCAGCCTGCACACCTAAAATGATCCATGACTCATACCTTACACACTTAAAAAACATATCTTTTTCTTACTAGGTACAAGATCCATACTTGGTACCAGAAACTTCTGCCTAGATTAAAACCGTACGATGTAAGGTTACAAGTGAAAAACCAGCCAGAAGCCCTATTGAATGAACCTCCAGAATTCCAGCTTTACTTTCGGTTCATATTGTATAATTCCTACTAAAAAGTAGCATAATTCCTATTACCTGTATGAAAATCTACATTTGTAGCAGCACCAGAGATGATTTGGAGTGTCTGCTAGCATGACTGAGAACGTGAACAGTATACAGTAACTCATGTCAGTCAGAAACACCATGTTGGACTTTTCATGAGGACAAATTCAAATACCGAAACCAAAACTGTGAATCTGAGCATCCACAGCAGGAGGTTTTCCTCCTTAATTTGATGTTGCAATAATGTGGTCATCCAATAAAACTGGGAATTCATAAACCTCTGCACAAAACCAACAACTAGTACACATTTACTGTCAGTCAAAGACAGGTCAGACTGCCAAGTAGCCACAGACATACTGAGTGGTCTGAGTGGTATTGTCATTTAGCCCCGAGTGCACCGATCATGTGCTTACTGTGTGATGAACTTCTCCTATGTAAAGTCAGAGCTCTCACAGAATGTGTCATGCTGGTGTGGCAACAGCAAAGTGCAAAGTAAGCAGGCAACATTAAGTACACTTGAAAATAGTTTGTGTAAAAACAATGTAATAATACAGTATTTGCATAGTTTTTCCATCTGTCACACGTGACAGACAGCCAGTTGTACTAAAATGCATAAATAGATATATTTTTAAGTATCTACTGTATTCTACCAAAATTTCAGCCAGGGGAAAATGGACAGGAATAAAGATACATACATAAAATGTAAATACTTATTTATCTTAATGTTTGTGGCCCAAAATGTTCCAAGACTAATCCTCAAGTTCTGCTTTCACCCGTAAGGTAAAGAACTGTAGGAGAATAAAAAAAGAAGAATTTTAGCAAATGAATAAATATATATTAAAAAACTATATACTATGTGTGACAGTGAGATACTGACCTTGAAATCATGAATGTATGTGAAGAAGAAGAAGACAAAGGTAAAGGCAACAATCCACTCGCATACTGCACTGGCTACATGGAAGGGATAGTCCTGCACGATGGAAACAGACGCTTAAATCAGAAAATTCTATGCATCTAATAATGATTATTATAATTTTTGGTCCATAAATGTTGGAACTTTCTGTCCAATGATGCCAAATATACTTCGACTAGTTTACTGTTAGAATACTTTTTTGCACAACTTCTCACATTTAGGCAGCGCAGATGAACAATGGACAATGGCAACGGTAAACAGTTCTCACATATTATCTGATATTGGCGTTTGAACATTATTTGCATCACCATTTGTTTTTCTCTGCTGCTTCTTTTCAGACTCTCTTAACTTCCACAAAAGGTTTCTAGTTCTTTTAGCTGACTCATGGCAGTGAGAAGTTTGTGTTATGCACACACTTCCATTTAATGCCAATAGTAAATTTACCAAAAATCATCACTGACATGTTGGGGAATGTTTGTTGGATCTATGTATTAGACCCCCCCCCCCCCCCCCCCCCCAAAAAAAACCCCCAAACATTTCCCACATTTTGACACTTTATGTCACTATTTTGACACTATACGTTTTATTCCTGATCTGTGCTGTGATCTGATGCAATGTGCTGACACACTGTGGCCTACCTTGTCATGCTTTTGTCTGTGCAGCTCCGTTTGTTTCACGTAAAATGCACAGATGACAGCTGAGTTATCCGTGAAGGAAAACACTGAGTCGATACAGGAAATGACACTAATCATAATATTCTGCAGGTCATACATTTACATATTGCCAAGAGAAAAATAAAGTCAAAAAAAAAGTTTATATATCAGGTTGTAATAAAAAGTCTGCCGGCCCTCAGCAGGGGTTAAAATTATGTAAATACAGTCTGACTTTGCTTTTATTACTTCTTATTTAGATTACTGAAACTCTTTATATGTTGGCTCTGATCAGTCTTTATTGCCTGCAAGCTTTTCGAAATGCAGCTGCTCGCCTTTTGACGGGAAAGAAACGACGTGAACACATTACACCTACACTGGCCTACTTAGACTGGTTTCCACTCCATTTCAGTATTCAGTTTAAAATTCTCTTACTTGATTTTAAGTCTCAAGGGTTTGGTGCCACACTTTTGAAACCCTGCAATCCTACCAGAGCACTGAGGCCTCTAAACCAGCTGCTCTTAAATAAGTCCTAATCCAGGCTTAAAAGCACAGGGGATAGACTCTTTTCAGTGGTGGCTCTTAATCGTTATAACAACTTGCTGTTTCACATAAGAGCTGCCCAGTCTCTCAATCATTTTAAAACCCTTGGCTGTTATTTATACTGCATATTATGTACAACTAAGGTTGTTTAAAACTTTGTCTTGGCTAATTTCAGGTGAATAGAACATAACATGATACACAGTGCTATTATTTATTTTAAAAGTCGATGTGAGGGACTAGTAAAAAAAGTTTCAGTACTACACTGCTTCTGCATTTCAGCTTAGTTTTTGTTATAAATAATATAAATAAATATAAATAAGTAAATAATGACGGTATAATACGTCACATATTATTGTTCATCTAAAGTTGTATTTAAATCATTTTCAAACCTAAGAAGGACCAGATGACTTATTTTTCTAAGTCCTGATATATGAAAGCTTCATCATCGTTATCATGATCACAAAGTTAAATCACACAGACATTTGAACACTCAAAAAGGATACTGGGTACAAATGCAACAGCAGCAAGGGAGGCGATAGCGACCCGCACACAAAACACATACTTGGAGCACCCATACGGATGGGCTTGAAATGATATAAAACACTGGAGGATAATGTACACAATGCCACAGACAAAAAACAGAATTGCTCCAATATCATGGACTATTTGCACTACTGTTTCCTGCAATCAAGAAAAAAGAAAAGAAAAGGCACCACTTGTAATTACACTGAATTAGTTGTGATGTGTTAAATGTGATTTTAATGTGAGTACATACTTGGAAAGTAGCAACAATGCACATGCCAAAACATGAGATCACACCAAGCCAAAGCGCTGCTTTGTTGAGGCGTGCGCTCACAGTAGTGGCGTCCTCCCTCAGCAATTCCACGTGCTTGTATCTGGCATAAATTGTGCCCACACCTGTGCAAAAAACACAGAGAGTCACGAGAGTGTGCAAACCTACACATTTACCCTAATCCATGAGTTGTACTTTCATTTTCTTAAAAAAGGGGAAATGTGAGAAGCATCTTTGGAAAGCATGCTTCCTCCTTAGGGAAAGCCCAGAGTTGCCTAAAAAGAGTCAGTTCACAGCGATGACACTGCAGATGTCCACACTGGAATTTCAAATACCTGCACATGCAGAAATAAAAGTCATCAGACCAAAAATGCAGCTTTCTGGGGGGCTGACACCTGTGTCGCTGAAAAGAAAAAGAAAAAGAGTAAAGACCCGTGCAGATTTTCAGTTCGGGTTAAACGTACAATACGTGGGTTGTGTGACTGTGTTTTGTACAATATTAAACATTTAGTTGCCTCTTCTTAACATAAAAGTCTTCTAATGAAAGCGAAGTGAAAGAACATTTTTCCGCTAGTCTCCTACAATAAACAGATGTGCAGGCTACACGCAGCTGGTGTTTGTTATAGCGGAAGAAACCGAAACTAAGACGTTTTCTCATGAAACGTTTTCCACGGCTCCGAATCAGGTTGAGCATGAGAGAAAGGCTGCTTTGTGTGAGCTCTTCAAATAAACTTACCTTATGTACGGGAAGATTACATCGACGTCGTGCCTGTAAATCGCGATGATATAACAAATAATGAAAGTGGCGGAAGACCAGACGACCAGGAACGCTGGCAGGACGCACAGACCTTGCTCGAACCAGTACATCTCCAGTTTTTGCGCTCAGCTTCAGGCAGACTTTCTCTCACGTATATATGCGCAGAGTAAACAGAGCCATGCGATAAGAAAAGCTGGTGTAGGAACAGGAGTGTCAGCTGCCGTCTGTGGTCTGCGAACGACAGTCACATGCAGCGGTGTGTGAGCAACAATGAACTTGGCCTCGGCCAGTAAGCAGCATATACAGTGTACAGTAACCTCTAGCCCAGAGCTACTCCCCCGTAGGGCGATCAAGCGCTTCCTTCTTCCTTTTGATCTTTGTGAAAACACACACACACACACACACACACACACACACACACACACACACACACACACACACACACACACACACACACACACACACACACAACAGCAAAATACCAAACTAATGAAGTGTCTTATAACTTAACTTCAACCGGAGGTGATACTCAGAGTTTCCACAGCAGAGTGAGCAGCAGTTCTACATTTATATGAACAGATTTGAGTTTATAGAGTGAAAAATCTGCATAACTGCCTGCGTTTGTGAAGTAAAAATAACTGTCTTTGAATTATACATTATGACTTGTTATGCGTTTTTTTTTTATTTCACAGCTGTGCAAAACTCTTGAACCGACACTCATTTCTTTGTATTTTTCCTTCTAGACTATAACTTTTTTTTTTCCCCTACACTCATTTTCAGTCCAGTCTAGCTACCTGAACATTTTCAGGGGGATATTTCTTACTTTTTTGGTTTAGTTTAGTTTTTTTGTTAGGTCACTTAACACTGAGGTATGAACGATGGGCCAGTGTTTCGTCTGCTCATAACAGACAACTTAGCAAAGAACCAAATTTAACTTGTATCTTAAGGCCCTTTTTAATCAGCAGTCTGTGGCAAAAACACATGATTTATTCCCATTTCTTTAGTCGAATCTATGAAAATTGCCAAAGATAACAAATTTGGACCTGAGTGATGCATCCGGCCCTTGAGTTGATCCATCTACTGTTGACTGAAGCCTCGTCAACTACTGTCAGGTTTTGATCCACCACGCATTAACATTTTGAAACCATTTGATTGGAAACTGTTTCATTTTCAGCATGGCAGCGAGCCCCAGAAGATTGGCCTCCTCAGAGCCTGAACCTCAACGCTCAACATTATTAAAGCAGCACGGGATTATCTTGACAGAGAACAGAAGAAAAGGCAGAAACACCCAAAGAAGACCTTTGAAGGTCCTTCAAGAGGCGTGAAGAACTATTAAAGAAATTACACCAAAGCTTGTGTTGAAGAATAAAGATGGTCATACCAAACATTGACTTTCAAGTTAATTGTATTGTGCACAGTATTTTCGTGTATGTTTGGATGTTTCAATAAATCCCTGCACATATTTCTCATTTTCATAACAAAATATAAAGAAAAGAGTGGTGGCTGGGGACTTGTTGACACTTATGTAGTTTTGTGGAGGTACTTGTCGTGATCCTTATGTCCTCTCAGGTTGCGTTCTTTCTATCTCTCTGTTGTGTACATGCATGTGTGGGAATGTTCATGATGTAACTGTACTTATGTTATACAAGTAGTAATTGTAACTGCCAGATTCCAGATTCCACACACAACTGATATGAATCTACGGTTCCAACGGTTCTCCTGCCCTTCCCTTACTGGATCATTCGGCTGCTGATCTTATCCTTGTGTGCCCACCTGCCTCTCCATTCTGGGGAAACATCCCTGTCCACTCTACACACAAAGAAATACTTACCAGCTCCCTGGCCTGTAGACAAAAAGAGTACCCTTAGATGCAGCTGTGGCTGTGAAAACTGAGAAGACGCACCTCCAGCCTCTCCTGTAAAAGCAATTACTGCTTAACTGAATCAACAACCCATGAGAACAGAACAGTTGTGAATCGCACAGTTTCAGTAAATTTCTGAACAACTGCAAATAGTGCAAAAAGCATTCAATTAAATCTTTAAATCTACATTTGAGTCTTTTCACTTTTCTTGTCCATGACACAAAGGAATGAAAAGCACTTAAAATGCCTCCTTCTATGTGTGCCGAAGAATTGGATTTACTTTCTAGTTCTTTCCCAGGAATACTCAGTTTCTATGGGGAACCACGTTGTCCTCATGCCAACATTTACAGCATAAATGACATCAGTGTAAAGCAAGTTAGGTCCGGTTGGTCTGGTAATTCGTGCTTCCTCATATTTTCTTTATATTTTATACTTTTAACTCCCTACATTGAGCAGCCAAACACATCTAGATACAAATTTAATTACTGTGTTATATAACGCGGTACTTCATTTGGTTAAAAGGACTAGATGTTACAGTCCCTGATAATGCATTGCTTTAGATGGGGAGACTCTTTAGGGACGGCTGTTATGAGGAAAGGCAGCCCAGAAACTTTGCCAGCTGCACACATCGTTGTGTGCCTCAACGTTCGCTCTTTTACCCAGGCTAATCTGCCATTTTCCTTCCTTGGTTAGGTTTAGGGATTAAAGATTGATCTAGATTATCATTTTAAATTTGGGACATATCATCAGTAGTGGACCTTGGATTCATTACGTGTTTCAGCCATTATCACTAGACACCCTCATCCAAGGAGGCCCTGCCAGGGTATAAGTAATTAATATATTTTAAGGTTCCTTTGCAGTAATTCTATTTTTAATTCTTTGTGGGAATTATCCTACGAGCATGGCGCATCTTTCTTTTGTTTGTTTTCTTCTTGGAGCGTTCAGCCTTGGTGCACAGGTCTCAGATGCTCTGTTGGCCTCAGGTCTGGACCTGATTTTTTCTAGACTCTGGGTGTCTCTCACAGTAACCACCAGCTTCTTGGTTACTTGCTTGTCTAAGGTCTTTTGTCCTCTGTTACTCAGGCTGGGAGGCTAAATGTATGCATTCGCATGTTCCCAGGGAAATATGGTTTACTGGAACCCCACCCCCCATCCACGCACACTCTCCAACAAGGAAACACTCTCTGAACCAAGAACTGGAAAACATTCCTGACTGCAAACAATTACCTCTGCATTACAATTGCACACACCTGCTGCTATATATTTTTTAGTATTTCTTTTAGCACTATTTATATTATTATATTACTATTACTGCTGCTATAGTCTTATGCTGCATTAAAACAAAAACCCCTACCAACCACAACCTGGGACTACCTCAAGTAGACTAGTATACTATTTTCCAGGGAACACTGTTGGAACACTTTATTTTTATTTATTTTTAGGTCTTGTCTATCCTGTTACCTATTTAATATTACCTTATTGTTAGGGTTGTTTTTGTTGTGCATCTGCACTTTATTGTTGTCAATGTCTACGCATTGTCACGGACCGCCGGGGCAGACCGTGTGGAGAGTGCGTGGAGGACTCAGGTGCAGACACGAGTGACACGGGAGTAAACTTTAAACAAAAGCGAGCCTTTTATTGTGGCTGGTAACGCAAGAGAAACAAACAAGAATAAGGGCAGCTCAAAAGCAATAACTAAACAGAAACCTAAACTGGGAATGAACTAAGGTAAGGCTATGAATACAACAGACCGGGCATGGAAACATGGAGGGTGGGAACACAGACGACGCGACGCAGACTACATGAAACACAGAGACTAAATACACATGAGGAATGATCAGGGGAAGTGGCCACACATGGGAACGCAGCTGACACACATGAACTTAACGACAGGACAGGAGGAGTGAAACTGAATACACAGACAGTGAATGCAGGCCTTCAAAGTAAAACAGGAAACATGAGACATGAACCGGGGAGACGTAGTACAGGGGGAGGTGACATAACTGACAGCATGAACTTGACAGTACAAGACACACAGACATAAACACACGAAGGGCAAGGGAGACGTAATGCAAGGGTGGTATATACAGATGGCTGGACTAACTTAATGAACCTAAACAATCAATAAACATCAAAATAGACTAAACACAAAACACTGGGTCGCACGACCCAGGACCATGACACGCATGGGACAGTGTGAATTTCAATTCCTTTGTATGGCAAGTACATTTGAAGAAATTGACAAATAAAGTTTTCTATTCTATTTCTATTCTATTCTATTTGCAGCATCTAGCATGACACCTACAGGTGAGGTATAAAAAGGGCACCTGCGTAACCTCCATGCTAGTAGTCAAATAATTTCAAGTGTACCAATATAGTACATTTGTATCTGATACATTCCTTTAGTGCAATTTTAATAATAATATGAGGCTGACACCGAATTTAAAGGAACACACGAGACTGTCTTGTGGGAACCACTGCTACTTTTTACGTTTCTCAGTAGCTACTCCTGCAACAACCTGTGATGTGCTGTGTCCCTGCCACGAAGACCATCATTTGACTCGCTTTGCATCGTCCTTACTCGTCACGGGACTCTGGAGAATTCTCTTGACCACATGTGGTTTCCACAATTCATTTCCTTCTAACCCGTAACTGTCAGAAAATCCCTACTTCCTGTCTCCCGTTTGTCGTGTTGTTCTCAAACTCCAGCCTCTGTCATTGTTGCATTGTTTTACATTACAGTGGAATCTTGTATTATGGTAATAATAATAATGATGATGATGATGATGATGTGGTTTGACTTTCATCAGACAGAATAGAGGAAAGGGAGAAATGACTGAAACGCAGCAGAGATTCCTCCAAAGAAGCTGACATTCTGGTTTCAGGAGTTGCACAATACAGTGTTATGAAGAAACTTTTATTTTCATTTTTACTGTAAGTGGTGGCATGAACAGCAATACAGTCATGAGACTTTTCAATCATATGACAGTATGACATAAAGACAATAATAAAATGACATTATTCAGTTGTTCAGTGATGATGATCAAGGACAAACTGAATTTATTTGAACAACTGAAAAACACGAAAAACTTAATTCTAGTGCATTTTAGTAAAAAAAAGATAAGCTTTCATGTATTCTGTATTTGGTGGATGTTAAGTGAAATCATTTGAGCATTTTTAAACTTTAATTTGAATAATTATGGCATAAAAAATCCATCCAGTATTTCTATTAGATTATTAGAGTATTTTATGAGGTCAAAAAATAACTAGTATTACAGAAATGTTCAACTTCTGTAAGTACTGTATGTTCATTTCACACTGTACTTGGTTTTGGGCTCCTTTACCATGAATTACAGCAGCCTAAGCTGGAGGTGATCAGGTTGTAGTACTGCTAATGTATTACTGATAACCAGGTTGGGTTTTTTTCTAATTGTCTCTTTTGGGCTTTCTAGTCTTTGTTAGACAGATTAGTGAAGAAGAGACAAGAAAGCGCACAGCAAAGACCCTCAGGTCAGAGTCCAACCTGGGCAGCTGCATATCTTCGTTGGCTCGGTCACTGAGCCAAACTGGTAACCGCCTTCAGCTCTTTTCGGTCGAGTGTTTCTTATCTTCCTCGTGATGATGTCTCATATTTGGAGATTCTCTGTGGTGTTCTGATTAGGTGAGTTGGCTGGTCCATTAAGCACAGCAATAACGTGGCCAGCAAATCATTTGGTTGTAGCTTTGGCACTGTGGGCAGCTGCTAAAGAAATCAGCCTGTCAGCAGGTGGAAGCTGACATGCTCTAAAATCTCTTGGTAGAAGCTAAGTTGACTTTGGACTAACCACCACAAACACCAGCAGATGCCATGCACCCAGAAACTTCTCACACCTTGGAGTCTGTGTCTCTCCACTCCTCCATCAGCCTCCAGGATCTTGAGTTCCAAATGAAATGCAAAATTTACCTTTATTTTAAAAGTTTCTGTTTCTCTCTTCAGTCCAGGTAAGACTCTTCTGACACCGTATCTGGTTCAGGAGTGCTTGCTACTAGGACACAACAGTTGGTAGTTATTAATGCTCTGACACCAGCCTTAGTCCACTCCCCATGAAGTCCTGAGTAACATGAGTAATTCATTCAAATTGACTTTTGTCTCACGAAAGTTGATTTGAGCCTCTCTAGCCAGCGGATACCGCTGTTGCTTTTGCCTTCCAGTCAGCTTTCCACTAATATGCATTGTTAGAGCACTCTGTGAACAGCCAGTCTTTCCACCAACGACCTGCTGTGGCTCACTTGCCCCTCCTTGTGGAGGGTGTTGATTATCGTCATCTGGACGATTGTGATTGTGGATGAATTTACTGAACAAAGGACATGCTGTATTTATGCCTTTTGAATCCCAATCCACTTACATTGAAAATGAATTGATAAAGAAAATAATGCGATTATTAATTAATGTTAATTAATAATTATAACTAAGTGAACTACTGTATTTCTGGTTTTCATGAGTCATAATCATCTAAATTAGAAGAACAAAATTCTTATAACTTTTCACTTTATGTGTAATTAATATAGATTATATGTAAATTTACCTGTTTGAAGTACATTTAAGAAAAAAAAAAATCACCAGACTACTGTCGTTTAACACTATGTCAACAGCTACATGCAGGGTAAAGTTTGATTACGCGGCACAGAGTGGACATGCTACTGATTACATCTAACTTTAAAAAAAAAGAAGCACAAAAACTATTCAGTTTAAAGGTTTGTACCACGTGTTTGGTGAGCACAATTTTGCCAGTCACCACACCCTTTTCTGATCGTGTGTTTCAGCAGATGGAGGGCTTATTTACTACTTGTATTCTTACAAATAAAATCATAAAAACACAGGACTTTTATTTAAATTGAATTTACAGGACGCTGGAGAGCTTTGCTGCATTACAGTATGTTGAATGTTGTTGACATTCCCACAGTAGAAATACACAAATTAGCACATTTTTAAAAATGACCTTAAATCAAGAATTTGGGAATTTGATCTTCCAAATTTCTTGGAGGAGAACCCTCAGACCCATTTTTATTCATATTTTTAGACTTTGGCAAAGTGGTGCCATATTGGATAACTTGTATTTACGCACAGTTATTTGAACAGATGATCTTGCACTGCAGTTGTTCAGAAATGTTCCATTAAGCTCCTGAAATGACATTTCCAAAGCCCCAAACTCAAGGGAGAAATATAATATATATAATATTATAATATACCCCTTTTGTACAATACTAGCAAAACCCCCCAGATAAAAACTACCCTGCACTTTTCATTATAGAATGAAAGTTGCACTTTCAGCATTAGCTCATTGTTTTTGAATTCCTGTCCTTTCTATACACTTATTTTAATAATTAGACTGCAATATGATACATTTTTGTCCAGCAGAAAACTGCTTCCATTTCTTGTGTCCATTTTAGGAGGAATACAAGTTACAGTCTAAGGAAGATGCATATTAAAACTACATATATTGTCATTGTTTTTGTTTACACAGACCCAGTGGTGAAGACAGCAGGTGAAAAATGTGAAGTAAATGTAAAATGAAGTTTTTGGAGTGAAAATAAAGAAACAACAGTTCTGATGCAGTTCCACTGATGAAAGACACTATTATTTAAGTCAACCTCAGTATTGATGCTTTTTATAAATGGTAAAATGGTAAATGGCCTGTATTTGTATAGCGCTTTATGTGGTCCCTATGGACCCCAAAGCACTTTATACTACATTCAGTCCTCCACCCATTCACACACACATTCACACACTGGTGATGGCAAGCTACATTGTAGCCACAGCTGCCCTGGGGCGCACTGATTCAGTAATTCATAAAAAGTTGTGAATATAATATAATATAATATAATATAATATAATATAATATAATATAATATAATATAATATAATATAATACATTTGAAATGTATAAAATGTATTAGGGACAATTGGCATACCGCGAGTTACTCAGTGAGAGAAGGCCGTGAAGGCACCATGCATTCTGCTCCTCGCCGCCAGAGGGCAACAATGAGCTTAAGAGGTGGTGATGGCAGCCGTGCGCGTGCTGCTTCATCAGCGCTGAGGAAGAGTCACAAGCCCGGTTGTCATGTGTCTTGCTCTGTGGCAGGCAGTCAGCTGACAAATCCGGCTCCTGTGTGATGTTTACTTTCTGTTTTCAGCGCGTTTATCTGCGTTTTTTCTGAATGAATGCGGCGCTATGCTTCGCCCAGGAGGACCATGGTAGTCGTGAACTCGGTGTTGAAGCTGGTGCAGAGGCAGACGTACACCTGTCTGTCCCACCGATACGGGCTGTACCTCTGCTTCGGGGGGATCGTGCTCATGATTGTTTCCGCCTTTCAGTTTGGGGAGGTGAGGTTTCTTCTCTTGTTTCAGCTCCTGTCTCTTACAGACAGCCGCTTCTGCTGTCGAGTTAGCTAGCATTTACTTTCTCCTAACAGCTGTTTTCAGCACACCACCTTCCCACCAGAGTCCACTAAAAATTGCTTGTTTGAGCAGATCTTCCTGAAAGTAAACAGAAATGTATTGCATGTCTTTAAACGACACGTCTCCCCAGACTGCCTCTGTTCTGTGTGTATTCTCCATTAAAACCACTACTGTAGCTCTATTTTAATTAAACTGCCTGCCCCTTTTTTTCAGATGTAGTTTAGATTTAGTTACACCAACTGCTACTTGATTTACGTGGAATATCAGATACTAAATCTCCCAAAAATGATTCAGCACTGTAGTGTGCGTGTGATTTTAAAATCGTGAACTACACGGCGTGTTCTTCTGTCCATGCAGGTGGTGGTGGAGTGGAGTAGGGACCAGTATCATGTGCTGTTTGACTCCTACAGAGACAACGTGGGTGGGAAATCATTCCAAAGCAGGTAAAAGAAACCAACCTTGAGCTCATTTCATAGATACATTTTGTGTCTTAGAGGAAATCTATCTTAAGGCATTAGGAACTAGAAATCGTAAAAATCTCAAAGCACATTGCACATTTTCTAATCCTAGCAGACAAGAAATGTGAAAGAACCAGACAGGGTTTAGCCATGCATGGATAAAAGTTAATTTACAGAGAAGTGTGTGCTGGGGAGGAAAACGGGGTTGTGGATTTGCAGTTTAAGCGCTGTCTGTTGAATTATGTGTGTGTTTGATTTATTATTTATTTTGGGGTTGTTGTTTTTTTTTGTTTTTTGCAGGCTTTGTCTGCCCATGCCTATTGATGTGGTGTACACATGGGTGAATGGCACAGACATGGCGCTGCTGAGGGAATTGAAGGCAGTCAAAGAGCAACTGGAGGAAGAACAAAAAGCTCAGAGGTAGCTTTATCTCCTAAAGTTCCCAAATACAGTAAAACTCAGCACGAAGGTCAGAGCATCATCAGCTGACATTGATTGGCTTGCTGATGCATGGGAAAAAAAGGGAATTGTGTGATTTTTATCCACCTCTGAAATGTCATCTGGTGTTAAAATAGACTGCAACAGCCCAATAAAATATAAATGCACTGTTCGTTTACACACAGGGAACGCCTGGGGAGAAACACAAGCGAGACAACTGAAGTGCCAAAAGACAGGTGAGTGTGATGATGGTGTACACAGTGGGTGTGTGATCTGTGAAGTTAAATAAGATGAAGTCTTATTTGTTTAGCAGTTCGTTATTTGGAGTACATATTTAGGGCGTGTGTGTAACAATTATGTGGCGACACAGTAGTGCGGGGGTTGGGACTGTTTCCTCACAGCACCTCCAGTTGTGCATGTTAGGTTAACTGTTTATTCTAAACTGACTGCTGAATGTGAGAGTGATTGCATGTTTGTGTAAAAATAATATGCAAGTTCAGGATTTAGATAAAGTGCTTGTGCTCAGTGTTTGTTGCAACACAGTCCACAAGAGTCTAATGCAATGAGAGATATGGAGAAGAAAATCTGGGAAGCTGGTAGCTGTTCTTGTGGACTTTGCCCTGTGTCCCCCACCTCGGAGGAAAATATAAGTTTTTAGTTTGTTTTGGGAACTTCTGGTGCAGCTAATGAACATTGAAGCCTAGCCTTCCTCTTCTGTGTGTTGGTCTGTGATTACAAATAGAAAAATAAATAAAAATGCACATACACACCTTAAGACACCTGCTGTTTTATGCTGGTTCTACACTATATTGCCAAAAGTGTTCTCTTGTCTCTTGTTTACACAGATTGAGTGACAGCCCATTCTTAATCCATAGGGTTTAATATGATCTCAGCCCACACTTTGCAGCTAAAACAGCTTCAGCACTTCAGAAGGCTTTCCACAAGGTTTAGGAGTGTGTTTATGGGAATTTTGGACCATTTTTCTAGAGGTGCATCTGTGAGTCAGACACCGATGTTGGACGGGAGGCTGCCTGCACTCCAATTCATCCCAGAAGTGTTCTGTCGGGTTGAAACCAGGACTCTGTGCAGGTCTATGTCTTTATCAGCTTTGCTTTGTGCACTGGTCTGCAGTCATGTTGGAGCATGAAGGGGCCATCCCCAAACTGTTCTCACAAAGTTCGGAGCATGAAATTGTCCAAAATGTCTTGGTGTGCTGAAACATTAAGTTTGTCCTTCACTGGAACTAAGGGGTTGAGCCCAACTCCTGAAAAAAACAAAAACCACACCTTAATCCCCCTCCACCAAACTTTACTTTTAACACAGTGCTTTTGTGTTTATCTATGCAGTCTAATGCAGCTAAGTACCACAGTTCTGCATCATACTGCTCGTCTGTTAACTTACAGAGAGGTTAAAAACAGGTTGCGTTAGTGTGGGTACATGGTGTGTTGAGTTTATTCTCAGACTTGTAGGTGTTGTGAAAAACCTGCTAAATGACTGTTAAAGTCGCAATGCAGTGGCATTGTGTGAACACCGAGGCTGATGTTGAAACAGGAAACACTGGTGGGTTGCACCACACAGAGGGTGTCAACTGATGGGATACCAGTTAGAGAAAAGCAGTTATTATTTTATTAACCAGAATGTTTACCATTGTTTACCATTTAAAGTTTACCATTGTTTTACTTAGCACTGTGATAATTGGCTTTGTTTGGCTTTTATTTAAGAAAAGGGGTGGTACAAAATTTTTTAAATCTTTTTTTTTAATAAAAACGTAAATGCATAATGATATAGAAGTGTACATAGAGGTTTTGAAGAAACAGTATTTTATTATTTTATGTTTTCCTCTTGCTTAAATGATATCAGTGCACTGAACATCTCTTTGGATATTTCCTGTTTCTGCTCAACGCTAAAATGTTGGTAGGAAAAAAACCAGCCCCGTCTTTCTTCTTCCTCCTTATTGTTGACTTTTAACCACAGATACGCGAGGTGCTCAGTGCAACATTTTCATGTCTGCTAAATGCGTAAACTTCATCAATTTTATGCATATGTTTTAAACCACAGTGCAAAGGAAGTAGCTCTCTGAGTGAGTGCACAGGTGTAGATGTGCTTATTAAAGGATTATTTATTTATTATTACCCCTTTTTCTGGCCATTTGTTTGCAGTGTTAAGCCTGAATGCCTGCTGTCCCATTGCATCATCGCGCCCATGCTGGCCCTGGATCCCGCTCTGCCGGCCAACATTACGCTCAAAGAGCTGCCATCCCTCTCTCCCTCCTTCTCCGCTGCCAAAGAGCTGCTGCTCATGAACAAACCCTTCCACCAGCCTACCAGCTTCTCCTTGGTCGTCTTTAACTCGCAAGCTGAAGGTAAAGAAACAAAGAGGATCAGTAAAGGATGCTCTTTGAATGACTTCAGTCAGCCGACTGCGGGTGGAAGTGTAGTAGCTGAGCCTAGCGGGCAGTTCGTCACTACAAAACATGTTATTTTTAACTAATGACGTCAGTGATCAATACAGCCGCTGCAGCTGCCAGCAACAGTTTGATCTGCAAAGATGACAGCGGCCAGGATTGAATTATTCATATTCATGCAAGAGCGCTGACGTCCACCCTCTGTGGACAGTGCTAATAGTGTGACACACCGTACAGCATGAAGAGAGACAACACCAGTGGGAGAGCCTAGTTAACAAATAGTGTGTATAAGTGGACGGATTAAGAGATTTTTCTCATTCTATTTTAGTTTTTCTTCTTTATGTTTTACTTGTTCTCCCGACTCATTCAGGCTGTTTTTACCTTACATAGTTCATCGCACCCTTCTGGATCACTTTAGGCGCCCACACACACACACACACACACACACACACACACACACACACACACACACACACACACACACACACACATTCATTTCAAAGAGGGCGGAGCTGTAAGTGTATACTTTTGTGTGCTTGAAGACATGAAACTATAGCAGGAGTTTAAATTTAATGATAGCGATAACATTAGTGTGGAAGCCAGATTAAATAATCAAGATCGTTGTGCACTGGCATAACACTTGTATTCAGTGCAGTTTCTAACACTAAAACCAGAATTTTGCATTCAGCTTTTGAGGAAACAACTGTGACATAATTCATCTCTAAAATGATGACATTCATCAGTTTTTGTAAAATAATTTAGGGTTTCATTTGCTGACAGGAAACTATTCAGACACAGCATTTAGCAGGCAGTTTGTTTAGTTTGTTGACGTAGCCCACACTTTCCCAGAGTTTGTTCCACTTTGTTTTGCACTTCATGCACGCCTGTCAAAGATCGAACTATGGAAACCTGAAGGTGTGTGTCTGCTGCTCACCATTCGTTCATTGCTCCCTGCAGCCATTAAAGCGTATACAGATGTGTCTAAAGAAGATCAGAAATTCTCTGTGTCCAGATGTTACCTGGTAAGTTTACATCTGTTTTAGCACTTTTTAAGAATTTTGCATTTATTCTCTTTGTGCATGTAATTAATTCTGTTAGCTTTTCCATTTATAAGAGAAGGCAATAAAACACCAAAAGGCTTTTATTTTGAACCTTTGTTGTTGTGTGTCACACAGACAACGGATAAAGAGGCTCCGGGTCTGACCCGCATGCAGACTCTGGCGTATCTGAGCGGCTTCCCTGCGTCCTTCAAGGAGACGGAGAGGTTGCGAGCCAAACTTCCATCTGTCATAACCAGCAAAATCAAACAGGTACCAAAAGTCATTCCTTCTGCTCATTAAATAAAAAATCTTCTACACCACCTTGCTAGAGCATGAAAATAAGGATGTTTTAAAGTTGGTTTTAAAACAGCAGATGGCAGAGTTGCACTTTGGTGAACGTGCAGCAGACGCTGTCACTTTATGTAATTGTATTTCCTACTTTCAAACACTGTATTATTTCCTCCCAATTCCTTGCATTAATTCTTCTTCATCTTATCCCTTATGTGAAATAGTGACATCAGAGCGATGCTAAAGGATGTTTGTATATCACCATCTCAATTACACCAGAGTAGAGAACTATAAGATACTCTCTGATCTTTTTTTTTAAAGCATAGCACCAAATTCTAAGAATAGTTTAATCGCAGAAGTCAAATCCTCCTTGAAGAGGAGATTGCACCTTCCTGCTAAACCTGCGTTTCTCTATTTTAATCGGTGACGTTGTGTTGTGGATAAAGGGCCTCTGTTTAGCTCAGTGTTGTGCTTGTGTATCTAATAATTTTCTCTAATCAGAACTCTGCTTTATATTTTGAGACAGAGGAATGCCACTAACAGGTTGGGATTACTCAGAAATAACCAAGGAAAACAAACCAGGCCAGGGCTGAGTGACCCTGTAGCTCCAGCCGACAGGCTGCAGGACAGGCCTGAGTCTTCTGATAATGCCCTCATGTGGCTGATGAGCACTAATGGGTGATGCATTAGATAAGGTCTTTCATAACTGCCTTTGTTTTTAATAAGAATTCAAAACAAATGTGTTATCAGAAAGTCTTACAGTGTCAGAGGACATTAAAGCAAACCGATAACTTCCAAAAATCCTTAGTATAGAAATTAGTATTTTTAATTGAAGCAGTTAAATAAATTAAATGAACTATTTTTATATTAATATATTTCACAATTTCACAACAGGGTACCCATCTTCTGATGATCACAAAGCTCAAATCATCCCAAACTGGTTTCTTGAATGTGACAGTATGCTCACTGTACTCATATAAGCACCTTTGAGATGTGGTAGAACGGGACATGATTACAGATGTGCAGCCGATAAATCTGCTGTTTGATAGTATCGTGCCAATATGCACCAAAATCTCTGAGCAATGTTTCCAGGACTCTGTTGAATCTGTGTCATGACAGTTTGACAGTTCTTAAGGCAAAAGTTGGTCCCACCTGGTATTAGACAGGTACCTGATAAGGACTACACTAATAATGAGCTATAACATGTAGGTTAACTGCATTTAATCTAACTCATCATTATCCAACCCAGCTGTCCCGTCATTCCTTCCATTCGTCTCCAAGTCTGCCACCGTCTTGCCTGGCAGGTCATGTGATAATAACTAGTGGTATTCAGGCTGTAACCTTAGCTGTCCATGCAGGGGTTAACATTAGAGCAACTGTTTTCAGTGGCGCATTGCCAGCCAGCAGGCCAAAAGGTCACCAGGATTTTTCTGACCTCATCTGCACTCTTAAACACATCCTTGCATCTCAACCACACAGGAAAGATGATGGAAATAGTGTGTGTGTGATTGGTGTTTAGTGGTGGAGGGATTCTAGGTACACAGGCCACCACACAATGCTCAGTTTGGATTTCAGCATATTTCCAGGTGCTTCTTGGCCGGTTCTGTGAAAGAGGGATGATGTGCATAGTGTGGAGGGAGCGGCTGAGCGCTGAGGGGTGGCTGGTATTTATAGCTGGTGTTAGACCGACGACTATAGTGATGAAAGCTGGACCACAGCCCCGATCATCTGCCTGTGCTGTTGCCTGTCAGGTCCTGCCCACTGTGTTTGTGTACAAGTCTGCTGATGTGATTGTATTAGCGTGCGTTTTGATCTGTAGAAGTGTGTGATTGTCCACGTGGTGTGCTGTCTGCTCCATGAAGTGAGGTTACATACAGTATGTTCACAGAAATACAGAGCAAATAAGACAGTCACAAAAATGTTGAATTTCTAAGACAAAGTAAACCGTTTGTACGTGCTTGGCCAGGACATCCTTGTAAAAGAGATTTTATGATCTTGATGGATAATTTTTTTTCCTGGTTAAATACATATGAAATTAATATACAGATGTATAATATATCAGCCAACTGTCATCTGAATGTGATAGAAAGTTTGAGCTGTGTTTGCTTTTATTACCAAGCAGTCTGACTAGGATTTAAACAACTATAAACACAGAGAAATGCCTTCGGTCACTCAGGCTAAATCAGTTTTCACAACTTCCTTGTTTCATTGACAGAAAGAATCCAGAACCCAGAACTTGAGCTATAGAAAATTTCAAAGTAAAAGTTGTGCCTCAGAACTGTAGCCAACATATTTTTGAAGGTGATCCTTTTACTTTGAAAGCAAAAGGATGTCACATTTTTCACAGGTTTCCTAAACCTTGGACAGTGTTTGTAGACTAAGTCCATCACTTCAATTCAAACTACGACAACAGAAATATGCTAGTGACCGATACAATGACAGCGTAGTTTTCCTTGACGACAGCTGGTTGCAATGTGCCCAGTCTGTAGACCTGGTGTAACCAATGTTTTTCCCAGCAACTGTTGTCAGTCTCCAACAATCACTCATAGACACTTGCAAAATACAAATTTTTCCCTAATAATCAGTGGTTGCCAGATGGTTGCAGATCAGTCTCTAGGCCTGTCTGTCTTGGGTCTTATTCAGTTTGAATCACAGTTGTCACAGGTTTGTGGACTGAAATTGCGATGCCAATGTAGCGGTCATCTTTTAGAGCTAAGACTGATTGTGATATGGGTTGAATGCTAGCAACCCTTCAGCAAGGACTGTATAGATCAGGGGTCCCCAATCCCAGTCCACAGGGCTGGTGTCCCTGCAGGTCTTAGATGTGTCCTTGATCCATCACAGCTGATTTAAATGGATAAATTACCTTCTCAACATGTCTTGAAGTTCTCCAGAGGCCTGGTAATGAACTAATCATGTGATTCAGGTGTGTTGACCCAGGGTGAGATCTAAAACCTGTAGGGACACCGGCCCTCGTGGACTGGGATTGGGGACCCCTGGTATAGATTCTTGACACAGCGACTGGCAGATAGATGCTAACTGGTATTTCTATAGCAAATCACAAAAACAGCTGCCTCATGGCGCTTTATCTTGTAAGATTGAGACCCTACAATAATATAGAACAAACCCCAACAATGAAACAACCTCCTTTAAGGAAGCACATGGCGAGAGTGGGAAGGAAAAACTCCCTTTTAAAAGGAAGAAACCTCCGGCAGAAGCAGGCTCATACTTGTGTGCTTCAGTGACCCACAAAGAGAAGGACGATGCAGATCGAGCTGCATGCTGCTGCAACATCCCAGTCCATCTGCTTGAAAAGATCACTCGGCACTGGGTTAATTACTTTATCCACATTGTCAACTTATTTTTCTAGTTACATTGTCCACAGTCCCTGCAGTGACACACGGCCCACAGTGATGAGGGTTTATTATGTGTTGAGAGTATAATACACACGGGACATGTTAATACTGTGGTGTGGAATAACTCGCGCAGCCGCCTGAAGCAGATGAGCTGATGAAATTAAATTTCACGACAACCATTCCCCCTCTACTTCAAAACAAGGAAACCTATCCATATATTTAGTGCCTTTTCTTTTTTCTTTTTTTTTTTTGACAGTCTGTGTTCTCCCAAAATTAAGACAGGAAGTGGTCACATGCAATGACAAGAAAATTGAGGATTTTTCCACCTCTGGGTTAGCCGTTGTTAGCTGTGGAACCAGTTTGGTTTCATGTGTCAAGCATGCTGCTGTAAGCGGACGCTGCTGAACATAGCTCGACTGTTTATGATGAGAAATGTTACAGCAAGACGAAGCAGTTACTGTATGGGATAGCGCTTAATCCTGAAACCCAGTAACAGTAGCACAAGAAATCATTAAATCACTGAACTGATATTAAAGAAGGATTATGATGTAATATGTTTTGTGTTTGCTTACATTAGTTTTTGTTTTTCAGCTTTATTGACAGATACAATGAAATGAAAAAATATGAAGATTTCCAGCAGTCCTTAAACCAAATGTCCTTATAACCAAATATTGTTGTTCATAATTTACTTAAATTAAAAATGAATGTACAAAATGTTCTTATGACAAGTATCTATAGGTCAAATTACCAAAGTTTGGTTATTTTTTATATTGATTATGATGCATTAGATAAAAAGGTTTGTGGGTATAAATTTACACTTCTTTGGAAAGCGTGCGTCTGTGTAAAGCTGCCACACACCTCTGCTTTGTGTGTATGTGCCAGTGCATTATCATGACTATAAAGAGTGCAACCTGATCTGTGCCTTGTTGTCTCCGGGCTGCGTCCCGCTGGGTTTATAAGTCCCAGCTAATCCGCCTCACCTAAAAACAGGAGCAGAGGAAAAAAAGCGGACGAGTGGAGGCAGAACACGATCTCGTGTGAAGGGACTCAAGAAGTTTTTCCTGTAAAGTAAAATACTCGATTACTTGCTGTTAGCAATATTTTACTATTGCAGCTCATTTTGACTATTATACAGCGCTTAAAGAATTTATTAGCTCACCTTTCAGAAACACAAGAAAATACAAATATCCAAAATATTTGTATTTTGTTGTGTAAGACAAAAAAAGTGTTGTTATTTGTTAGATAAATAAGAAAACTTAATAAGTTTGACCTGGCACACTGGACTTCTCTAAAAAGTCAGAAATTAACCAAACATAACATTTAAACCCTAAAACAAATGGTTTTTGTTCAGGAATGCAAGTAAATACTCAAACAGTTTTAGAGTAAAGTACTTGTGGACACTGGTGGATTTATCAGTGCAGAACCATAAAAGAAATATTTTGGTAAATATCAGCACTGTTAATCTTAGGGAAGCTGTCGCATAAAGCTTCCACTGTATCTTGGTCTAATAAATTTATTAAGCATTGCATATTTATATCTCAAGTTTTTTGCAGTATTTTTATATGGAGTTTATTTGTATATAAACATCCTTACCCTGTAATGCCTGTGCCATGAAGAAAACTTAAAAATTCAAAGTATTTAAAAAAACAGACAAATTCAAAAAAATAAGAAATAAAGTCTTTATTTGCATAAGAAAGTTTTAATTTGTATGATTTTTGTTGAATACAGGAATATTGAGAATTTATTGCTCACAGTTTGTTTATTTTAAGCAAACATATACAGTGGTAAAAATGACTAAAAAGTGTTAAAGGATTAAGAATATTGTTCTTTAATGGCTAAAGTGGTCAGAAAATGATGCAGAGTGAAAAAGGTGCAATATTTTACTTAAAAAAAAAAAAAAAAAAATGAAGCAGCTGAAAGTTTTTTGCTGTTCATGTTGTGGAGGCGTTTTTTAATGTTTGAGAGAGTAGACAAAAGGTTTTTAATATCCAAGGCTGGGGGCTCACACACTCGCACGCACACGCACGCACGCACGCACGCACACAAACACACACAGAGGGCTTTGATGCTACACATAACTCCTCTGAGATCAGACAGAGTCATATTCATGTGACCCTGCTGGAGAAGATGACATCACAGAACTTTCCGAACTCTCACCTCTTTATACGCACGCACGCACGTGTATCTATGACTTCAGAGGACCTTTACTGTGACTAGCTTATCTCTCTATCAGCTAACTTTAACTGTAACTACTGCTTGCCTAACCTTTTGAGGAACTGCTTTTGTCTCCATGGAAAGACTTAGTCAACTGTTTTTTCCAGTCATTTTTGTCAGCCTCATTTATCGCCGTCTTTCAGAATTTTCCCTCTCCTAGTCTCTGCTATAAGCTGCTGCTTTAAATTGAAATCTTTCTCACTGTTGCATATGGAGAGTTTTGATTTTCGGCTTTATCGGGGAGCATTTTTAAGTTGGTAACTCTGTCCAACTAGAGGTTTAGTGCTTTTAGGTTTTAGAAGGAGAATTAAGCCTTATGTAAAATGCTTGTTTTTACTTTTTGTGGATTAATAAAATAATAATAAGCCTATAAACATGTCAACAGCTCTGTGAATTGCAGCTTCAGTCCACTGAGTAATATTTTATGAAAGTTTACCACCATTAACAGCTGTCTTTAGTGCTCTAAATCTGTAGGTTTAGCATGCTTGGCACTAAACAGAAGCTACAGCTGAAGATGGTAAACAGGTTTTTAGTCCAAAAGTGTAATTTCAACCAACTTGATAAGTGACATTTGAATAGTCAGAAATGACAAAGTTGATAGACGATGTGTACCAAATGTGACTGCAGATTTGTATTTAAACACCAAAAAATGTAGCCCCCTGGTGGCCGTAAGACAGAACAACATTAAAAGGTATTGTGTGAATTGCAGGATCAAAAGTAGAGCCTAAACATTAGTATATCTTTATCCTTTATCCTCTGCTTCATTTATTTTTACCAGGTCAAGTAACTTATTAAAATGCTACTGCAAACCACTGGACTATTCTTCCAAGCAATTAACACTGTAATTGAAATGTGTTTATTTGTCCCTCAGTTTGAGTTGTACTCAGAAGCCAGCATCGCCCTGCTCCACCTCAACACGCAACAGGATTTCACTGACTTGACTCAGCAGGCCAAGAAGAACCTGACACTGGATGGGAAAGAGTTAACCATCAGTCCTGCATACTTGTTCTGGGACCTCACTGCTATTTCACAGGTAGAGTCTTCTTTTTTTTAATCCTTTAATAATTGGCATTTGGTTTATTTATTTATTTTTTACACAGTATTGCAAGATGTGTGCGGTAGGCACTATATATAAGATATATAAGATGTTAAGAAAGAAGTGTTGTGTGTTTGCCCTCCAGTCTAAACAGGATGAAGATGTATCAGCCAGTCGATTCGAGGACAACGAGGAGCTTCGTTATTCGCTGCGCTCTATTGAGAGACACGCCCCCTGGGTGCGACACATCTTCATCGTCACCAATGGGCAAATTCCCTCCTGGCTCAACTTGGATAACCCCAGAGTTTCAGTTATTACACATCAGGTAAAACTTGAGCCTCAACTTCTACAACAATAAAGGTCCGGCTGGAATACAGAAGCTATGCTTTTATTCATAGTTTATTGTGTAAATTAGCTAACTGCTCCTTTTGGATTTCCAGGATATCTTCTCGAACCACAGCCACCTTCCCACTTTCAGCTCACCTGCTATAGAGACCCACATCCATCGTATTCCTGGGCTCTCCCAGAAATTTATTTACCTCAATGATGATGTGATGTTTGGCAAAGATGTGTGGCCTGATGACTTCTACAGCCACTCAAAAGGACAGAAGGTGCGAACACAACATGAAAAGTGCTCACAGTGAAGTTTGCCCTGAAATATGAGCCACAGTTTCATTTTTTAAATACTGAAAACTGGCTTTATTTTGCTCAATTCCCTGCAGGTATACCTCACCTGGCCGGTTCCTAACTGTGCAGAAGGCTGCCCAGGATCCTGGATCAAAGATGGGTACTGTGACAAGGCCTGCAACAACTCAGCTTGTGACTGGGATGGAGGAGACTGCCTGGGTAAAGATATCAACACCGTTGCGTCTTTTTTGTAAATGGGCATGTTTGTGCTGTGTATATTAAATTTTTTAATCCTTCTCTAAAAGGTGCAGCAGGGAGCAGTCGATTCCCTGGTGGGGTCGGTCCCGGTGGGGCTGGAGGGGCCGGGGGACAGGTGTGGCAGTTTGCAGGTGGTCTAGGAGGCATAGCGGGGACATCCTACTGCAATCAAGGCTGTGCCAACTCCTGGCTGGCTGACAAGTTCTGTGACCAGGCCTGTAATGTACTTTCCTGTGGCTTTGATGTGGGAGACTGTGGCCAAGGTATGTTTAAAGCAATACATGTAATAGTGTTTGTTTTGTTTGTTTTTTTGGTGTTTCTTTTGGTTTTTACTATTTTATAATATAACCCTCAAAGGTAATCAGGTCTTTCTGTTGTATTATTTTAGGTTCAATACCTGCAAAAGGATTAATAAATTGGTAATATGTACAAATATAACTGCTAATAATATGTAATAAAATATGCTGACAAAAATCCTTTTAAAACGTAAACATTTTAAAATCATAATAGGTAAAATACCAGACTATGGTAAATTATGTTTTAAAGAATAAAAGATTTATTTTATTAATCTACTCACTTAGTTACTTTCTCATTTTATTATTTATTTAGTTACTCATATACATACTTGTTTATTTTATTGATACCAGAATTTAAATTACTCTGTTGCAGATTCAGCACAAAGAATAAAGTAAAAGCAGTAGTCTACACTAAAAACAAAAGACTTTGTTATACTTGGAACAGCCATATTGTCAAAATTGTAAAAATTGTCATATGCAACATGGATAAATGAAGATAACAAAAAAGACATAATAAAAACTATCCCCAAAATTAAAAAATTACTGCAATTAAAGCCCCAAAAATGACATGAATATAGAAACTATGAGCACAGCTAAATAGAGAATGTAGAAAATATTTTTTTAATAAAGGTGAAGACGTTTTTCAGTTAATTACATTTTAAATGAGATGCAATCAGGAGCTGAAATGTAGAATGAACGTATGTATTGTGACATGAACTAGCAAAGACTGTGCGAATCGTTCCGTAAACAGCAAAGCTGTAAGAGATGTTATACAGTGTGTTTAACTGCATGTCCAGCAAATGGTGCAGAGGCTGGTCAGGATCCTGACAGAGGAAGCCGAGCAGTGTGGTGAATCAGTCAGGAACAGTATTGATGAATTTCCTCAGTGAGTAATATGGACGCATTCCAACAGCCGGCAGGTCGATAATCAGGTGACAGAAATGCTCCTTCACGGTAACATATCCAGGATTATGGCACTTTTCACTCACTTCTTCTTACTGCTCAGATTAGTGTCTCTGTCTTATCAGTATAGCCACACAATATATCAATATATCAATCTGTCTGCGTGTTTGTCTCTTTGTCCACCAACTCCTCCTAGACCTTTAGGAGATGAACAACCAAACTTGGCACAAAGGTGCATCGTAGGCCCCTGAATGTTCTGATCTGTATCAGACACCACAGTGTTATCATATTGCCCTCCACCCACCTAACAACAGGCTGAAATGACTTGGTTTTTGACTTTTTGCAGCTATAACATCTTATGAAAGCTAAACTATACATTATATATTGTAACGTCATTATGTTGCCTAGCAAGCACCCTTTTGCATATATGCACCCACAACTCTTTATAAAAGCTTTGCAGCACAGACGATACTGTAGCCAAACATGTATTAATAATATTACTAAGTATCCTATAAGAACTTATAAGGATTGACTTGTTTTTATGTTCTGACACCATAGTTCTTGAATACACAGTCTAAATGTGCAGTGTAATTTGCGTATGAACAATAAACAAGTTTATGTTTTTATTTAAAGTGAACCTTTTTGTTGCTACTAGCACCCTAAACATATTCTTTTGTCGTAGGGGGGAAAAAGACATTCGAAGTGTGTCCCTTGGGGAAGTGAGAACGTTTTGAAAGAACTCTTTTCTTTTTTAGAACACTTTAACGAGCTGCATCATGTGACCCTACTGAGGAACCAGAGCCACTACACGCTCCCTGTGGGTGAAGTCAGGCCGTATTTCAGCTTTGAGAAACTCGCTCGCAGAGTCTCCGAAGCCCACATCAGCGAGAACCCCGTGGTGCGTCACACCTCTGTCGCAAACAAGTGGAAGACCATTCACCTGCTGCTCCACCCTGGTTACAACGCGACCCAGATCCACTACAACCTCACTTTTCAGAGAGACGACGACACAGAGTTTGCTATGAGCTTCAGTGTGGCTGTCGACACCCGTGAGGTTTCTCAAACTAACGCGTCCCCGACTTCAAGCAAAGATGCAGGAAAAGAACCGAACGCGACTCCGACCCCGGACCCAGTGTTCCCTTTCTCTGATATTCCTGAAAACAAACGAGGGCCTAAGCTCAAGAAAGGGCGGCCTGGAGATCCTCAGACTATCATAGAGGTTCCTTCTTTAAATGTGTCACTTTTACCAGCTGCTGTGCGCAAAGAGCTTCAAAAGCTGGAGGAAAAGCTTCTGATCGGTGACATTACTATGAAGGGTTACAATCTCACAAAAGCTGAACTTTTAAAGCCTTACAAGAACCTGGCGGAAAAGCATTTGATCCCTGATTCACAGCTAGGCAAAGATGATGCGAGCAGAGTCCAGAAGAAGTCCTATAAAGACTTGGACGGAGAGGATTTGAAAGGAAAAGATGAAACTGGAAATAAAGAAGAAATGTCTAAGAAAGATGTTGCCGTGAAAGACAAACCCGTTACTCCTCTCGTACCAGTCCACATTGATGATAAACTTCTGAAAGATTTGATAACTGAAAGACCTTTCTCTCTGAAAACTGCGATTGAGAGGCCCCTGACATCAAAGCTTTTAAACAGACTTTCCCTCCAAAAAAGTGCGGAGAGTCAGGCTGAGCCGGATAATGCTGCTGCAGTGGGGAGAAGGCTCCAGCACTTCATCTCCTCAGACCGAGGCTTCCTGCCGTGGGAGAGGAGAAAGTATTTCCAAGCTTTACTTGAGGTTTGTACATCCCTGTCTTCTAGGGCTGAACGATTATGGAAAATAATCTAATTGCGATTTTTTTGCCCCAATATTGCGATGCGATATGCGATTATTTTTTAAGGTATTTGTCTTCTGTATTATTAAACAAAGACAAGCAATACATCATATAGTATGGCCAATACTATATTACATTAATTTTAAACTGTTCTTTCCTGGAAGACAGACCTCTGTTATGATGACATGAGGTGATGCATGAATTGATGACTGACATTTTTATTTAACTTCTTCAATCACAACAGTATATTTGAACATACACAATAGTTTATTTTTAGCTTACAAACATCTGAGCATAAAGTGCTGACAAGGAACCCTGGTGTAAACATTAAAATGAAAGTCAGTACAATGTGCAGATTGCAGAAATATACATAAAAAAAATCAGTGGCTTTACCACACTCAGTTTTTCGACATCTGTGAACTACTAGACAGTCATTCAATTAAAAAATAATATTAAATAAATAAAACTAATAAATAAAAAATACACACATCTTACTGATCTCTGCAGTCAGTAACATTACACATAAAGTGCAAACATAATAGCAATTGTATAAACACACACACAAACACGCCTTTAAAGTTTAAAGGCGTGAAATTGGACGGTTCTGATTAGCGTCACCGCTGTCTCGGTGGAGTTTATTAAACTCGGCCGTCTGCTTCTTGCTATCTAAAATATAACCAGACACTGGTGTAAATTCTCGACTGTCTCATACTTCTGTTTAATAAGTTTTCTGTTTGACGTTTAGTCAGCTGTGTGAAAACCAAGGAGGAACCCACCCGGGGGATTAATAAAGTTTTATTTTATCTAATCTAATAACTTTAATCTCAGCCAAACCGATTTACTCACGAACAAACAAAACACTGAAAAAAGCCCAACAATAACATTTTTAGGCTGTCTAAGTGACTTATATATTACGTTTAACCCGAGCAGCGAAACTCCGCGGTGATCTGAAAATGATGTGCCGGGAGTTGTGCCGTTCTCGGCCGCATCAGTAACCCTCGAGCTCCCGGCTAGCTGTCGAGCTGGTGGGTAGCAGACGCCTCTGAAAACGTCGAAGCACTTTTGCAAATATGGGATATCTTGATAAACCGAGCAGATATTTGATGTTTACACAACTACTTTCTCGCCTGAAAATATGTTAAAAGTTTATTTTGTGACCCAGAAAGATTAGTATGAGTAATTTTAAAACTTAGTAGCGGCCGCCATTGCTGGAAACTGGAGTTTGGCTGGGCCGCGCTATGAATTCTGGGATATGGTAGTAATTTGGACAGCCTTCGGCGCGTCGCTGTGACGTAATCGGTCTACAAATGCGGCCTCAGGAGGATGCAGCCCATGAATTGTATAATATAATCGCAGTATAATCGCAGCCTTTGCGGTTAGAAAATTGCACTTGATCATGTCGCGATATTATCGCAAATGCGATATATCGTTCAGCCCTACTGTCTTCAATTTAAAGCTCCACTCAAAAAACTTGATTAAAAAAAAATAAATTTGTGTTTACTCCACAGGAAGAGGAGCGTCTTGAGAGCGAAATGGCGTATGAGACCGATGGCACCGCTACCAGGCGAAAGCTTCAGGACACTTTTGCTGACTCGTTGCGCTACGTCAACAAGCTGCTCAACGGCCAGTTTGGCTTCACGTCTCGCAAAGTCCCCGCACACATGCCGCACATGATCGATCGTCTCATCATGCAGGAGCTGCAGGACACGTAAGTGATATTCTGTCTTATCAAATCAGATTTATATAAATATATTTCTATTTCTATACATGCTTAGAAACAGCTCATCTGTTTCTAAACAGTCATTATTTATATCAACCACTCTGCTTGGTCTTCTTCAGATTCCCGCAAGAGTTTGACAAAACATCGGGCCACCGTGTTCGTCACTCTGAGGACATGCAGTTTGCCTTTTCATACTTTTACTTCCTGATGAGCGCTCAGGATCAGCTCAACGTGTCCGAAGTGTTTGATGACATCGACACCGATCATTCGGGTATCTTGTCTGATCGTGAGATTCGAACTCTCGCTACAAGGATCCACGAGCTTCCACTAAGCCTCCAAGTTAGTCAAAACATCTTTCCCAGCGTACATGTCAGTAAACAGTTTCCAACAGTTCAAGTTTTGAGTTTTGTTTTTATTCTTCGTGCCGTTTTTAGGACCTGACAGGTTTGGAGCAGATGCTGATAAACTGCTCTAAGACACTCCCAACTAACCTGACCCAGCTTCACCTGGTCAACCCCACTCAAGAAGCCTACTATGATCCTAGCATGGTGAGATGTACAGCTGGCTTGACAAGGTAATATTTATTCAGTGTTGAATTATTTGGCTGATTTTCTGTTTTCCTAATCTGCAGCCTCCTGTCACAAAAGGCCTCATCCTCCACTGCAAGCCAATCGCAGAACGTATTCACAAAGCCTTCAGAGACCAGAATAAATACAAGTGAGATTTAATTTATTTCAATGTATACGAGTAGTTGTGTATACTAAGCTGACAGAGCGCTTTTGATGGACAGGTTTGAGATCATGGGGGAGGAGGAGATAGCTTTCAAGATGGTGCGGACCAATGTGTCCCACGTGGTCGGCCAGTTAGATGACATTAGGAAAAATCCCAGGTGAGGAGAACTTTATATTCCTTAGAAGCAGATGCTTTTTCATTGTTTTACCTTAATGCGGTGCAATCAAAGTTTACATCTCTGCCATCCTTGTTGTTGAACTGTGTTATTTTCTTTAATTTCACCAAAAGGAAGTTCATCTGTCTGAATGATAACATCGACCACAGTCATAAGGACGCTGCCACAGTGAAAGCCGTGCTGAGAGATTTCTACGAATCAATGTTCCCGCTGCCGTCCCAGTTTGAACTGCCCAGAGAGTACCGCAACAGGTTCCTGCATATGGAAGAACTCCAGGAATGGTATGTTTAGCATTTTTAGCAAGTTATATCCATTAACTGCCATCTAATAAGTGCTAACTTCTAAATAAAATAATATCAGAGTTTAAGTTGTTAGAGATCTGTCGATAGAGTTACACAGGAATATGCACCAATCAAGCAGAAACCGAACCAAGAGATTCAGTTTAGTGGTTTGAATTAGCAGAAATGATGTCTCACAAATAGGGATGGGTATCGTTTAGGTTTTATCCGATACCGGTGCCAAATCGGTACTTTTGAAACGGTGCCGGTGCTCAAACGGTGCTCAAACCGGTGCTTAAAGAATGGAGAACACAAAATTGGTCCAAAAACCTCTCATGTTCAGCTGTTTTTTTGTAAAAAGATAACAATGTTAGCCTTTTCTGCAGCTATGGGGCATATATGGTATCACTCTTGGCTGGAAGCAGTGCTTAAACAATGGAAAAAACACAAACTTTGTCCAAAAACCTCTCATGTTTAACTGTTTTCCACTTTTTCTTTGGTCATTTTAGCCTTTTTGGCCAGGGTGAAGGGAGTATCTGCCATCAAACAAGAGGACAGCCGCATGTAGCTATGATGATGTTTGCTAGTTCACCTTACATGCATTAATGTAATAACGTGGTTAGCCTACTCAACGTAAATCACACAAGAACAACATTAAGCTACTCACGCAGAGAAGAACGGCTGCTGCTGCCATCAAATACGGCGCATTTCTCGGCTTTTAAAAAAACGCTATGCTTCGCCAGGTGTTTCATGAGATTCGAGGTGTTACCTCCTTTAACAGTATCAGCTTAAAGCACTTGTTGCTGCTGAGTTTGCATATTTTGCTGTGAAGTACAGCCAGACTTTTAACCGCTTCGCCTTGGACATTTTTAATCTGTAGCTCTGTGCTAACAGAACGTACGTACCTGGCCCCGCCTACTATCCTCGGAAACGTAAAACGATTGGCTAAAAGTGTATCACAGCTCAGGAAAAAAAAAGCACCGAAATAAAGCACCGAAATGTGCGCTGCTTTTCGGTCTGGTTACTACCGTTTATGTCAGAACCGGTGCCATCATGGCACCGGACACCGGTACCCATCCCTACTCACAGTTAGCAACTTCTAGCCACCTGTTACAGCACATATCCAGCTTCTGCCTTACCTCTGCCTTTGTCATGGATTACTTCTAAGCCTTAATTAAAAGGGCGAGTTATTTAAAAATTTGCGTCTGTAAAGTTGGTCTGAAGAGGACCAGAATAATTTTATGTATCAGGCTGTAAACAAGCTTATTTTTGCTAGTTTGGCATTTTAAGTGTGGAGGTGGACTCACTTTTGGAGTGAGCATCAAGTGGTCATGCAAGGAACTGCAGTTTTCAGCCCCAGAGGTCGCAGCTGGGCTAAACAACCTTTAGTTTAGACTCCTGAAAATATCAGAGAATTCAAAATTTTCATCTCTCTGATTCAGTGAACACAGATTTGTGGAAGCTGATCCCCCCTGTAACATTGAAATTTATGGATGAACTGCCTTTAGGTTACATTTAAATTGTCTGCTTTGTCAACTGCAGCGAGGAGTAGGTCACCAGAACAGTAGTGAATATTTTTAATCACTTTTGTTACATGGCATATTTGAAAGCTTTGTCTATTAAATATCCATAAATAACAGGAAAATGTGTAGTTTTTTGTCAAATATGGCAACACCTTTTGGCAACAAGAACTGAGATGCTTTAAACTAAGGCATGCACACAAATATAACTTTAAGCTCTGACTCCTTCCCTCACAGTCGAGCTGTTTTCTCCATTCATACTAAGGTATGAATTTGTGTCTGGCACCACGCAGGACAGCGCATTGCCATGTTGGACCAGTGGGAATCCCTCTGGAGAGTTACAGGGCTCTTTGTCAGGGATCCTGCTCCTGCATTCAGGGCGCTTCACCAAGGGAATGCAAGCCTCACATAGAGGCTTTGTAATTAGACCGAGCCGCTTCAGATGAATCACTAGTTTTAAGATGCTTGTAAGATCATTAAATGGTTGAGACTCTCAACTCCACCCCTTCCTTTCCACATCTATTTTCCATGTCTGTTTGTAAGCTTGACAGGCAGATGGTGTTGGGTGATGTCACCTTGTCATTCCATTGCTGGCTGTCCTCTGCGTACTGCATGCTTCCTCCTTGTTACATCACACCTTATCATCCACTGACCTGCCACTGCGAATGTTTACCTAATGCAGAACGATCATTTGACGCCTGCCTCTGTACCTGTTGGAGTTGGATTGAAGTTTTTTGTTAACTGATTGAAATGTGTTGTTTCCCAGGCGGGTGTATCGGGACAAGTTGAAGTTCTGGACCCACTGTGTCCTCGTGACCCTCGTCATCTTCACTGTCATATCCTTCTTCGCCGAACAGGTCAGTGTTAACCATGAACCACGCTCTGCTCATTTAGACATTCAGACAAAGATACACACAGAATTTGCTTGCACACCTCTCCGTTTCCATGATTCACGCTTGAGTTATGATAACGGCCTTCGCTACCGAAATTCCTCTCTGAGGAGCGTCCATCTCGTGTGTCGAGCTAGTATGACCAGCTATGTCGTGACCGGCCTTTATCAAGATGAAAGACCCCAGCAGCCTTTTATGGAAGGCAAGACTTAACTGTCTTTGTTAACTGGGATCAGACAATTCCTGCTATATATTGAACCTTCAGAAAAGTTGCATTTCAAGCTGTAATAATATACAGAAAGTACTTAAAATCATTTTAAAAGCAGGAAAATATTATTGGACACATTTCAAATTCTTCCTCTTTGGTGTTGGAAACGGTTTAAAACAAATGCCACGAGTTGTTTAACAAATACTAGTCGACTGTTCTGAGGTACCTTCCTAATCCAGAGGTTTCCAGTTTCTCCTCAGCGAACTAAAAGAAAGGTTAATAGTTGCAGTGACCTTAGGAGAATTTCCTTCACAGAAACCCACGGGACCAGTGTGTCACACTTGTCTTGTGTCGTTGTCACGGTACACAGACTGACTTCTGATGTCTTTCTGGCACTATCTGAATCTGGCTGCCCTTCTGTTTATGTCAGAGTTTAGATTGGAGAGATCAAATGTGTCTTCACTCCTCAGAGGGAGGTGATTTTACTCGGCTGCTCCATGTCTAAGATTATCTTTGCTTTCTTGAGTTACAAACATCTGAGGGGACTCTGGTATCAAAGCCTTGATTGGTGAAATTAATAGTTTGACATTTTGGGAAATATACTTGCAGTCTGGGCACAGTTACATGAGAACATTGATGCCACTTATAACCCTTTGCTGTTGCTAAAAAAACAAATGAAAAATGGTGCCAATGAGGAGGTCGAGACGTGGAGTCAAACTGCCGACCTTCTGATTTATAAACCTTTGCTTTACCACACACACTGTATCCTTTTGACAGTCGTGAAAAATGAAATGACAGCAATTTCCTGTGCTGTGATTTAAAAGTCGTGTTTTCCTATTTTTAATAAAGAAAAATGTTATTTTAGATACAATAGATCTGCATTTGGCAGCAATAACTTGAGCTAGATATTTTCTGTATGACTTTCCCAGTCTCACATATATTGCTGAGGAATTGGCATTAATTCATGCACAGCTCTCTTAAGGTCTCTGCACAGCATTTAAACCAGGTTGAGGTTCATTCTTCCCTTTTTCAGCCTTTGTGCTGTAGATTTACTGCTGTTCCTGACGCAGTTTGGGCCAAGCTTTAACTTTAGGCCTCACACTTGACTCTAGAATACTTTGGTATACAGAAGAGTTCATGGTTGGCTCTATGCCTCCAAGGTGCCCAGGTTCTGTGGTCACAAAACGAGCACAAATGACTACCCCTCCGCCACCGTACTGACAATTGGCATTAGGTGTTTGTGCTGTGTTTGGTTTTCTCCCGACACGGTGCTGTGCATTATAGCCAAATATCTATACTTTGTGGTTTGTTTGACTTTGCAAACCTAAGCTGTGCTGTCATGT
Source organism: Rhamphochromis longiceps (assembly GCF_057381845.1). Taxonomy (NCBI): domain Eukaryota; kingdom Metazoa; phylum Chordata; class Actinopteri; order Cichliformes; family Cichlidae; genus Rhamphochromis; species Rhamphochromis longiceps. Next base: position 28,561,121 of record NC_140573.1, on the reverse strand, counting down.
TCTTTAAGACTGAATAACAAGCCATACTTACTCAGTGTTTTTCTAATTCTGCTGTGATGAACTTTAACATTTAACATGCTAACTGATGCCTGTAGAGTCTAAGATGTAGATTTCGGGGGTTTTGTAGTTTCTCCATGAATCACATGGTCTGATCTTGGAGTGAATTTGCTTTGACAACCACTCCTGGGAAGATTGCGGCAATATATTCACACCGGAATTTGCCAGACCTGCAAACTGCCTTGACCTTTTCTTTGCTTTTATAGAGGTGCTCACATTTGCTGATGATCATTTAATTAGGTGCATTATAGATTGGATAGATAGATCTCTATCTTCTCCATGTCTGTTCAGAAGGAAGTTAATGACCTTTATTGCCACCCCTTTCATATTCAATCAGTTGTTCTCCAGGTTTAGTAGTGACATTTCCTCTTTCCCCTGTTCCTGCAGCTCATCCTGCTGAAGCGAAAGCTGTTCCCCAGACGCAGGATGAACCGGGAAAGCAACCCGGAGCGGGTGTGAAAGCGGAAGACTTCCCTCTCTTCATTTTATTGAACAACAGCCTTGGCGCCTCCTCTCCACCTCCACAGTGAGCACAGGAGAAGGATGCAAGCCAGCTGGAAAAAGCAATCCAAGATCCTCGGCGCAGAATTGCATCACCGTGGATTTGAGGAGAGACTCGTGTGAAATGTTAATGAAACATTTTTCAGAAGATGATAGACAGGGCTGGCCGGTGAGGAGAATAGCAGCCAGACAGGAGGTGCTCATAAATCTTCTTCTCTTCCACTGGAGGCACCCGAGACTTTTTACACACCACGAACAAGCAACACTCCTTCCACCCTGCACCACCCTCCTCACGTCCTGCCCTCAGCATGCCACTGATTAGTATTCTGTTAAAGTGGGAAACACTTGATATCAGCATGTCAGTGTCTGTCGAGACAAATTTAAAGGTTTTTTTGTTTGTTTGTTTGGTTGGTTAGTCAGTTAAATCTGGTGGTAAAAGTCTCTTTACTGTTTTTTAATCTGTTTTATATCACTGTAAGTTTTTGGAGGGTTTTGTTTGTGTTTGAGGATGCTGCCTTTGCTGCTGGGATGCTGACAGACTCATAGAGTCAAATGATAATCAACACAGTCATTACTTCTAGTTCTTTTGTGTTTATGTTATAGCTAATTTTAAAAAGATTGAGGATCAAATTTATACATATAGGACAAATAGGAATAGGTGATTAAAGTGTTGGACGCCATATCTTCGTCTGCCATATTTGAAACAAGAAAACTTTTAGTGCCTTCGTTGTTCATTCCTGCTTGTTTAAATGTTTTTGTTAATCTCCCTTTGGGATTTTAAAAGGTCTTCTTGTAAATCCTAATGATATCTTACTCTAATCTTGTGGTTTACAGTAAGAATGAATGGGATGCAGGATAATATGAATATAATTCTCTGCGTGGTACAAATGTAAGTGATTGGTGGAGCTATATTAGAAGTAATACTACAGCTTTCAAAGCTGCCTGTACGTGTGTCCCTGTGGGACTCAGCAGGCTCGCTGCTGTCTGAAATTCAGACCTCCTCAGCATGTTCTCTAACTTATTTTGATTGTATTGTTGTGACAGTGAGCCCCGTGACTGACACAGCCGATTTGAGTTCTAGAATGTAAACGATACGCAAGTGTTTTCCTCTGAATGCCAGTTTTATAGTGTTTCTTATTATAGTGACAAAAATGGAAATGAGCACTAGCAGCTGTCAGCATTTTGCCACTGTGCTCTGGGTTCATAGGATGTGTGTCAGCAGATGAGACGCTGAGAGCCATATTTGGAAGATGAATTTACTCTAATTGCACCAGTTTCGTTGGTTTAACAGAAATAAATGTGATTTGGTTCGGTCAGCTTGGTGTTTTTGTCAGTACTGTTCACATTACTCTTTCCACACTTACTACAATTTTATTCCTCAATTCCTCACCTCAGACTAATAATCAGGGCTCGTCAGATTTCAGACGTCAATAAATTTACTTTTACAGGCATGTTTAAGGGACTTTCAACATGGCATGGTTGTTGGCTGTATACCTGTGATGTGAATCTCCCGTTCCACCAAACCCCTTAGTGCGCTACTTGGTTGAGATATGATAGCCGGTGTTTTTTTTATTGTCATGTTCAAGAAACAGTTTGAAATATCTAAACATTAAGAGATGTGTATTCCTGCTGGAAGCTGTCATCAGAAGATGGCTACAGTGAGGTCATGAAGGGTGGACATGCTGTTCTTCTCTGACATCAAGGCATACGCTTTATTTTTTGCTGACCATTCTCTGGAAACTCAAGATGGCTTTGTGAGAAAATCCTCCTTAGATCAGACCAGCTCATCTGGGAAACCAAAAACTATGCTGTGTTCAAAGCCTGAGTCACTTTGCAGTATTTTTACAAGGTAGTGTTGCAGTACTTTTTTCCACCAATGACAGGAACAATCAAAATGGATGAAAAATATTTTCTTTATTACAATCTTTTCCACTCATGTCTGTTAGTAGAAAGGTGTTTCACTGCATTACAGTGCAACAAAGTGATTTTGAACCATAGTTGTACCTTTGAAATGCATAGCTCTAAAGTCCATCCATAAATAAGCTTCTCGAGACAGGAGTATAGTGTCAGAATCTAAGGGGACGACAATGGCAATTTTCAAAATAAAATAAAAAATACACGCCCTCAAATCTTTTACCGGCTCTACAGAAATGTCCCTTTTTACCCAAATGATCCTGAATGATGTTTCATTCTGATTACAACCCTTCATTGAGATTCACTACACAATTACTAATAATCCAACAAAACTTAATTAAAAAAAGAAATCGGTCACATATACATAACAATTATGCATAAATGAACATGAGTGAATAGTTAAAAAAAAAAAAAAAAAAACCTTCCAGGATAGTGTTCTATTATTACTGTATCTGGTGTGATACTGAGTGGGAAAAAAATGTACAAAGCTGCTTTAAATATTCACAAGTTAAACAGTAATTACAACAAAAATATTTAAGGCATCTTCAGTTCAATTCTGTACAATCACACAAAATCATTAGCCCTTCAGGGAGAAGAACAGAGAAAGCAGAACAAGCCGAGTGTTGACGCTTCATCGGTCGACGGTGCTCCAGAGGCCGGAGAAGATGTTTTTAAGGATTGTTTTCCACGACTGCAGGATGAGATGAGTCGAAACAAAAACAAAAAACAAAAAAAACAACTGCAGTGGGGTTTGTGAGATCGGCCTAACTTTAGACACGTCATCATTTTCAGCATTAACACACGATCGTTACCCTTCGATGCAGCTCGCTGACAACCTGCCGGTCCAAATTGGAAACCTTATTGGAAATTATTTTAAGGTCTATAAGTTTATTTAAAAAAAAAGTTTCTTTAAAGCCCTAATTTGTATCAAATTCAGTCTTATTTAATTTAACAAATTAAAACAAGTCATTAAGAAAACTCTTAACAGGTATTTGATTCAGATTCAGCAGATATCAAAGAAATTTTACTTAAATTGTCACTCGTGATTGTCATATTTATGTGTTTAGTTAATTGTACAACAATCCATGAGGAACATGTCTCCATATTTAAAGCTCACTTAAATGCTTTGATATTTGCCCAAGCTAAAAAATACCTATTAAAAGATTTTTTTTTTTTTTTTGGTATTTTGTGTTGAATAAGCTGGAAGTGCCAAATGATGTTCAAAAAATTAAATCTAACAACATGCATTTACCTTGAAATTAAAATCTGAAAGACTTCATCAGGCAACTGGGTTTTCAAGGGAAACTTGGGTTAATTTTTCATTCAACAGATCCATGCTTGGTTGTTTTTTTTTTCCTTCTTTTTTTGTATCACGGTAGTTTTATCTTTCCTCTTAGTGGGTGTGAGTTTTAATCTGAAGTGGTTACTTTGTCAAGGCTGCAGTGGCTCGAGGTCGAGGGTTTCTCCTCGTCATCGTGGTCGCTGTCTGCTTTCAGGAGCGGGAAGAGATCTGCGTCCCCTCCCGCCTCCTCCCGCCGGGCAAAGCGTCAGTCGCGGTGCAGCTGGCTCGGCGTTGTGATGCTAAAGACGTGGATGCGCAGGTGGGAGGCGATCTGGAGGCACACGCCCGTGCAGTAGCGTATCAAATCCACACTGGAGAGGACCTGGAGCAAAAATAATAAAGACGTACTATGTTAGGTGATATAGTAATTTCAGATGCAATACAGGTCCCTAACAGACAGCATCATTAAATGGTACCACAAAGGATGATACAAGAACAGCCACTAGATACCGCAAGGAAGTAATTTACATGGAAATCTTTAGTTTTGTAGCAGTTTCCTTTCCTCCATTTAAAAAGTAAAGCAGTTCACTGCCATACCCCGAGACACGCACAAGCTTCTGGTTGTTGAGGGCTGAAGGACTGACACACACTTTGAAAACTAAGTAACCAACTTCCTGCTTCCTGTTTATGCAATCACATATTTTCTTGTTGTCATGGATGGCTATTATTTATAAAATGATCCTAACACGCATGTTTAGATGGACAATAAGTATTGCTATAAGGAAAACCAGTAAGCCAGAATCTGTAATACCGGGATGTGATTACTGACATTAGTAATACTTTTGCCCTCCCTAGTGTGGCATGTCAGTGTCAAATGAGGAAAACGTGTTTGCACACCTACGCTGGCTCCAAATTCAAATGGTGGTTTCCCATCAGCTATTAATATATTTGTTGACTCTGAGTGAATATCAGCGCACCATCTCGGCCGTCACACTGACAAAAGATTACCATTTATAGCAGAGAACATGGCTGTAAAGTTCTTTTGAAGTGTAAAGTTTTTAAACTGTATTTATCCTTTCAAAGCTGATCAGCTGGAAACCCTGTAGGGGTTTGCAACAGCGTGTGAGATACAACACGAGTCATGGGTGTCAAAGGAAGGTTTATCACAAGTCATCTCACTTGCATTGTAGAAACTTTGTGCTCTTTGAACCACAACTATAATGATTAGATGGCAACTAGCAGAGATAAGAGTCCCACAGACAGAAATGAAAGCCGCTGTGCTTATGAGAAGTTGATTTAACTGTGTGCGTATTAGTCATCAACGCTGACAAGTCCTACAAGTATATCAAGGCACTACGCTCCAATCTTATTTCTCTATTGTTATCATTATAATGAAAAGCTCTCAACTAAATAAAGTATGCAAGGAAAATAATTTAAGGTATTAACTATATACACATATAGGTAGAAGAGCAAAGAATGTGGCTACTTAGAGGTGACAAAAAGGGTGGGGCTGCATTTTAAACAAAGACACCTGTGAGATCAGTACTAACCATGGCGATCCAGAGGACTATGTGTTCGTCAATGAAGCTGTTAAAGTACTGGTTGAGGAATAGGAGGCCAGGCCCAATAAAGGCTGGGTCTGGTAGGTATAACTCACTCTTGGTCATGTGTGCCATCTACAGAGAAGATTCAAGAAAGAAAGAAAACACAGGTTAAACACTGGGTTAAACGATGGGTTAAAACAGACAAAAGAAGATATGTGACAGTTCATTCAGGCAATTAAGAGAACACCAACGTACCACCAGCTTGTTGGAAATCTTGGCGATAACCATTCCAAAGGTGAGCAGGTACAAACAGGGGTGGTGCTCAAACAGGTGGCTGGATGACTTCTTGAAAATGATGAAGGCCAGTGTAAGGATGAGGCTGATGTGCAAACCGGGACTCAGCACGCTGGTGTCCTGAAGAGCAGAAACATTGATTAGTTTTTGCGCTTTACACATTTTTTTAAAATATTAAAATAATGCTGTATTTACAACTTACAGCCACAGTGGAGCCATTTTTGCCAACCCCTCCATTCAAAATGACATAGAAATAGTTGTAACAGGAGTACAGGGCTCCCCCGATGATGCCCATGACGGGGAAGGCATACAGCTTCAGTCCGATGATGGGCAACTATGGGAACACATTGAGGTCAAAATAAAGAGAAAACAAGAAGCGTTCTCCTTATAAAATAGAAAAGTGCTTATATGAAAGCTGCAGCATGCTGAGCATGATGGGAGGGCAAAGCAAATAAATAAATAAATATATCCAAATAAAACACAAACAAATGCGGGCGACATCATCAGCTTTTTGAGCCAGATCATGTCCAGTAGATGACCTGTTGCCATGGCTTTAGCTACCCATATTTACCTTCTCACTTCTCTCATGTGATGTTAAGTCAAGCCTCCAAAGGCAGCACAGAGTAAAAGTAAAACACAAATTCTATTTAAAGACTAGCATGACAACTAAAGCCTAAGAAGTGATTCAGTTAGTTTGTCTGGTGTAAAAACTAAGGAGAAAAAGGTTTGACTATACACTTGAGGTGAAATGGAAGTGTCCCTGTGTGTACACTATTTGTGCAGGCGAGTGTGAAGAAATGGATTCTCAGTTACCGTGTACTGCCAAAGGCTCACGCCTCCGAAAGCTGACATCACATACATGATTATGATGGCGAATTGCACCTCTGTGACATCAACCCTGTGCAGAACATATGAGGGAAGTGTGAGATAAGTGACAGTGCGAAGGTTTAACAACAGCATCGGTACTGCAGCATTTTTAAATGCCACTGTGTGACCGGATCCTACAATTAGATGTTCTCATAAAACAAGCCATTCAACATGGGCTGTGGGTCTTTTCTCCTCTTCCAGGGGAACACATACACCTCATACCAACTGTCAGGCATGGTGGTGTAAGGGTGATGGTTTGGGCTGGTTTGTAGCCACAGGACCTGTGATCACTGAGTGAGCCATGAACTCCTCTGTATACCAAAAGCATTAAATACAAGGCCATCTGTCCGACAGCTAAAGCTTAGGCCAAACTGGGTCATGCAACAGGACAAATATCCCAGGCACAGCAGCAAATCTAAAACAGAATGATTGATAAATAAGAGTATAAAATGTTCTAATGACGAAGTCCAGACCTCAACCTAATTGAAATGCTGCGGTGGGACCTAAAGAGAGATGTGCATAAACCAGTGCCCACAAATCTCAATGAACTAAAGCATCATTGTAAAGAAGAGTGGGCCATAATAATGCGAGAGACTGCTGAGGTCACACAGAATAAAAAAAGGGGGGAAAATAAGCTAAAGGTGGTTATACAAGCTACCGAATCATGGAGTATACTCAATTTTTCAAAGGACTGCTTAGAGCCCTAGAAACTCTCTTTTTTCCCCACGTGACTATGTGAGTTGGTAAATGCACTGAAGGATTATTTAGGCAACAGGAACCTGGACTGTTCACTAGCAACCAACTATCACATGCAAAGCAATGCATGACAAGTTAAACACTTTGCATGTGGACGGGGCTTGAACGGTCTTTGGGGTAACGTTGACCTGCCAGTGGAGGTGGCTTGCCAGGCAAATTAGCTTACTGTCTTCAAGTTATTTTATCATTCAGTGTTGCAAACTAATAACGATGACCATTTTCTTATATTAAAAGAAAAATACATTTAAAATAAATATTTGACTTACAGGCCAAAGCGGAGCGTCCCGGACACATAGGTCTGCCAGTGGGCGCAGAAAAACATAAACATCCCAATAAAACCACAGAAGAAAGTCCAGTTTGGATATTGTCCTATTCCACATGAAATGCACGTTCCCACAGCAACAAAGACTGAAAGAGAATCACCGGGGTAAGCACATTAAAGTCATGTTAATGAAATTAAAGCCAAAGCTTTGTTTACTAACATGCTACAATCAGTTTATTATAATCAAACGCAGCAGACTTCAGGGTTTAGGAGATTACCTGTGGAGACTGCATCACAGCCGTGGTCGAAGAGCTCACCAAGGGCTGAGCTGCTGTTTGTCCTCCTGGCCTGTTTCCCATCAATAGCATCCAGAGACTGGTAGATGAACAGCCCCAGAGCCGACAGGATGAAAGCCCATGATGGAGCCTGAAGCCAGGTAAGGGACGAGAGAGGGAGACTGACAGTTACACACCCATTCTTACAACACAGATAATCACCTAATTGGTCTATTTAAGCTACTTAAAATACAGATAGTTGTAGAGCTAAAGAAAATGTGGGTAACTGGTGAATATTTCAGTCATTCTCATGTAGTCACAAAGATCTTGAGTACTACCAATCAGTCTTAGAGTCCAAATCAATTGAGCTCTTATAAGACAGGCCAAATTTTAATCTGTGCAAAATCCCCCTGCAAAATCACAGGGACCAAGGGACCACTTTAGACCCACCCCACTTCCTTTGCAATCTGTCATTTATTTGTAACACCCTGGTCTAGAATCATATAATTCTTAAAAATTGCAGTTGTTGACCACATTACAAGATGGTCTCTACTAATCATATCTGTATTTCACAACTTTAATTCTTATTCATATGAGGGGGGAGGAGAGGGTTGTGTAACTTGTTGAGGTATTGGATTTTCAGAAGTTGTTTGTTTTGGATTTTATGGAGCTTTTGAATTCATACACGTGTGCACTGTTGGATTTAAATAATACTTATGTGCCATATGTGCTACATCTCTCTGAAGTGTGTAGTAGGAGGGACTCCAGCTGACTAGACCAGTTCAGCTCCTCTTTACTAGGGTGGAGGTTATGGACCATCTGGACAGTAATGCTGGCCAACATAGCATGTTTGCAAAACTACAATGTGTGTGTGTGTGTGTGAGAGAGAGAGAGAGAGCATTTGTGTAAGCCTGTGACTGAGAGAGAGAGAACCACACACAAAAAAAGAGTGTGTTTCAACAGAGATGAAGCACATGTCCCAAAAGCCTTGTGGACTACTTGTTTAAGTTTATCACAGCAGTAACTTGAGGGAAAACTCTGACCCATTTCCATAGGCTCCGATGAATTCCTGTGAATGTGTGTTTGTTTGCACAGCGATGGGACTTAACTCTTAACTCTCCATAAATAAAAGCGTACACTGTATGCCTCAATCAATGCATAATAACAGTAGATGAAACTGGTGGAGTCAGTGGGAGTGCATGGACTTTGACTCAGGTGCAAGGTTGTCATAGTTAGAACGAGCAAAGGCGCAACTCTGATTAACTCACCAACCTGTGCATGAGCAGCTGGACCCACTGCTGCAGGGACAGACAGGTTTACTGTGCCCTAGGTCAACTTGCTACCTGCAAGGCACATTCTCTATAGTATTCTTAGATTACAGAATAATATAGAGGCGTTTCAAAATCAGCTTACTCATTTAAATAAGTATATTTTTGTCTGGTTAAGGGCTAGACACCCTCCCGCCCCCTTTTATATGGCTGCTAAATGATTCGCCTCTTCTCTGATAGATAGTGGCCTTAAGTGAAACAATGAAACAAATTGCTGTTTTGACACAAACAGCACTGCGTCACATGAGGCCTTTCAACTTTCTAAAGTCACATGACCGCCGATATATCAGTTATTCTTGTCCACGTCGTCCCTAATACGATTAAAACCCCCTTTAAAGCGTCTCGGCTTGCTTGTGGCCATGCTTGGGTTTAAAAAAAAGAGCAAAAAAGGTTTTCCTGAAAAACCTGGAGACGGACTCCAAGCTTACTTCGGCTTACACTACCAAATTTAAATTTAGCTGTTTGACACTACAGAACAGTCCAAAAAATACAGCGCCTGCGGCGTTAGCTAGCACCACGGCCCCATCTATAAGGTAGATATGACGTTAAAATACAAGCAGCTGTGAAGCTCAAATGTTTGCCGAATTAGTAAGTATCCCCAATGGACTCAGTAAATATAATCAATCCTATTTGTTGAGCTATCTGGGTCTTACAGGTTGCGGTGTATCTTTAGCCTACGCATTTTCTAAATGGAGGACGGTCTTTTCATAGCAGAGATGGGTAGACATTTGAAACTTTAGCCCCAGTCGCTATACTCACCTCTTCTGTTGCCGTGGGACAATAATACACAAGCACCAACGTGGAGAGGACATTAACCAGCAGTCCAACAATAGTCAGTGTATTTGGTGCGATCCATGTCGGTATCTGCTGGACGAGCCAGTTCCAGTAGATCTGACACGGCGGCTCAAATAGGGATCTACCGGAGGCGCTGTATTTATGCTCCTCCAGCCGCTTTAGTTGAGCGGGTGACAACGGCTCTGGCCACAGGAAATGTGGCATTATTTTTCTGCCTCGTCACTCCTCTGAGTACCGCAAAAACTCCCTGATATTCCCGGGTGGTGTTTCAGACAGGGTTGGCCGACTCCAGGAGACAGCAGCAGCTCATCTGGTATGTCTAGGGTAGACGAGCAGCAAAGGCCATTTTCACAGCGGAACCAAGCGCTGTGGATGTCTATACGTTTCTAGCCGAGGTGCGTCTCGGCAGGAAGCGAATGTCCGGAAGGGATAACGTGGCTATCTACCGGGAAGTTTAAATGCACATAGCCTGCGCCTAAGAGTGTATAACACTGTGATAATAACCATCTGGTTGGCTCATAAACTTGCTAAAATATAAGCAAACCTAAGCACATATTGTATGACTGGCAGATGCATTTAGGCCCATTCATGTAGGTTAAGCCTTATAACTTAGAAACGATGATTCTTAAAAGTGTAGGTGGTATCATTAACATATAGAAAGTACCACACAAACATTTAAAATATCATATCATATTTGACCTGCCTTAGTGTAGCTGTTCTCCTTGTGCTTCTTGCTCACTTTGTTAGTTCTAAACTAAAAGCTAAAGTTAGATTAAAAAAATGTTAAATTTATTTAATTTAGTTAATAGTTAATTTTAGAAGAAAAAACACCTGGAATCATGTTGTTCTTTTAAAGATTAACTAATGTAAATTTAAAAGAAAAAATAAGGTAAACATGAGTTGTGTTTTTACTAAGCTTTGAAAAGTGTGGATTTGTAAATAGATCGCACATCAAATGATAAAAACAATCAGAAATATTAGCCTACATTCTCTAGGTCTGTTTATGGTACTTGGGCTAATAATCATAGTTTCTAAGTTATTAACTCAAGGGTTTAATTTGCTGCATTAGAGGGATTTGATTCTTTATGTTCACAGAGATTGGATTGTTTACATGACTATAACTGACTATAACAGGTGTAACAAATACCTGTGTCATACCTATACTCTTAATTTGAAGAATACCTCCTGTAGCTGTTTATGATATGTTTGGGTTCACAATAAATGAATCTCCTAATAAATTTCCCTTGCATTTGGTTGTTGGATCTAAGTTTGTTTATTAAAATTATTCACAAAAATAATGATCTCTCTCTCTATATATATATATTTATATATCAAGTGAGCCTTTTCTTCCCAGTTAGTCACACCTTGGCATTTGTTTACATTTTCCCTGTGTCAACATCACATGTCTTAGTCTGGGTCTTCATTACTTCCTGTTTTTAATTTACTTCGACTCCCTTGTCTCATATGCATTATGGCGAGTTTGCTTTCCCTCGTTTCATTAGTTAGATTCTAATCAGCTGTGTTCCCCAGGTGTCTCCACTGGGGAAAGGTATATACAGGTTTTAGAACAACATATGCTCCCATCTAGACAGTTTTTCTTTTCAGAAAAGGTCTTGGATTTTCAGCAAGACAATGCTAAACCACATACTGCATCTAAGACAATAGCAGAGCTTTGTAGTAGACGAGAGCAGGTGCTGAACCGGCCTACAGACATTTGGAGCATAATGAAATGAAAAATACAACAGAAAAGACCCAGGCCTGCCTTTATCAGACATGCATGGGAATAAATCCTCTCCCAAAACTCCAGCAACTGTTTTCTTCAGTGTTCAGACTGTTCTTAAAAACAGAGGGTGAAACATAGCCCTGTCCCGGCTTTTTAAGATTTGTTTTGCCATAAAAATGGGTGTTTGGTTTTTTTCGTCTTCAGATGGCACATTTTCTCAGTTTCAATATTTTATGTTTTCTATATTCTATTGTGAATAAACTATGGTTTTATGAGATTTGCCATTAAAAAAATGGGTTATTCTGTGTCAATACCTGTGTCAATACTCTGTGTCAACTTTTGAGCACCACAGTAGGTCTCCTTTAACTACCCCCCTGTTTATATGGTCAAGTCAGTATATTCAAACATAAGACCTTCCATATGTCAGAACATATTTTCCAGATCTCACATACATGACTCATTCCATAAACCCTCATGCTATTTCTGGTTTGCAAAATAAATAAATATGACTAAAATGAATTAATGAGGTCAATTACACAGTGAATCTGTCACAGACTAGAAAAGAAGATTAATTCCTACAACACAAGAGTACAGAAATCAACAACAGACATACTATTTTTTAAAGTGTCTTTTATTGTTGTCCACAGGTTGTAATTACAAAGGTAAAGGCATGCACACATGTTTTAACCCCAATCAAACCTCAGTCCAGTATGAATCCAAGAATTCAAAAGTTTAATGACATGTATGGACTTTGTGTAAATCTCTCTATTGTCTTACTAACTCAACAGAAAAAGTGAAATGTTAATGTGATTCATATCAGAAAAGTGAAAACATTCATTTGTCCAACATTACTCAAGTCTGTTCTCACTTTTCTTGCCACGTATTAGTTCACTGACACCCTTTAAACATCAAACTAAATCTTTCAGAGCCCAGAAGTAATCAGCCACCTTCAAAAAGCACTCCTGACAAAAATCCACATGAAAATACACTGGTTGTGCACCATGAGCTTGTTTTTTTTCACACTACAATTCCTTATTAAAGCTAGAACCAAAACACTGCCAACATGCATCTGAGCTGAGTCTTTCAAACATAACAGAGTGATAAAGAAGATGAACTGGCTTTTTTTTTTTTCTCATGGTAACTAGCTCCAAAGCTGCACACAGCATACCACACCGGACTGGTATACCCTCCCTCACACCCACCCACCTGTCCCATCTTCCCTCCATCCACCTGCAGGCTGCTGACCTCAGCAGTTGAGAGAACAGGGTAACTAGTGGCATCAGATGTTTGCAAGCCAAAAATGTCTTATTGCACTGTGCTCAGTTTTTACTTCTCTTGCTCAACAACCTTCGACTCGGTCATATACTTGTCAATCAGATGTAGGGGCACTCCACGTTGCATGAGTTCATAGAAGGTGAAGCCTCCTAAGGGACAGGGAGAAAAACTCTCTTAGAATATTGCTGTGAGGCACAGAGACATATGTGGAGAGTGAAAAATAGAGAGGGGAAGATGAAGGAGAAAAGCTGAAGAGCAATAGGGTGAGCAGAGAAAAGCAAATAAAACTCAATGGAGAGAACCACAAGCTCTAAAGAGGGAAAGAGGGTGCTCAGGATGGCTTCTGAATGCAATGCCAACCCAGTTTGTCCCAGTTCCATAGTATACACTGTCTTTGTATGTCTTTCTGCACAGTATACAAGAGTTTAAAGGCATGCTATCATTACAGTAGCAATAAAAGGATACTGCATTCTGATAATGATCACTAAACACAAAATACAGGTGATTGGAATTTCATCCATTTATTTGGTAATTTGTAGTGAAGAAAATTATTAATTAGAGCAAATGTGGACTATGCATGACTTTTAGTACATGCAGTTTTAAATGATATGATCTGTGACACAAGATGCAAAGTCACTGACTTCACCTAGGTGTACAAAATTTGATCTAAAAGTTTTCTCCCAAATGCTCAACACCACTTGTAAAATATTACATGAAAGTCTGGCTCCCTGGAAGCAAAATAAAAATAAAATACAGGTGGCTCAAGACTTTTGCACAGCACTGTATGTGACATAAAATAGGGACAAGCACAATAGTTCTGCACACTCAAATACAGCACTGAAAATTGAGACGAGTATTTTGTCACTTTCACCATGTGAACGCAGCGTAAACCCTGCATATTTGCTCAGTATTAGCGCATAGTATGGAACTGGGCCACAGCATACAGGCACAAGCACAGCTGATTCCACAACATGTTTCAATTCAGGTCTGCAATCTTTGCAAAAAAAAAAATTAATGAATAATGTCTCCAGTCATCTGCAACAAGCAAAAACCTACAAAATACAGTATATATAATTTCTGCTGCGTTTATGCATACACCACTCATCAGGCAGGTCCAAACATAAAATATAGTTTAGTATGTTTTCTTTGGTGTTTGATGTTGTTCAGCCACAGTCAATGCCTTCATAGCATAGAGCTTCTCAGTCCCTTCAGATGATGCACTTGATATCTCAACAAAGGTTAGAAGATTTGCAAACCTTTTACTCACCTAATTTCTGCTACAGGTTACAAAACAGAGAGTCTCACAATATCACGCCAACAATAAATTCAAATACTCAAAACGGAGCTTTTAAAGTCAGCCAGGTACAGCAATCCAGGTTTAGAAAAAACCTGGCAAAAGCCATCATGCAAATGTGACATGTTCTGTTGGTTCTCCTCTCAAGGGGAAGAACGACTGCCAGAGACCCACAAGCTGAGAAAAGCGAGGTTGCACAGGCTTGAAGACGCATAATGAATGACATAAGCTTCATATGCCAAAACCATATGAAAGCTTACCTTATATGAGAACATATATTCACAATTCTTGAGTTTGGACTAGGAGGGAGAAGAGAAGAGAAGAGAAGAGAAGAGAAGAGGGGTTAAAATGTTTACATGGAGTTATATGCGCACCAGGGAAAACAGCTGAGTTATTACTGAACTCTTTTATATGAGGAGTTAACCGTGGAGCATAAAGAAGACACTGGAATCTGTGGAGCATATTTTAAGATGGAAACACTGAATAATACAAACACAAAAATATCATATGTTACATATGTTATTGCCTCCTGTGGTGTGACTGGTGCTGAGGTGGTGTGCTGTGATGATGAAGAGGATGGCTGGATGGACTGGACTGAATAGAGAGAGGTGTGACAACACAAGGGATAAACGTCTGCATGTTGTGGTGATGGAAAAGTGTCACCAGATATTATGTACACTGGACACACATGAAATGATTATTATTTATATATTCTCTCAAAATGGAATCCATAGACCAGTTGCACCAGGTGTTCGTAAGTTTAAGTGTAGTTAGTCAATAAGTGCAGATTTACACATCACTTTATCAAAGTGGATTGCACAAAACAAAATAAATCTTATGCAGGAAAAACGGATAAAGCTGACGTCTGACATGACACCCTTAACTTTAAAATGTTATACCAATGATGGTAAATGACCCAGCTGCTTGGCTTGCATAGTGTTGGCAATAAATTAGCAGTTATTGGCAAATAGCACATTTGCCTACAAAGGTCCTTAGTTCAGCCCCAGGCACAGAAGGAGACATAATGCACTTTGGGGTTGTATCAGGAAAAGCAATTCATGTATAATATCTGCCAAATTAAACATACTGTGGATATCCTTTGTGGATAAGGGAGCAGCTGAAAGTGTCAATTTGGAAACCTTCACCAATCTGTGACTGTTTGTAAGCAGGTGTTGGGAAACGGCCTTCAGTCCTTATAAAGTCAATGGGAAAACGGCTCTTTAACTTGACCTGTGAAAACACTTTCCCGTTTGAAATGAACCACTAAGTCTCAGTGATTCATTTTAATCATATTAAATGAATGAATGAAAAATGATTTCAAGTTTGTAAGTCTTGGTCATGCAGAGTTTATCCAGGTTATGCTCATTGGCTAAAAAACTTGTGACTGACCAGTTTTTATGTAATGCGTGTGTGGTTTCACAGTCAGATCCACCCCACCTCATCACATCTGGTTTCTAAACACCGAGATTGTGACTCTGAAAAACACAAGGCTTCACATATTACCAGTGTTGGTCAAGTTACTTGAAAAAAGTAATCAGTAACTAATTACTGATTACTTCCCCAAAACAGTAATCCCGTTACTTTACTAATTACTTATTTTCAAAAGTAATTAATTACTTAGTTACTTAGTTACTTTTTAAAAACACGATTTACAACCTGAGTAGGTGATAAAGCGATAGATCTTTCAGCCCAATTCTACTTTTCTGCATAATCCATCATACAAAATGTAATCAAATGGCAAAGTCTCTTTTTAAAACTTGTTTTATTAGTTTTAACCTTTTAACTTTATGCATCAAGCAAAAATTTAATTATATGCAACATTCTCTGACTTGAAGAAATTAGTTTAACATTTAAACCTATTTTCTACACATTCCAGCACATAAAATAAAATATTTTTTTTTGTGTTTACACTCACTCTTTCAAATAGATGCAAGTAAAACACAGCAGGAAATAAATAACATCAAAGACTAGCGGTCCTGGTGCTCTATTTTCACCTGTAAAGCAGGAGTGGCGTAGGCGGAGGTTTACCCTGGTGCAGGTGTGCCGCAGCGGTCAGTGTAAGAATCCACGAGTTTCTTTGTGAATTTCCCATTACATCGTTGCACACTCGGTGCTTGCTTGGAAGTTTAGGGGTTTTTTTCGCTGTAAAAAGTTTTCTTCCCACGCACAACGGACACTAATGTTTTTGTCACTTTTTATGGAATCAAACTCAAAGTAAGGTCAGTACTTCCACGCTTTAAACGCTGCACGCTCATACTCTCTCCCGCACTCGATATATGATCCATTGTTGATCTGCACACAGCTGTTGTCACGAACGTCGCACTCGCTTACGTCACTGTCATGGGACATTCTCGCAAAAAATCACGGTTTTAGTAACGCATTAACGCAGCGTTCCTACGGGAAAGTAACGGTAATCTAATTACCGTTTTTGCAATAGTAATCCCTTACTTTACTTGTTACCTGAAAAAAGTAATCAGATTACAGTAACGCGTTACTGCCCATCTCTGCATATTACTATGTGTCTTTCTACTTATAAGGTGCCTTTCTATTAAGATGAGCATTTAAAGAACTTCGAGTTTGACTGTAAGTGTCATTCATCCAATAATGATCCGCTCGACCTCCTGAGCCACATGCTGCCCTAAAACAGCAACTACCATCCAGATGGAACAGGGGAATAGGATTAACATGACACAAGGGAAGACAGGAGGACAAGACGGGTGAATATACAGTAGAAACATATAAAGCAAGACAAGACTGACACAAACTGGGAACACAAAAGGGAACTGACTAAATAAACCTGAGGTCATATGGAACTAAACCTAAGAACTGACTGTATGAATAAGAAAGCAAGAAAGATCCTAATAAAAACATTAGAAGATAAAAAAAACTGGTAAGAATCCAAAGTGTTTTCCCCTTTTCAGGCATTGCGACCATGTAGTTTGTCTTTTACATCGTTGAGCTCTCCCAGACACCATGCATGACCAACTTACACATTGCTCAAGTCTAACACATTTCATAAGTTTTAATTGTGCAATCCAACTTTGTAAATCACCAGGAACAAGTTGCTAGGAGCTTGATGAAGACTTTACCATGAATTTACGAATAGCTGGTGCAACCCAGTACAGATACTTACATGTCCACCGCCTATATCGTCCCTTTGCTGAACTGCACGCACAGTTCAAACACTAGCGTACCCAGGTCGAGTTGGTTTCCCAAAGGCTCTCTGCCTCTGTACGTTCAGTGATGATTGTGATCATAAATGCGTTAATAGCTTCTGTTTGCATTAAAGATGCACATATCTTAAAAGAACATTAAAAAATACAACAAAAACATTTGGGAAACCAGACTCAGGTGAACACAGGCACCCAAGGAGGAGGCCGGGGGTCATATCAAGGTCCACACTGACCTTTAACTTCCAGTTTGCAGTCCACTTGAGCCTCTCCTAGTTCATTGATGGCCTTGCAGGTGTACATTCCACCATCATAGGGACTGGGCTTCCTGATCTCCAGAGTGCAGACTCCTTGGCTGCTAAACATACGGTAGCGCGGATCGTCAATGATGGTTATCTTATTCTTCATCCAGATCACTTTGGGCTGCACATAGAAATAGAAACATCAGCAAAGGACTCTGCTGATAGGACCACTTTTACTTTTAGTTCTTCCACTTACCCTTGGGTTGGCACGCACGCTGCAGTTAAGAGTAGTGTTGTAGCCGGCCACGGCGAAAGTGTTGATAAGTGGCTGTGTGAACTTCGGCGCCTCCTTGAAGTCGTGGTCATTGTACTCTTGTGTTTTCATCTGCAAGCCTGTGGGGGTAAGGGTAAAGGAATGGGGTTGTACATGATACTGGCTCTGAGCGGTATCATGTGGGATATTCCCTATGTGATGAGGGAAAGACAGTATTTTTTTTTATTTATCATCAGCTGAGACTGAGACACCATTGAAGGGCCTGTCAGTCATACACCGAACCCTTGGAGTTTCACAAGTGAGGCTGTGAATCAGGCTCACTTTAGGGTGGAAAACATCACTGACAGTACCTTTCAGATGAGAGCTGTAAAAAACCCCCAAAAAAGTAACAACAACTTTATATCGGCATGTAAGTAAAATGTGATTTCTTCCAGAGTTTCAGCTTTGGAAGCATTTTCCTCCATCTGAAATTAGAAGATTTGGTTTTTCACAGTAAATCTTTTGATCTTACTCTCACCTACACTCTCATAAACACACAGTCAGCTGTACCTTCTTTGACGATGAGGGCACTCTTTTTGGTTTGGGTGGCGGTTTCACTCAGGCCACACATATTCTCAGAGAAGATCCTGAAGAAGTACTCGTTCCCAACTACCAGTTCTGTGATGGTAATGCAGTTGCGATGGTAGTGCTCAATGCATGTGAACCATTCCTAAAAAGAGTAATGCATGTGAGCTGAAGATATAGCGTATCTAGAATGGTTTTCATTTGCAGTATGAGACCATCTTCTACCATTGTCTTTTTGTCTGCTTTTTGAATGGTGTAGCCTGTTATTGGGGCGTTCCCATTGTCCTTTGGAGGGGTCCAGACCAGAGCTACATTTCCACCCCAAACATCTTCAATATTCACACACTGAGGAGGTCCAGGTAGATCTAAAAATAGGAGAAAAAGATATATAATCTCATAATATAGACATTCCTTATAAAGCTCCACTCTGATGTCAATGAGCACTTCTATCTTTCGTATGATCTTATAGTGATTTTGCTCACTCACCTACAATCTGTATGTCAAGTATGGCTGTGTCCACATGGTTTTCAACCTGCACTGTCATGTCATACTTCCCAGAGTGGCTGCGTTCTGCTTTGCGGATGAAGATGATGCTGTCACAGTCTGTGTTACGGATGCTAACTTGTGAAGGCTCTATAGGGTTGCCATCCTTCAGCCAGGTGACCTTCGGTCGGGGTTTGCCCTGCACACAAATTGCAACATGAGCTCAGTATTCTGTTGAAGAGATGTGCAATATCAGTATAACTGGCATATTTACCATAAATGGCACCACAAGGTTGACTGTTTCTCCAACTTTGCGAGTGTAAGTCTGCTTCAAGTGCCGTGGGACGCGGATCTTGGGTGGTTCTGTGGAGCAGTTACACCAAAATGTGTGTTATAAAGGAACGTTTTATGATTTATTTTATGTCAGTATTAATTTAATTTGTTGCAGTGTTACAGCAGAACATATATAATGAACTTTAAAGAGCTCACCAACAACCTCTTTAACCAGGATAGCATGCTGCAGGGTACGTGGAGTGCTAGCTCCAGCTGCATTGATGGCTTTGACACGAACTAAAATTTTACACCCTGGACTCAGACCGGTGATGGTGTACCTGGTTTTCTCTGTCAGCTCCTTGTTGGATATTACCCAATCATTAGCTGTAAGGAAAAAAATACAGTCATGGTGAAAAATACTATTTAAACTGGTTTCATGTCTGACTGGTTGTGCATCTATTTTGTGGGTTAGAAGAAACAAGCTAAAAACTTGAAGTGCTTAATAAAACTGGTTTTACAGATTGGTTACATGCTACAGCTGGTCTCATTTTTTTTTTACTCAGCCACACTATTGTATAGTGTCCAGTGCACTATTGTAAGTCTGGTAAATTATTATGTATTTATTGTGTACTTAAAAACACTGACTGTTATTCTTCGGCTTCAGATTTCACTTTTACAATATTAATAGTATAGTTTCTTCTAAAGCTATTATATAATGGTGTTTGGAATCCTAGAGATGATTGTGCAGGAAAATCCCAGTAGATCAGCAGTTTCTGAAAAACTCAGACCAGCCAGTCAGGTACCAACAACCATCCTACCTTCAAAGTTACTTAAATCACCTTTCTTCTCCATTTTGATGCTCAGTTTAAACTTCAGCAGGTCATATTGACCATGCCTACATGCCTAAATGCATTGCATTGCTGTCCTTATGAACAATGCTGGGCATCCTCTGCACAAGGTTGTAAACAATCAGAGGAGCCTATTCAGCGACAGGTTGCTGTCAAAAAGTCAAAAAGCAATAGATTTAAAAACTCCTCTGTCCCACACGCCATCAGACTGTTTAACTCCTCACTGGAGGGGAGGCGGAGGGGAAACAGGAGGACAAAGGAGGGCGGGAACAACTGAGCTGTAGTGCTTTGTTACACTGTGCAATATTTGCAATATTTGTTTTTTTCTTATATTCGCCTGTGCAATAATCACTGTGCAATATGCTCACTCAAATGTGCAATCCTATTTATCCATATTGTATATTCTGTATTTATATATTTGTATATGTGTATATATGGTGTATTTATGCTTATATCCTTACTCTCATTCCCCTTATTGCACCTGTAACATGCAGGAACCCACCCGAGGGATTAATAAAGATTCATCTAATCTAATCTAATCTAATCTAATCTAATCTAATCTAATCTAATCTAATCTAATCTAATCTAATCTAATTATGTGATTGGCTGATTAGATATTCTAGTGCAGGAATAATTATACCTAATGAAGTGGCCGAGTATGCATACACAGTGACTTGGGATTTATTCTTTCTTTATATTTTCTGTATGTCTATGTATGGACTTTCACAATACTGCATTCAGTATTTTTGTGCTGTTTTGCAGTCAGTCTGATCCTAAATCTCTGATTCTGTCAAAATCACAATACCAGCTGGATTTGGTTGCAGTTTAAACCCCTTTGTGTATGTATGCACATATGACATTTGCTTTTGTACAATTTGTGCAATAAATTGTAGGGCCTTACTATCATGTAGTTCGTTAGTCAAGTGAAATCTAACTCACTTCCTTCTACGCAATACTCCACTAAGTATCCGTCCAGCCCAGCAGCTCCAATGGTTTCAGGTGGACGCCACTTTACCGTCACAGTGGTGTCAGTAACGTCATCCACGACCAGCATGGTGGGTTCACTGGTAACAGCTGTGTTGAGATAAATGTTTTCGTCACTCGGGTTTAAACAGCGAATGTGAACAAGATGAGAAAACATCCATTTTGGCAAGTCATAAACACGTGACCAAGGCGCCTCTCACTTTAGCTGGTATGCCATCAGTCTCCCTGTCAGATCCCATTAGCCCCTGCTCTTGCTATCTATTCTTGTATTCTGAATCACATTTAACTCCTGCTGAACCCTCTGACAGACCTGATCTCCTAAACCTCTAATCCAGAGATGATTTGGCAGCCATTATAAAGACATATTTAATATCCTCTAAAGCTCTTGCGTGTCCAGTGGAGGTCACAGCCAAAATGCTTGGGATAGTGGGTATGAGGGGGAACAGCTGTGTCACTGGGGTACCAAGGGCAGATCAGACACGTACTATCACAGGACTTTTGCCCATTATAATAAAGCCTTATGTGAGACTGTATTATTCTTCCTTAAATAGAATTTTTGCAGATCATAGGTCATAGGTTTATGGTACTAAGAAATGTTTGGGGGACTCACCGAGAGGAGTAAAGGCTTTGGAAGGTTCACTGGGTTTGGACACACCGATGGCGTTGACTGCAAAGATCCGCACTTCATACGGCACTCCTTCAATCATCTTCTTGGGTTCAAATGTAGTCTCCTTGATCAGGTCAAAGTTCAGTCTCATCCATCTGGAGCTCTGCTTCTTTTTTCTCTCAATGTAATAGCCTTTAGAGGGCAGCCAGAAAGTGTTATGTAACACCAACATATGCATGTAAAGCTTGGTAACAAGTGTGCTGCAAGGTTTACCTAAGATTGGCGAGCCTCCATCATACTTTGGAGGTTCCCATGTCATAGAACACCAATCACCACCCACCACTGGGACCAAGGGAGCTTCAGGAGGGTCGGGGATGTCTGAAGACAACACATGATTCAAAAATGATTCAAAAAGCAAGTTAAGAATTGTGTATTTTATATTTTGTTTGAAAGGTGCTGCACTGTCTTACCAACAACCTTGATTTTGACACTAGCTGTGGCTTCACCAGCCTCGTTCTGCAGAACTATCTTGTAGTTTCCTGTGTCCTCCCGCTCAGTGACCTCAATTGTCAGACTCGTGTGGTCGCTGTATGTCTCAGCGTGGACGCGGTGACCTGACTCGAGAATCACCTGAGGTAAAAGAGATTAAAGGCAAAAGACACAGAAGACCTCGTGAGTACCATATGAGGACATAAAAACAGATTTTTTGTCACAAATTAGTCTTTCTATGAAAAAAAAAATTTACATTATAACTCTAAATGTGATATTCACTGACATGGTACTAACTAGCTACCAAGCAGGTTACAACAAACGTTAAAAGTTCAATCACAAGAAGGTGAAAATAAGACGGTAACCTGCTTGCAGCTAGAAAAAATCTAGCTGCAAAATCGGTGGTTGGACTGAATTTTTTCACATTTAGTGACAGATTGCAAAGAGCTGCAGTGACTGCTTTCACAAAGGTCAATTCTGGGAGGCAACCTGTCTCCAAATAATTACAGTCCAGCAAAATCAGCAATCGTGCTTGGAGAGATTAGAGGTGTGTAAATAACCAAAATAAACCAAAATTATAAATGCGGAGAGATTGACAGCACTTTGCAATCAGTCTGACTCAGTCTGCACCAATGACTCAGAGTGTCTTTGTAATAGGGGACTTGACTCAGCTGGCTGCCTTCTGGTTGTATTTCTATATAAAAGCAATGTTATCGAGTACCTCTGTCATTTGGCAGTTACATTTCTGTCCTGCAGCAACTACGTCACTATTTGTGGAGGTATTTCTGTTTCAGATCTCTGAGGTTCTGGCTGAACTATGAATGTAAATAGTTAATGTGAATTTCTGCAGACAGCAAGAGATCTGAAGTTTTTTCATCACTGTTAATCTGTGTATGACCATAAATGGATTGCATATAATTGCCAAGCTGACCCCATTCAATCTCAACCTGATAGCAGACTGACTATCAAGATTGCAAGTTCATTGCACATGGTGACAATAATTTGTCATGCCTCAGTGTCCAGTGGCAGTTTTGCCTAGTGTTGCTCCAGGCTAACAGGCAAAGTGTCCACTAGAGTGTCAGTTCTGACCAAATAACAAAAGGGTGATATCTGAATATAATGAATGAAACAAATTAATATAGTCATGAGTAATATAGCCCATTTTTAATGATTCAAAGTGCATAAACAATACGGTTATTACAGACAGAGCAGTTTTGAGTTGGGCTAAGGCGCTGTTGTTTTTTGTGTTAGTAGTGGGGTGAGTACAGAATCAAAGGTTCTCACCCTTTCACCCTTCATCCACACCACTCTGGGTGCTGGTTCTCCACTGATTGGGATTTCTAAGCGGAGTTTATTTCCTGCCACGACAGTTACAGTGTTGTCTGGGAAGTTCAAGCTGTCCAAGAGTACCCTCGGAGGGTCTGCAGAAAATCAAACGAGGTCATTAGAAAGAGAGAAAGCATAAAGAACAATAAGGAGAAAAAAAAGCTCTTGTCCAGTGAAGCTTCGTTTTTGTACCAATGATGTGGATTTTGGCAGAAAGGCTCTGTGAATACCCCTCAGGTACAAAAGTGTAATCTCCTGCATCGTGAAGGGAGCTGGCTGCAATTTCAAGTCGGTGGACTCTGAAAAAACAGAAATGTGTGAGACAAACGTTTAATAAAAACAGCTTTGATTGAATAGAGTTCCATAGCAAGGTCATACTTATTTCTGTGTATGATGTTGAGGCGATCGCTAGGTTGGATCAGCTGTCCGTTCCTGTACCAGCGGCCTGGGACATTTCCTGGGTAAATCTCACAGTGCAACTTGATGGGCTGACCCAGCAACACCGTCATGTCCTGCAGGTCCTGGTACACCTTCAGTGGTTTCACTAAATAAAGTATAGAGGAAGGCCAGGATATAAGCTGTTTCTTTAAGAAAGCATGCAACCAGTAGTAAGAATTTAAATACAGAGAAGATGCTTCATACAGTCAACTTGTATATGAGCCTCAGAGGTGCCACCAGAGGCCATGATGGAGTATGTCCCAGTATCGTCTCGTGAGGCGTCATCAATCACCAAAAAGTGTTTAGTTCCCTCACACTTAACTCGATATCTCGATCGCACCCCTGTTGGAACCTCAACACCATTCTTCAACCTGAAAGAGCATTTGAAATGGTCACACACCGACAAATAAGCAGTGAACAATTTACAAGTGCTGAACATGATGGTGAAGATTTGATCACTTGATGTTTCCTGAAACACTGGATGAGAAAAAGAGGCAACTTCTGAAGGAGCTATTAGATTTTAGCACATCCCAAAGATTCTGAGTGGGGTTAGGGTCTGTCTTATGTCTCGTGTTCTCCGAACCACTCTTTCACAATCTGAGCCTGAGTTCTCTTTACATCGCACAAGTGGAAATGCTCTTACTTTCACAATTAAAAGGAGCTGTGAGTGCTACAGTTGATGGATTACACCGCACACTTATATAATCTCTGATCATGATCATTTAATATCTTTTTCATGACTGCATTCCTTCCACAGAGAGGATTCCTTCCGGGTTTTAATAATGGTTGGACAGTTCTTCACACAGTTTTAGTAGTTTTATTCATTTCCATAGAGGTTTTCTTTTCTTGGTGCGGGGCAATAACCCGACACTTCTGAAATGGAAATTACTCACTGGATCAGCTGCCCTTCCTGACACACTCCCAGAGGGATTTGTGTCTTCCTCCAGGACTGAAACAGGCATCTCTTGTTTGTTAGGCAAAACCACCACATTAGGGAACCACTTACTCAATGCATTAGTAAGTGTTACCGTAAATAACACGTTGCTAGCCAAGGCCGATTTATGACTGCAGTAATTATCTCTTCTAATAAAATAATAGTTATGTCAGCTAAGTTAAGTCAGGCAGTGACTTTTTTTTGGCCAGACAGTATATCGTGTCTGATTACTGAGCTCTTTCAAATGTCTATTTTTTGTAATACAAACACTTTTTTAGGTTGAAATCATATTTTACCATACACATAGTTTGAGTAACAAAGCAAACCTTAAGGAGCTTTTAGTTTGAACTTTTTAATGATTTTCTTGTTTGTTTATAGCACAAGTCGCATTCATGTGTCATTATGTTAGTCATAGCATGTTTAAATCCTTCATTTTCAGTCTTACCATTTGACTTGAGCACCTTCCTCTGAAACTTCACACTCTAGCTCAATCCTCTCGTTCACTGTGGTCTTCACAGGCTCAATACCTTTAACTATCTTAACTGGTAACTCTGTTGGACAAGAGGGAAGAAAACTAAATGATTGGCTCCTTAAGCCAACAATTCTTAGTGGCTGTTTTAAAAAGATCAATTAATCACGTTACCTTTGACAAAAAGCTCTGTGCTACATTTCTCATCTCCTGCGACAACCGAATAGGCTGCGTCATCATTGGCGGAGCAGTTGTTGATGACCATAATCCTTTGTGTGCCCTTATGCTCAAAAATATACCTAAACAGGAAGAACGTTAATTAGGTCGCTCATCATACAGTGGTCCCAAGATAGGAATGCATATGATTTCAAATTGGTGATTACAGAGAATAAACACTATTAGGAAAATCAAATGTACAGTAGCTGCAAAATTTAATTGTGATCTTTCAGTCAACATGCTTTAAAAATGTTGCACACAGCCAGAAGTGAAAATACATACAGAAAGGTGAGGCTCACAACAAAACTGTGACATGGAGAAGGGAGAGTGCATGAATGGACTTACTTCCTTTGACTTAAGGTCACCAGTGGAGCCAGAATGGGGCCGGAGCACAGGAAGTGCAGAGCAAGTGATTATGGTAGACAGGAAGGAGCACCATGATATGACAGACAAACAACAAACACAAAGAAACATCATGCCTGGAGGGGTACAGCAACAATGTTACAAGAAAGAGGAGCAAATGGGAGAAAGTCTTTAGAGAAGGGAGACCTGGAGACCAAACCCAGAAAACAGCAATATCCTCCCAGATGGCTTTAACGCTGGATGACTTTGAACAGAATTAGCTTAATACTGCTTATCTATAGAGAATCTATAATCTCAAGAGGCCTTGTCTTTTGAATAAAAATATGCATGTCTTTATCCAGTTACATGCCATTTTTAGGCTGATATCATGAAATAAAAGAAAAATTCAGCCTCTTCTTCTGTCTCTTTACTGTGCTTTGAAATCAAACAAAAATATCTAGTGTGGCAAAAACATTGCTCTGACTCTGCTGTTAATGCGCTGTTGCGAGATACGTTATATGATATAGCCTAAAAGAATGAAACCAGTACAAACATATTTTTGTGCACTGGAGGAATCTGAAAAAACTCCTCTATCCTTTCAAAAACATTATAGTTGGAAAAACAAATCTATTCAGCCCTAATATGAAGAATCTTGTCGAAAAAGATGATTTTTGGTAATACTTTGTGATCCAGTATCTATTAAAACTGTTCCAAAGCCAGACTTTGTTAAAGACCTGTGAAGGAGGTACCACATTTTTCCTGTATAGAGGAGGACATATACAGCAATTAATGGCAGTTACAGACAGCATATGAAATCATACTCTACATGTACACCCAAATGTAGCTCTGAATTCTTAAAAATGCTAACATGTTTGTTTGATATTCAAGCCACATTAGAGTTGAGACTGTTACAGTGTGCTGGAGGTCAGCTGGCAATGGTTCACAGTGCAGTGGACTAAACTGGCTGCAGATATGTTGCATTGTTATATTTCAAGATGTCTTACTATGCCACTGTTGACTGTTGATTTGTTTCTTTTGGGGGTATTTGTACCAGTGTTTGTGTGGAGTAATGTGCAATGAAACATGTGAACCATTGTGCTTTAGGCTGGTGACAGAATGAAAACATTTACCAGAGGACTGGTAAAGGAAGGAATTGTCACAAATAAAGTGCATTTCTTAATACATAAAATGCACTTTATTTGCGCAGTGCTGAACCCAAGAAGACAAAGAACTGATCAATAAGGGAAAAGGTCGTTACATACTTGGGCGAGGGCCTGATTTCCTGTCCATTCTTGTACCACTTCAGTTCAACTGTCGGGTCAGCCAGGTCCACCACTAAGCGGATCTTTCCACCTTTATCCACCTGATATGCAGGGTCCAGCTTCTTTGCAAAAGCTTTGAAAAGACAAAACTAAAGTCACAGCAGGATAAAAAAAACAAAAAAACAAAAACCACCACAAAGACCTTAATGTCTGAAAAGAGATAAATATTAATATGCATCGGCTGAGCACTGATTTATCTACCTTCCAGCTTCTTCTCCTCTTTAGGCATCTTTTTCAGCCTCTTCAGCAGACCCCTCAGGTCTGTGATGCCGTACATAAAGGCAATCTTTTCATACTGATCTGGCCGGGCGTTCTTCAGGATCTCCCACACATCCACCTCTGGAGTGTCATCCTGCTGTTTGTGCTCCCTAGCGGTGCCGAATATGAAGGAACGATGTGAGGGCAGGATTTATTGGCTGGTGTTTGCAACGTGTCCTGAGGAATCACTCAATGACCTCATACTGATGTAGTCAGGAGATTTAATTAAATATAGCAGTCACTGTGAGGTTTTCCTCCTGTTTCTGGTTTAAGCATGCTACAGTATTTCTCTGCAGAGCATTCTTCAGGACATGTCACACAAAAGGATGGGCATGGTGAGCTGTCTAGTTGTGTGCTCACATTGGCTCTGAAGTTACTTGTTAACAGGGTAGCAGCGCAGTTAATACAAAACAGTGGTGCTCTTTAACTTGTGGAAGGTCTGTGTGTTTTTCATGTGTCTAACCATTTTAGAATTAATCAAGACAGAACCTTGAAACACAAATACAGATCACAGATAACTACAACTACAGATAACCATCTGGATCATAATAATAATCCTAATATCAGGGTGGCCTGCCTTAAGAGCTGGGACACAGACCAGTAGCTCCAACACTCCTGGCTTGAGCCTAGCTGGGGGCCTCTGTTGCACGTCTCTTTCTCTTGTTTTAGTTATACCCAGCTTATATATTTGTCTTCATTTTTTTCATCTATACATTGTTTTATTTGGCCAGTTTGGGGGGTAGAAGCAATGGTGATGTCTGCTTTCTTTTGAATATAGTTCTCAAACCACTAAAAGCTGTGCAACATCTGTTTATAGCAATTGTGACACAGAAAACCACAAACCTAGTTGTGAGCAATTTAATGCAGAGACTTTTTTCTTTCTACTGTCTGCATCTGCAGACAAAAGGCTAAACAGGATTGTAGCTCAGCTGGACGGAACTCCATTGTCTTTTATATTATATCATCAAAAAGCCTTTTGTCGATGGACACTTTCTCCTGCAAAGGGATTTGGTTGAATTGTTCCTGGATGAAACAGTGTTATTTGTTTCTGCGTCTCTAGTAATTTTCTGCAGTCATTAAATCATCATTAGATCACTAATTTTAATGACTGAGGGTTGTTTCATGGTGCAAAAAACGGATATTTACATATTGTAGTTGTCAGTTAATTACATTAATATTCAGGTACATTATTTTATACCTAAGCTAGCTAAGACTTGAAAAGAGCTCCTTGTTGCGAGCCAGCTTGCCCCCAAAGGTTTTAACTGTCTTGAATAAAATGCAAATAAAAAACTAATAAGGCTTTCTAACTTGCTTTCATAGTTTATAGCATGCTTTGAAGGATGAAGATGAACAATTAAATAAGGATTAAAGAGGAGGCTTCTTTAAACAGTAAGGGGAGGAGTTCTTTTTATCAGGGTTAAAACACAAGAGCAGTTATAGATCAATCAGGTGGAAGGGTTTTTTTTTCTTTGAGAGATGCTAGCTTATTGAATGCTTAACAGCTTTGTGCGATTTGTCTATATGAAGGATGCATGCATTTAAGGGAAACCTGCAACAAAGATTGTCATATAGCTCTTGACATGGCCCATCCCTTTGTTTGCTGGTCGGTTGGTTTAATCACATCACAGATGCTCCGACAATGTTAGACGATGGCAGAAGGAGTGTTAGAGTTACGGGATTAAGGTTAATAAACATGTCGTCCTGGACATGAGTGTATTTATTAGTTTTAAATAGTGAACATTCAATAAGCCTTGTCTTTCATTGACATTTTTCCCAAATGTCTGAAAGCTTGGGGCTGAATTGAGTAAAATACTATCATATTCTCTACATGTGTTTCTCATTCGTTTATTTTCAAGCAATTATGAAGACGCTGAAATAAACACGGTGGTGCTTGCCTTATATTTCTAGACTGAAATAAACGACAATGTAGTGATAACACTATTTTACAGCATCATTTCTCCATGGCCCACTTGCACTTCATTAATGATCCAAAATGGCACTCTTTGCCTCATAAAGATGTGACTTGATTTCACAGCTTGATGAAGACAAGTCACCTCAGTGTCAATGCTGCAAGACCCATTTCCATCATTGCTGAGTGCTGGTGGGGCATTTAGGAATGTTGCCTTCAAATGAAGTGTTACCGTACTACAGGAGGCCAACACTCTTGCTCGTCCAATACCTAGAGCTACGTTTCATGCTGGGGACTCTACAGGATTACAGTACTCACCCGCAGTAAGGTCTAATCATTTTAATACCTATGGTTTTCGTTCTACTAACCTCTGATTTCTGAATGTATAGGGGAGAAGAAGAGACAAGCCCAAAATAAATATATAATTTTGTCAGTGAGCAGTGTCACTGACTAGGTCTTGTACTCACACGCTGCAATGTATTTCAAAAATGCATCATGGTGTTTATTTTGAACCACTGGAGTAGCTTTTGCTATTGCACAGAGGTTTTCAAGCTGTAAGGCACACCTCCCACTGGAGAAGGTGCACTTTGGCACCAGGTTACTGTGACTAAATTACTGTGTTATAGTTTCCACATATGCTTGGGTACAAGTGACCAAACTTTTGTGTATGCAGTGCTCTGTGAGAACCTCTGTAAACCATTCTCTAATGTCGACTAAACATCTACGTTGGTTTTTGATGACCAAGATAATAGATAACTAAAGTAAGATAACTAAATAATAATAATAATAATAATGAAAAAGACATTTTAATGGATTAAAAGCTCTTGTTTTGAATGGCAAATAGTTCTGTAAATCTGGAAAGTTAACTCCAATAACATGCTTTACTTTTTCAGAGAGATATAAGAAAGGTCTGATAGTAAATTTTAAAATGTCCAATGTAGGAGAAACATCTGTCATTTATTGATTTACGGTGCTTAACAAACTTATTAGGCCACCATCCAGCACAAGGTTTATGTGATGGCTGCCTTAAATTAACAGTATTGGTATTTACCATATGTATTTGTTATGGGTCTGTAATGGTCAATCCACTAATATATGCAAACTCTTAATTTGAAATATTTTTAATACTGATATATGACTATTATTTGTATCCATCATTTTCCAAATTTGCAGTTTTATATATATGGCAATAAGCAAATAAATATATATTAAAACACAATATTATTTGTCATTAAGATGCCAAAGTACAGTTAAATTTACATGCATTTCTGAACATAAAATTAATTTTGAACATTAATTTCTGAAGTCCAGCTCGAATTTGGGTAGAAAAATATAAATTCCTAGTTAAAAGTTTTTTATTTGTCTAAAAAAATAATAACATAATTTTACATTTTAAAAGAATTTTTGAAAGAATTCTAAAATATTTGTGGTCTTTGTGGCCTTTTTAAAGGACTCTATGTAGCTATCTCATCCATTTAAATATGTTTGCATTTTAGCATTTTTAGCATTTTACTGCAATTTACTGATAAAGAAATGTTTTGCTCACTGGTTAAATCTTACTAATTGTGTTAATAAAATAAAAAGTTATGCTTCAGTTTAGTTAAATTCTTAATTAATTTGTTTGTATGTTGATTAGCTTCCATACAGTCTACAGACACACTTTGGTGAATAAACTTGCTACTGTTGGCTAAAAACTTAGCTAACTAAGCTAATCTTTCCGACCAAATATGATAATTTTTAGGTGCAAAAAGCAAGACCACAAGGTTCATGATGCTAAACGGACAGTAACGATGTCCATCTTTTATTACATGTTATACAATATTGAAAATATTGTAGTGTTTTAGTATGAAGATGAAAAGTGGGGACAGCTAAATTTGTCTAGGAGAGGGGCCCGCGGACTTTGAAAACCCCTGTTATAGCTTCTTTGATGATCTGAAGAAATGTGCTTTCCACTCATACAGTAACTGTGTACAAATTAAATTTACAAACGATGTGAAAGAAGAAGAGAAAAAAAGTAGATCCAGAAAAGGGGCCTAAAAAATACTAAAAAGAACAAAATCCACTCAGGATTAGGATGTGACTCTCACCTATGTTTTAGAAGACCACTAAAGTCAAGCTCTCCTGCATCTTCTTGTCTTTCACTGCTGTTGTTAACAAGGAGAGATTAATAGAGATTTAATCAGAACTGAAAAAGCTAGAAGCACTAAAAACAACGGTAAAAGAGCATCACAAAGCAAAAGCTCTGATCTCAATCGATACATTAGCTCCAAGCTAACTCACGATTGGTGCTTACACAGAGACCTTTTTGTGTCTTTTCCCAGATAAAAGCTTGAAACAAGGTGATTTGTGTAAAACACATCCAGAGCTGTCCCGGGCAACATTGCCACAATGTTGAAGTACAACATTGTGATTATGCAATGCAACAGGGATGCTTTGAGTTGCTTTCCAGTCACATTGTTTGGAGGAAGAATCAATGTGCAAGAGTTGGCCTTTAATTACACAGTGAGTGAACTGGTTGATTTGTAATTACCTTGCAGAAAGGTAAATGACATTATTACAACCATCTTGTCACGCTTACATCTCATACAGAGACATTACTTGATGGAGAGGTGTTCAGTGTGCCTAAATGAATGGCACTTTTTCTTATCTTCATTTTTTCAGGTGTCTTTATTAGTATGTATAGAATATTACAGATCCTATAATAGAACAATGCTTTGTTTTGAAAAGAAAACATAGAAATTCTGTCAAATTCCATAAGGGTCCTGCTGACTCATTCATAAAGGTCTTTTTATTACCTTCTCTTGAAAGCGGATCGAATGTCAATATTCTGTGAGCCCGTTTCAGCTTCTGTAAAACAGTATCAGCACATAGTATGCAATTTTTATGTTTGTGGCGGATTTTTTTTGTTCTAAAGTATTTTAACAATGTGACAAACCTTTAACTTCCAAGTCAAAGGAACAGCTATCAAACTTGTCCTTGTAGTTGACCTCGCACCTGTAGTTCCCAGCATAGTTATCTTTGGCCTTGATGATGTGCATCTCAAATGTGTGGACCTGATAAAAGTTTGTATAAGAGTAACGTTATCACAAAATTTGCTTACATACCTTCTAAAGAAGGTGAGGGTACATGGATACCTTTGTGAGTCGGTCAAAGGTCTCTTTTAGCTGTAGATGTTTTCCTGTCTTGCTGGCCAGATCCATCCATTTCCCTTTAAACCACTTGATAGTTGGTTTGCGCAGAAGATCTTTGGCCTCCACTTTGGCAACAAAGGTGATGTCACCACCTTTGGACAGAAAAATTTGATATGATTAAAGAGAAAGTGTAATTGGGTACCAGTGAAGACTAACATAAAAAAAGCATGCATTCATATATTGTATACAAATACAGATGCAGAGACTGTTTTAACTTAGATATCAGTGTCACAGTGAAAAGTACACAGCATATTTTTGCTTCTTTTAGAAAAAAGTCTCCTTTCATCTAACTGTTGAAGTTGATGTGTTGCAGTGGTCTCTATGTGTGAGTACATTTCATTAATGGATGCATTTTTAAAGGAAAGCTTAAATGAAGGCAAGCTATTGTTAATTGGTGTATACAGTATTTTTAAACATGTACCGGTACATTGATTAAAAAATGTGTACTGGGGCTATTGGTGTAACAGTAAAATGATAAACTAAAAATCAATTAACATATTTGTTAACACTCTGTCGGGAGCTCTGGTTGCTGGGCGTGTGCGTTTTCCACGAAAATGGCAATTCACTGCTGCAATTTTCTAGCAGTCACCAAAGCAATCACAAGGACATTTTTGGTTCACCATCCTCTTTGCAGCCAGTTTCACCCAGCAACCACTCGCTGTACAGTTGGAGCATATAAATTTTTCATGTGAGACCGGAAGTTGCAACCAGTTTCAGGCCTGAGGAACTGAGGGATAAGAACATTTCCAGCTTAGTGGTGTCTCTACTTATGCTTATAAGTCAAAGTTAGCATCACCAGCAGTGATCTGAAATAAGGCTGAAATAAAGAAAGATATCTTGGCTCTTCTAAATCCTATGCCTACTGCAATCTGTCAGATGGATACAGTTTTCCTTTTTTGCAGGTTTCCCTTTGAAGTCCCTCCTCAGATCTTCTTTCTTCTTCATTCTATTACTCACCAACAGTGACAGCACCACTCAGGGGTCTCTCAATCAGCAGGGTGGAGAGCGGTGGGTTGTCAACGGGCTTGTCCAGTTCGTCTGGTGCCTGACCCTCTCCCAGAGACCACACTGGTCAGTGAGGAAAAAGATCACCTACGTGAAACACAGCTCTCCTCTGCCACAGGCTACAAATAGTACAGTAAGGAGTCGTAGCACCCACCTTTTACTTCTCATCTGAAATTTTTACTTTTACCAGTCCAGAGGTACAAAGACAGACAGAAAGACTAACAGACACACATGACTTCCAGCACTCACGCCTCACACAGCAGCAGGATCTCAGCTTGCAACATGGAAAGCATGAAAGATATGCAAATAGAACAAGCAGCACCTAACTTTTTATTATTATTATTATTATTATTAAAGAAAAACTGGGTTTATAAATTCTTAATTGTCTGGATACTGCAGTCTTCTTTGGATCCTGGAGGTATGAATGAAGATAATGCTGTTGCCATATGATTGTGATTCACCTCTGTTGGGCACTGTGTTAATACTTTACGAAACTTCACCATGGACAAAATCTTGTTAGCTTTTCTGTGATAATTTTAAACCTTCTAAATGAAAATGAAAAAGATTTATTTCTCTGAAGCCCACTTTATGTCCTTTATGATTATGTGAAGACACAAAGAGTTGGGGAGACTTCAATAAAACAATCTTTTTCACGTTTCGCGCAATATTCTTGAAACAAATAAAACCGAACAAAGTTTCTCTAGAAGTGTAAGGGCTACCACTTTATTACCTGAGTCCTTTCTCCCCATGGCTGGCACAGGGACGCTATCATCTAAACAAAGACAGAGAGAAATTTACAGCATATTGTAAGAAATAGTACTGTAAAGTCCACTGAAGCAAGCACACACTCAGAAAACGATGACAAGCAGTTAAAGGTATGCAAGCAGTGAGGAATTCTGAAAGGTCAGAGTTTAAAGGTCAGAGTGCTTCTTTTTGGTTTTTTGTTTCAAACTATATTGTGAACGCTGTTTGAAATTTTCGTTAGCAAGGGAGTTTTGAATATTTTGACTTTCTTCTGCTAAAAGGCTAACTTCCAAACACACAAAATACCTAGAGATAAACATGTCTCCAACATGTTTTCCACACTCAGCCACTGAATCATTTAAAATAAGCTTCTTGGTCAAAGATCTAAAATGGTGGGATCTTACTAGGCAGCTCAACTGAGAGTTTCTTGGTTGAACTGGCATCCTCTGTGGAAAAAAAAAACAGAGTTATAATCGAAATTAATCACTATAAATATAACTACTGCCGGTAGTTTGATGATTATTGTGGCTACAACAGTGTGGGTTGGACATTCAAAGGTTTAGGGAAGCTGTTTTTCTCTTTTATTTAGAAGTTAACCAAAATGTTCCAAACTAACTGACCAACACTAATACTGACACAGAAAACAAAAGCTTCAAAAAGAATACGTAGATGTAATGTTTCAAATTACATAACATGATGTAATTTGCATTAGTGTCCTTCTTCCAGCAAAAACAAACTCCAAACATACACTATATTGCCAAAAGCATTTCCTCACCTATCCAAGTCATTGAATTCAGGTGTTCCAATCAGTTTTATGGCCACGGGTCTATAAAATCAAGCACCTATAGGCATGCAGACTACTTCTGCAAACATGTAAGCTCTCAGGAGCTCAGTGAATTCCAGCATGGTACCATGATAGGATGCCACCTGTGCAACAAGTCCAGTTGGGAAATTTCCTCACTACTAAATATATCACAGTCAACTGTTAGTGGTAGGTCGCCAACTTTCTGCAGAGCCAGTTGCTACAGATCTCCTAACTTAATGTGGCCTTCAGATTAGGTCATGAAGAGTGCCTAGAGAGCTTAATGAGAGGGGTTTCCATGGCGAGCAGCTGCATGAAAGCCGTTCATCACAATGTAAAGCGTCAGATGCAGTGGTGCAAGCGCACAAATGCACTTCAGAAATTTCCATAAATGCACTCCTAAACCAAATGTATATATAATATATATTAAACCCTATGGATTAAAAATTGGATCTCACTCAAGTTCATATGCTTGTGAAGGAAAAAGAGCAGATACTTTTCGCAATAAAGTGAAGCAGGAGCACTGGAAGAGGCGTCGAGGGAAAAAAAAGGGAAAAGTAGCAATTTTAAAATTTTGCTCATTAGGCGTAGAACTTTTTGATTGCACCTTTTATAACTAATATGTTGTTAACAGAGATGACACACTGCCTGGGGAAATGTATCTCATTCATTTGACATAGAAATACAAAATATGCTTTTTTAGTATTGCAGAAATCGCAGGTTGAGTGTTTGCACAGCTCCTTTTAACCCGAATCGTATGTTCACATAAATAAAACTGATATCAGGATCATAACTAACTGAAAACATAATAAAGAAAAATGAAGAAAAAAAAATAAAAACAAAAAAACCCCAGTAGCCTATACACATCTGTATATGTGATATAATTATGACAGCTGAATTAACACTTGAAGACATAAGTGGCATGCACATTTGTATTGCATGTGCAGTGATTTATACAGTGATTTATTTGGTGTATATTTTGCATGATACATGCATATAAAATATCATTACCACATCCATCTTTAGTTATCTTAGAGAAATAAAGGTTGAAGTGCAGGTAGAAATTATGCAGTGCAAGTTTGCAAGTAGAAATCACACATTTTCTACATGTATGTCAACAAGCATAGACATACATCTGAAGTTTACAGATGTGACACATCAGTATTAAATATTTACATCATTTAGATTGTAAAGGGTACTTTTGTCAATGCCTAAACCAGACTTAAAAATGTGTGTACTTATAAAGCCGTAAAGCACATTAGACACCAGAGAATTACAGTTTTGGTCAAACAACCATTATAGGCAAGAACATCCTAGTAATTTAGGATATTTAATGATTTTTTTGAAAAACCTTTCCAGGGGTGGGATGATTATACAGAATACATCTATGTTGAATTAAAAAGAGAAGAACAGGGTGCACAAGTTTGAATTTATTTGTGAATTTTTCTAGTACACATGGGGTCAATTGCAGAGCCACAACTCAAATTGGGATCATAAACAATTGCAGATTGCCAGTCGAACTCGTATATTGCAAAAAGTCTGTGGAATAATGAAGAAAGACTACTTCCAAATTCTTCAACTTCACTTCACTTGATCACAATTGGCTACTGAAATGGGGCAATAATCCCAAACACACATAAAAACTGGTTTTGAAATGGATAAAGTTATCTAGCTATAAGCTTCTGGAATGGCCTTCCCAAAGCCTTGACCTCAACCCTATTAAAGGTTTGTGAACTATGCTTAAAAACAATCAACTAGCAATTCTGCCAAGAAAAGTAGTCAAATATTCAAATTGAATTAAGCCAGAAAGGGACATATGTATATATTTTAGCTTGTTTTTTTTGTTTTACCCTGTGTGGATACGATTAAATCAAAATTAAATTCAACCTTTTGTAACTAATTATTGTTTTTTTTAAAGTCATTAAAACATTAAAATCCCAAAATGACCAAGATATCCATGCCCATGATGAGTGTATGTAAACTCCTGACCACCACTGTAGGAAGATTTTATTATTTCACTTTGTAGTTCTTAATTTCCTTCCTGTACAGGAGCAATAATTAAACTACCTAACACTGCTATTCCTTCAACCATCTT
Organism: Rhamphochromis longiceps; assembly: GCF_057381845.1. Lineage (NCBI taxonomy): Eukaryota > Metazoa > Chordata > Actinopteri > Cichliformes > Cichlidae > Rhamphochromis > Rhamphochromis longiceps. The sequence goes on along the minus strand of NC_140573.1, from coordinate 28,523,969 downwards.
GCTAAAGTGCTTGAAATATTTTGGGAGCACTTACTATGATTAATTCGATTGCTTTATGGCAACCATAAGGAACTTGAAAAGGTCTGTTATTGGTACCAACCTGGTTGAGGTGTTGGGGATGGGGTAGTGGCTGCAGGTTTAGCATCATCTGGAATAAAGGTTGTCATTGACAAATAGACCCACTTATCAAAAGACTCAAGGTCAATCACTGGCAGGTCAACTTTGACATAAAAGCACGAGGCCAAGAAGGCCAATGACCACATGAGAGACAACTGTGTCATGCAATTCTTGGACATGAATGAAAAAGTTGTTTGATGGATTGATTTGTGCACAACAAAACCCCCTAACTGCTGTACTGTAGAGTGAAACAGTGTGAGGTCATAGCTGTGTGTGTATTGCCGTATGATTCTTAGTCTGGCGTAACAAAAGCACAAGCAGACTAGCGTCAAAGTGTGTGTACACACACACACACACAAACAGGTATATCAGATAAAATTCAGCCTCAAAGCAGCACATAGTGGTAAAAAAAAGCTCATGGCTAAGCCAAGTAGCTCCATCTTTCCTCTACATAAAGAAAAATAATCCAAGGAAAGCGGCCTGTTTGTCAGTACTTTGATGTTCGCATGTTTTTGCCTTGTTGTTTCTGGATTATAAAGAACTAAGTTTGATGATTCACCTTGCAAATAAACTGCATCACTTTCATTTTGCCATTTCTCAACCTAATCAGTACTTTATCTTTTTATATAACTCTTTGGATCTGAAAACTCATAAATTTTGTTGTTGTTTTTTCTTTGAAGTCTGCATGCAATCAAAGTTAGGGTTGCACTGTTTAGGAAACAAGTGAGAAGTCAGTGCATGATGCCAATCAGTGAAGTTCAATGTTGACTTAGCAAAGTAATCTATTATCTTTTTGTTGATAGTAAAAATATTTTTGAAGTTATGTAAAAAGAAAAAGAAACTTGTCTTAAAGGTTGCTTTTGCCATGCTGCAGTGCAGTTGTAATGTGCAACTGAAAAGACTATTTCAATGCTCAGTGTGTTTGCTTTGATCAGCAAGAGGGGTAAAACATGCACTTTCACTGAGAGACATGGGATTGTTTCATATTAAAGAAGCATACTTACCAGGTGGTGGGGGAGAGCAAGTGCCCTCTTCCTTTAAAGTAGAGTTAGCAGACTCTGCTTGCTCTTTTACCCCAACCCCACCAGGCTGTGGTTGGATTGAGCCATTCACGGCAGGACACGGCTCCTGAGCCACCACAGCCTGTACTGGCACAGGCTCTGTGGATTCTGGTTTCTTCCCATCAGTCTCTACTGGTTCTTTCCCCTCTGCTACTGCCTCTGTACAGCAGACAAAGCGCCAGGCTGGAGCAGCAAGCATTGAGCACAAACACACGAAGCCTCACAAGACAATGCTTGCTCAAATGAGATGAGTATAAATAGCTAATGACCAGATAGACTGAAATTGACGATATTTGAGGCAGGAAGATGAGTCTAAAGCTTAAGTAATATGTATGATATGTATCTTATACACCTACTGGGATTGTGTATTCGCTGGTCCTTAATAAAGAAAACTACACTATAACAATACTGTATCTAAGTCTGTGACAATATGATAATATTCTTAATATAAGACCTCAGCAAACACTTTCACTTATAAATATGGGTTAGCATAGCAAGATGTTTATTTTGTAAACTGTGGCTCAATTTAGAAGAAAAAGATGACAAAGCAGGGTATGCTTTAGGGTTAGCAGGCCCTTCTCAATCATCCCTCACTTACTTGTTCAGTGTTTAGTTTTTCCTGGTGAGTAGATTTTGTTTTATGCCACTTTTCCCTCAATTAATACAGGATGCTCTATGGCCTGGTATTGTTAGCTCTGTTAATTTAGTTTTATTGTGTAGTCTGGGTAAAATCCCAAACTGCATTAGGTGGTGCTTCATTTTTATAGTATTTGAAGATGAGAAGACAACCAAATGACAGCAAAGATCAACAAAGCAGTTGCATTTTTCTTGAGTATCACTGAAATACTTGCATCTAATATCCATCCATCTACTAGTGTTTGGGTCATATTATTACAAAGGACAAGTGTCAGCCTCATAGTAGTGCTTTAACAGAAATCCCAGGATCACCAGAATCAATAGGATTGTCCTTTTAGCAGAATGAATGTGGCAAGTAATTCAATGCATCACTGAAATATTTCATCTGGAGCTAAAGAAGTGACCTGACAGACTGAAAGAAAACCAGCAGGAATAGAGCAGTGCTTTAAAGTCCACAAATTAATCTCCATTAAAGGAATCTAGTGGTATTCTGGCGTTTTATCAGAAATGTCAGTGAAGAAGCTATCTGGTCATTGCATATCTATACTGTAAAGTGATCAAGGAGGCAGGGATTTACTAACTCAGTAAATCGGGACAGTTGACTGGAGCCAACAGAGTCAGTAAAGCCCGGGATCTGTAATCCCTCATCGACCTCCTGTTTGATAACATATACAGCTGAGTACAAAAACAGCCACAGCATGACTTAGTAACAGCTCCATGAATCAAGGCACGTGCATCTAGAGCAGTGCAGGCATGTGGATGTGTGCACAGTGAGTGGGGTGGTTTGCTGCAGCTAAACTAATTTCTTGTGTGAACATTGTGTGCTGAGTGATCATACCTCCACAAGAACAGTGCAGTTTCAGGCCTCGCACGGTGAATTAAAAAAAATGAAATTGTGATGGCACACACCAAACGAACACGTGATGTGAGTGTGACCAGCAAAAAGTGTGAAACATTCTGGGGCAAGTGAAGAGGGAGGCATCAGGGTTATACCCACCTGGGGGTGGAGATACCTCCAGGGAAATCTCAGGTGGGGGTGGGGCACCGCTACTTTCTGGGGCAACACTTTCTGAGCATGTGACAAATATAGTTGTGGATGGAACAGCTGCTTTTGATAAGCAATAAAGCTTCAGCATCTGCAGTGCCTCTCTCACTTTCACACACACACACCCAAACAAACAGACACACACTCACACGGACAGAGACACACAGCTATATCCACCCACCTGCCTGCAAGTATGCATACTTTATCACAAAACATCATCATTTTCCAGAACATCCTCCTAGACTCATCAGTAAGCTCTCTGACTGAAAATGTGCTGTTAATATGTCAACACTTGAGGCTGTGCAAAGGTCGTTCATGTTGAAATGCACATTAATACGCATTAATAAACACACCGGTTGGAAGTGTCGTGCTTCGTCAGGCAATGTCGTGCATTCATTATATTCCTCAGTAACTGTTAGATCCTCTCATTTTAGAGAATGCGTGCTCGAAGGGATTACACAGTAAACTGATAGGAATGCACGTTACTGTTACAGCTGTAAAACTGCCGGAACTCTAGCTTTGCCCTGTGCAGCTTCCGCATCTGAACACTAGGATGAGTGTTGGGCTCTGAGACACTATTTTATATTGTGCTACAGTAATGGGATTATATTGACTTAATGATTTTCCTCATTAACAAGCACTATATAAAAGTATTAATTTATTAATGTCTGTTTTTCTTTTTTGCTGTCTTGCGTCTTAGTCAGAGTTCTCATACCAGAGCGTGAAATACTGCCACATTATCAGAAGCCACTGGTGTCTGGGCTTTGAATTTGGACAGCAGCTGAATGAAGGTTCACAGTGGCAGAAAGCACAAGTTAGTCAACCACTTAAGGGCTCTCATGTTCGCCTCATTTGATGTGACACAAACACTGGTTGCTAGAGAAATGTGTGTTTTCCCTGACTGGTTGGTAAGTGGTTTCTGTAGGTTGCTGGCTGTCACTGGGTATAATCAGTTGCAAAAACTGAGAGAATTGTGACGCCAACTGAAAATGGAGAAGGTTCATAGTAAACTTTGTGGCTCAGCACCACAGCCAACATGTTTCATAAGGCGCAACTTTTACTCTGAAAGGGAACCTTCTTCATTTCCAGTTACCATCACACATACAGCTCAGAGTGTTTGTAGACAAGGCCGTCCTTTCCATTCAAATTACGACCACAATAATATGTTAGCAACCATGGAAAGTGTTACCATGGCAGCAAGCAATAGCAAAATCATACAAATGGAAAACTATGACATGTATGACTCAAATTTAAGTGTTTCACTTCAAATTCAAGTCAACTTCTGTAAATACCAAATACCATTTTTGATGTCCTTTCAGAAGGCACTAGATAAGACAGATGAAAAGTGGTGTTTAGGGACACTAAATAATGCTGGGAAATTTGTGTTGTGAGACAGGATTGTATGACTCAGTCTTTTTATGGATTTTTTTTTACTTAGACCCCACCTGTTTTATAGCTACATGATGACAGTGATCATAACCCTTGCTTTTTTTTGGAGTAAGGTCTGACTATTCTGGGGAGGCCTAGAGGGGTCAGGCCATGTGGATTCTGTTGTAGCGGGATGACCTGGATCTTCTGTTTTTTTATTGATTCTTTTGTGTTGCCTCTATAGAGGACTTCAAGGACAGCCTGACACAAAGTTGGTAGTGAAGAAACTCAATGTGTATTCTTATTAGTAGTATAAGTGGCTGCAAATAAAAGAGTACAGGATGACCAATGTCACACCTGTGACCCGTTTTGCCAATAATCATTATTGAAACAACACCTTGTGCATTTTACTTCTGTGAAAGCGGGCAGTATTTGACATCCTGGAAATCAGAACACGCCAAATGACTAAAAGAGCAGACTCCTTATATTTTCATCTTATTTACATAACTCTCCCTATTTCATATGAAGTGCTGCTATACGTTTTCAATAATGCTGACCTTAGTCTGGTTGTGATGTAGTCTTTTTATTTCTACATGTGTTAAATACAGAAAATTTCCGGGAATAATATTTTACTTGGACCCTAAAAAGCTGAGCTCTCCCGCCACCCGACTGAGCTGGAGCATTAAGATGCTGAAGCTCCAAGGTCGCCGGCAAAAAGCCAATAACACGCCAGCAGCTTGCTCACATGGGATGGCAGAGGCGTCAGCTGAATCAACAGTGAGGGATCAGCTGGCTGACGAGAGGAATGTCAGAGATGCTGACAGCTTGGTCATTGCTACAGATCTCTGTGAAGCACGGCAGCATATCCATACTGCCGACTATTGTCTCCACATTTACACTCCTATGCGGCAGTGTTTGCACATTCACGCCAGGTTCATTATATTACATGTGTAGACCTGTTCTGCTTTGTGCCTGTACAACAAGTGAAAACAAGGGTTGCTGTTTGATGTCAGCAGTGGTATTTTCTACTGAAATTGCATACTTGTGTAAATTTTGAGCGACTTTTTATAAAAGATTGTGTATTGTGCAACTCTACGCTGCTGGACTGTGAGGTGATAGGATGATAAGATGTGCACTCACCCTCTGGCTGACCATTTGGCTCATCTACAGGAAGAAAAAGAAAATACAACTATGAAACATGACAGCAGAATTACTTGCATTATGACTCTCTTTTTTTCTTAGTTTGAGCACACTGATTTTACGTATTACGTACTTACATATTTCAGATCATTCAAGCAAATTTTAATATTATGCAAAAAGATATCATGATATCATGATTAAATACAAAATTTATGTTTTTAAATGATGGTTTCATTTATTAAGTCAAAAAAAACCTTTCATAACCACACAGGTTCCCCTCTCATTAAATCATAAATTAACTTTGAGCAACCGCATTTTTTGGAAAGCTTAGTTCAATTTTTTAGCTACACCCAAACCTGATAGCTATTAAGTCAAGAAATTACTTAAATAAAAACCTGTCTGACAAAGAGAGGTAGTTTTTTTTTTGTTTGTTTTTTTTAAAAAGCAGCACATCATGCTGGGATCTAAAGAACCTCAAGAGCATATGCAACAGAAGTCATTGACATCTATGAGTCTGGAAAGGGATACAAAGCCATTTCTAAGGCTTTAGGACTATAGTGAACCATAGTGACAGCTGTTACCCACAAACTGAAAACAGCAGGGAACCTTCCCAGAAGTGGCCAGCTGACCAAAATTACTCTAAGAGTGCATCAATGGCTCATTCAGGAAGTCACAAAAGACCCCAGAACAACATCCAAAGAACTGCCGACCTCCCTTGCCTCAGCTAAGGTCAGAGTTCACAATCCAGCACTAAGACAAAGACTGGGCAAAAATTGCATAGCAGAGTTTCAAGGAGATAACCACTGGTGAACAAAAAAATCATAAAGACTCATCTCATATTTGCCAAAAAACATCTCAATGATCCCAAAGACTTTGGGAAAAGTGCGGTTATACCTTTAATAAAACTAATGTCATACCATTGTCAAACACACCTGCCACTTCTCAGTAACTCAAACAAAAAGAAGGTTTTGAAGTGGACTAGTCAAAGTCCTGCATTAAATCATATTGTGATCCTTTGATATTACTTTAAATAGGCTGTTCATGGTGGAAAACCCTCAGGTGTGGCTGAATTAAAACAAATCTGGAAGACGAGTGGGCCAAAATTCTTCCAGTGATGTGAAAGACACTTCAAGTGATCACGAATACAAATACCCGTTTGGTTTGAATATCCTTTAAAAGAAGAATTTAAAATTTTTTATTTTGTAATTGCAATAATAATACATAATATTGTAATTTGTTTGATTATCTGCAACGTAAGTGTGAGAAAAAAACAGTGTCCAAAAATCTTAGAAATCACAAAAGAGACAAATACTTTTTCACAGCACTGTAGCCAAATTGCACCTCCACAAAACTGTTTCCACAAATAGAGGCTATTGTGAGGAAAAAAAGATATAATGTAGACATTTGAACAAAGACTTGGTAATCCTCTCTCTTCCAATTACACACACCTTTTGTCTCAACTGCCTTCTGCTCACATCGATCATCACTATTTATGAAAACATAAACAGAGCAGTAGCATGGCGACTTCTTACTCTGTAGGCTAACCCCTGCTGCCCTCTTCTGCAGGTACTTTCAGGGTCACAGGCTATCATTTATATCATTTATCATTTTTGACAGGTGGTCTTATCACCGGGGACTGAGGGCTGCTGTCTGCAAATAGCAGCAAGGGCAACTCCAAAGCTTAAACACAAAACCAGTGCAAAGTAAGTAAGTGTAGAAGTAACAAAAACTTCCTCTAGGATCCACGAGAGGCAGGATCCATATGGGAGGCAGTCCCAATACACTCCTATGTCAAAATGTTCAACTTTACAGCATTAAAATGCATTTTAAAGACTGGTACTAAAATATTTTTGGCTTTTGTGGATAAAGTCCTCCTTTAAAACAGGTCTGAGAGGGGTGAATTTAATTTTATAACACAACCACATTGAAAATTGAGTAATGGGTGTGGTCATAGTCTGCAAGGCCTCATGCACTACTTCCAGCATTTAAATGGACCTAATCAGTGCTTGTGTGATGTTGGAGCCTCTTGGAGCATTTACCTGGATTATCTGATTGAGATTGTGGTAGGCTGTGAACAACAGACCATCTATGAAGTTTGAGCTTCAGTTTTGGTGAGTATTTTATTAGTCTGTTTCTGAGCACTAATTAGCTAATATCACTCCAAGCGTTGCACCCACATAGTTTATAGGTACCTAATAAATTAGCACTCCGCACTTTCATCCAAGAACATGGCTACTGCCAAAATGCTAACCTCAAAAATGTAAAATGCTAAGTCCAAAACATATGAGTGATGCCATCCTGGTTAAAGCTATCTTTTATACAGTCTAATGCTAGCCAGTAGCATCTGAATGAAGGCAATGCATGCTAAAAACAGACAGAAGTTAGCAAAACAAAGCACATTTAAGTGCAGCATATTGTCATATCTGTAGCTCGAAATGTCATGTCATCAGTTATGCTGTAGAGTTAAAAATATCGTCGGCGCTTGGATGAAGTTGACAGTTAGGGTACATAATGCCCAACATTTCATAGTCTTGTATAGGACCTGGTCCACTACTGTTATGTATCCATAAATTTGTGTATGCTTTTTAACATTATAGGTTTACAAAATTTACATTTTTGCAGCAAAGTACATTGAAATTTACTCCTGCAGAAATCTTTGTCAGATACTTAATGCCCCAAATAATTAATAATAATTATTAAAGTTTATTAGAGGGGTTTTTGGCACTAAAACACCTTGGATTCAAGAAAAATGTGAGATGTGGAGAGTGTTTAAACCTCTTATTACAGCCATAAAAATGTATATTTTAAAAAAGTGAATTTAGTACTTCATATTCATGACATTAAATGTCAGTGGGTGAACACATGGGAATCCCAAGGGTGGAATATTGTTGAAATGTCTGTATCCCTGTAGAAAAAACTTTCCTTCCTCCGTGTATTGTCCATCTTGTCACTGCCACCTGTTTGAAGCCCATCAGTGAAAACTGTAACCCTAATTCCTTGTGCAGTATGTCTACTGACATATATACATTTTCTTCCGTTGCCACTTAGCTTCTGATATCTCTCCATTTGTAATGATTCCCTCTTAGCATTCCTTGTCAAAATTAGCCACAGTTCTGTCTCACTCCAAAACAATGTGTTGCTGGCCCGTGTGCCAGAATCCTGCAGGGTCACATCATGTACCCAAGAGCGAGCCTTGCTCTGTCTCATCACCGTAGAGATAATGAGAGTGGAGAAAGGTTTTGTTTTACCTCTGAGGACTCTCAGCGCAGCTGACGGAGCTGCAGGTATTTTCAGCTGTCGCCGCTGCTGGCGTGCAGACAGAAGGGCTCATATGTGTATGTAAGCTAAATGGCCAGAGGCTTCATTTTTCCTAATATAGACCCCTATTGCTCTGATAAGACATTCAAGCTAAAGCTAATACAACCAGACCCTTTCTGGTGATTTAGTTTTTCCATTTACTGCTTTGATAACAACTACACTGAAGGACCCTTTAGGAATCAGCACTTGAGTGGCAGTTAGTTGCTGACAGGTTTCCCCTGTGTATTTCATCATGGGCTTGATTTGCTAGGTGGTATTCAGTAACACAAAGTGTTTGAGGATAAAGCCCAGGGGAGTGTTGGACCTTAGTGACAATAAATATTACGAGGTAAAGACATGGCCTTTACTACCTCTGAAATTTTGTCACAGTTCATGAGGATCGCTGGGCACAGATTTGGAGATTTAATAGGGAGCTGCCTGACCTCTGAGTGATCCATCCTGAGCACAGGGTGGCAGGGAGGTGTCTGTTTTGGCGTGGAGGAGGGGCAGTGAAAGGAGATGGCAGTGAACAAGGGATGGGGATTAAAAGTGTGCTCATTCTGAACTATTCCAGGGACAAGAATCCTGCTCCCCAGAGATCCAGGGACAACTCAACCACTCCGTCATCTCTGGTTGGGACATTTTAAAGGCTTGAGAGCCGGGTGTCTAAAACAACAGCCCCTACCCTCCTCCTCTTCAGCTGTTCAGACTCATTTAAAGAACAATACTTTTCCGCCCTTATTTATCTGCTGCTTGGGGCTGTGCAGCTATTTATGGGTAGTGTTTGTAGCAGACAGGAATCTGCTGCCTTTAATTCACCACAGCCTTGATTCCCGAGGGATCATGGATGGTCATGGCACCAGATGAACTCTGTAAGAACAGGTATTGATTGTCACATCACTTCGCACATCACTCTCTCTTAACTGCAAACGACGCAAATAGAAAGGGAGCTAAATTGGTACTGTAAGGTACTGTTAGGGTTTTGTAGCTTGCAGATTGTCAAGTTAATGCTTTAATCCAGTATTTATAATGCTTTACGATCTAAAAGGCAAAGCTTGCTTGATGTGCGGCAACCCTCAGTCCTTTCAAACACCTAAAACATATTTTAATGGAAGGTAAATCAAATACAGAGATGTATTTGTGTACAAAGAGATGTGCAAACAATGCACAGCAGTCCAAGAGCTGGTATGGACACACCAATCCTCTTCTAGAGAATCATAGATTTTGAAAGTTCTATTATGTGTAATTCGGAAGCCATCCAAAAGCTGAACAAAGCGTTTGATTTCCTCTACATGGGCATGTCTGGGTCAACAACAGATGCTGCCCGGAGAGCTGAGCTAATCGGTAGAGTGGGAGTAATACCATAAGGTAATGACAGACACAAGTGGATTAAAAGGGAATGTTGATGGACATGATGGTAGAGATGAGTGACACTCCAGTGTGAAAGAAAGATCCAACATGAGGGCACGACAGGGGATGGTGAAGCTGCAGTTGAACAAAAACTCAATTAGAAGATATCTACAATCAAGATGTTATTTATCCTTACACGGTTCAACCCTCACACTTTCCATCCAGCTTGCATCATCCCTCAGGGGTAGTTTTTTTCCTGAGCACTCATCAACATTCCTCTCCTGTGCTTTACCATCTTGTCTTTCTCCAGTCAAATCAATCTAAACCGATCCAGTATGCCAAGCTTTGCAATAATACTATCTGTTTGTACGCCTCAAATCTTCTCTTGTACCAAGGATGGTAGAAACACGCACGCATCAGTAATACAATACCACTTTCAAAGTCACTTTGAGGATTCCTATGAACAAGCTGGCAGGCAAGCCATAGAGTGATGGAGCTCCTCACAGCCAGTAACAACAAACTGTGCTGCCCTCAATCAAAAAAAAAAAAAAAAAAAAAAAAGCAGAACCACATTGTAAACCTTAAACTGTTGCAAATTCTCAGCATTTGTACCTTTTAAAACAATTAAAACATAAACTGTAACAGGTGGTTGGACCCCAGCTGCATGCTGGCAACATACTGTTAAAACTCCTACCTTTCTTTGTGGGCTCTGGCATCTTGAGCTGCGTCCCAAAGAAGCTACCAAGGAGTCAAAAGATGCAGGTAGGATTCTTGTATGAGGCGTGGGAGCCTCCTCAGTCCAGGAGGGACAGATAGGTGCTGATGGTGAGTAGGACAATAGCGAATAAAAACCCTCAGAGACCCCTTTGCAGCAGAGTGATGGGAGATGAAGAGGGCACAGGGATACGGTTTGGAAAAGTCAGTGGGGAGAAGAGGGGGACCGATAACAGATCAAGGAGGGACAGGCTTTTAGGCCTTATATAGAGATGTGGCATGCTCCTCCTCTCTGTAGTTGACAATGCAGCTCCATCCTACACCTACTGTAACATTATTGTCCCATACCCAGTGCGAGGCCATGAATTACAAGTGCATCAGGATGTTAAATTCACAACACTTTTAACTTGACTCATTCTCAAAGTTTGCATCAGTGTTTACAGCATATTTTGGGTGATGTTTTAGAGTCGTAATATTATAATGAATCATTGTTTGAGCATTTAAACACACAGATGGATTGTTTAAGTTTTGTTTTTTTAGTAAGCTGTGCTTACAAAGGCTTAAACTTTGTATATAGTGGAGACTATTTTCAGTGTCAGATATTGTTTACTAACTTGTATTTAAAGCTGCAGCATGATGTATGTGGGATTGACCTAAAAATAGACCACACACATACATTGTGATCAAATAAATATGTTGCTGTGGTGCTGTACAGTACATTCAGCTACACATGGAATTATGGAAATTCCAGATTTTGGACAAATTTTCCAAAATACCAACATTATATTGACTAGTTAGTCTTTTTGAAATTATTTGCTGTAGCCTTTATCTTACTTTGTAATATCATTACTACTAAGATTGCTTCCACGGTAGATCACTGGCAAAACAGGAGGTGGGATATAAAAGGAAAAGGTGTCGTCATTGTTAACAGGCCCGAGGCTGATGTAATACTCTCCGACAATCCTGGGTTATGCTCACATGATATACGACATATTCAGAGAATGTATGGATTCGTTATTCAAAAAAAAGAACAAACTTAGAGTTGACAAGCAGGGGCTCAATGCCAGGTGCCAGATATCAGCTTAATCCAAGGGGAATGCTGTCCAAGAACAGCAGGCTTTCCGACCTGGCAAATAAATAGTGGGGAGATGCCTGGGCACTGGTTATACGGCCTATACTTAGAAAGCTGTCATAAACCCTGACATTTGACATGTGTATCTGACATGAAAAGAGGGTTTCATTGAGATTTATGTAACTGAAAGGGTTGCTTTGGTCCTAATTAATCTTTTTAGCACGTCAAACTCAAGTGATAAATCAAACGTAGTCTTTAATAAGGTCGTGAAGACTAAACGACAAGGCTGAAAGCTGATGGATTTACGAGCGCCAACACACTGAAGGGTCTTCACTTGTACAGTGTCACTCTCCTGCTACTGACAAATATCATGAGCATGTTGGGGACCTCTCTCATATGGAAGTGGATGGCCCAGCTGCACAGTCAAGGCAAGGCTGAGCTCTATTTTGGGGCTGTGGAGCAGGAATGCAGCTTAAAGCATTATGAAGAAACAGAGACAGTCACAGCTTACAGCAAAGCTCTTTTTAAATGAGCAGCAACAAAATTAGACCCATTCTGCAAACCAAAGGAAATTATCATCCTGTGATTAGGAAGCATTCAATTTATCATACACTCCTGCCTTAAATGCCTGTTTTCATAGTTCAGTTTGTGGCCTTTCTTGGTAACAGACAACCATAGTTCAGTTAGCCCATTTATAACTGCAAGTGGGCTCCAGCAGTAAATACTGGGCTTAGGGAAGTATCATGTGGGCTACAAAGAGAACAAAACCATTTGGAGTTGCCTGTGAGGGGCGAGACTTCACATCACAGAGGAGGCTAAGCCGTGAGGTCACGTCACACAAATGAAGTTTAATGGAAGCTGGAGGCGTTGAAAAGGACTACACTGACACCCTCTGGCTTCTAGCAGCCATCAAATCCATCACATGAGGAAAAAAACAAGTGCAAATTCACATTTCTGTCCATTGAGAGAGACAAAAGCAACTCTGTTTCCAAGAGAACGTGTGACTGAAAACTACAGTTTTTCCTGTAAAATACTCACAACCAAAAGTGTATTTTGGAGAGATGCATTTTTAGGACATATGCAAACATGCTTGCAGAAGAAATTATATTTAGTAAGGAATAATTACAAACTATCGGCCCGTGTAAAGACCTTACCCATGTGGATTTGAAATTTCAGGACTTCAGTGGTCGACGAACGGAACTTAATTCACATTTCTCTCCCTCTGTTGGTTATTTTGTATTCTAGATCGTATACAGATATTGAGGACTGGGGATTCACATGAAACCTAAGCAGAGTTAATTAACTGCACCTGTATGCATATGCTCCGGGCTTGAAACTGTGATGCTCAATTGCATCGTTAGATTACAGACAGTTAGGATAACAGTGTGTTTTCCATGCTAAATCAATGCTGTAGCTGGGCATCAAGTATAATGTCGAGTTATGAAATATATAGCTGTCTTGCAAAGCGGGCCATTAACATGCTGAATAAATAACATAAAAAATAAACATCAAATAGCCCACCTCTGTGTGGCTTTTTCACCACATCGCATAGTTTAAAATCTCAAGTGTGAAAACTTATAAAAGGTTTTCACCGCATTTTTATTAAATACCGTACTCTGCAAAAGTTTCAAGACACCCCTCCTTTCTTTGTATTTTGCTTCCAAGCAGCCAGACTTTCTTGTGTTTTTTAAGTGGTCTTAAGTATCATTTCTCCAGGCTTTCTGAACGTTTTTCACTCATTTTTAGTCCAGTCCTTGTACCTGAGGAACAAAAATTACTCTGCAAGTGGCTACTTAATGTGTGTGAATGTGTGTGTGAATGGGTGAATGACTGAATGTAGTGTAAAGCGCTTTGGGGTCCTATGGACTAGAAAAGCGCTATACAAATGCAGGCCATTTACCATTTAAGCTACTTAAGGCTACTAAAAAAGGCCATAAAAGCCACCTAACTCAAGGGATGAACCAGTATTGGGTGTACACATAACAGAAAATTAACAATGGGTCAATTTTAAGTTCTGTCTTTATGAACTTTGTGACTCACAGTTGCACGTGCATTGCAAAAACACATAATTTGTGTCCATTTCTTTAGTTCAACCTACAAAAAATGCTTAAGATAACACAGTTTGACAAGCAAAAAAGGTGATTCCCAAAGAGCTTTCAGCCAAAAACTTGGCATGTCTCAGCATGCTATGTAGCAGGTGAAAATTATCTCAAAGTTATTTCTTTAAGAAATAGGAAAAAAATCCAGAAAAACCCTGATACAGGACCTGAAAGAGATATCTAGTCTTTCAGCTGATTCATTTAATATTTCCTGAAGCCGCATCAGAAACATGCAAATATTATGTGGACCTGTTCTTTATAAAATGTAAGCTTCAAATGTGTAATTAGGTGAATGGTGAGTGATTTCAGCTCTGTATGTGGCACATGGATCGTAAAACTTCCATGTTTATGTAAAAGTTTTCAAAAAAAATTTAAAAATGGAGGTGGTCCGGCAGAAAGTAAAAAGCCAAAACTTCATATGTATGTATACATTTTGTCTCAGCCCTGATAAAGTCTCTGGAAATTTGAATTAAAAACATTAATAAGCGCATCTTTGTTTCAACACTCGCACCGTTCTTACCTCCATAAACCAGAATAATTGGGACATGATTGGGACATTTACTAATAAAAAAGTTTAAAAGTCAAACTCCATAATGATAGAAACAGTAAAATATTTCTTTATTCTTTTGATATTTACACCACAAGCCATCAATAGTCTGAGTAAAAATGGAAAAATGTAGGAAATGCAAGTTGAGATAAACAGAAAAAAAAGCACAGTTCACTTGACATGATGTGAGCTACAGAAAACCGAGCCTACATTACAAATCTCGATGACATTTCTGCAGCAACATCAGGGTGTCTCGGCTAAACTGATAGGTGAGCTTCTTCTTCACCTTGAAGATCTCTCCAGACCGGGCGTAGTTTCTTAGCGCCCTGGACATCTTCTGGTAGGTCATGAGTCTCTTGTTGCCTTTTCTCTGTCCCCACAGTGCAGCCACCTGATCCTTATTCCTGGAGGAAAAGCGGAAAACACCGGCGGCAGCTGGCACCCAGGACAAACAGTGGGCCATGTTTGGATTCTCCAGCATCTCAAAAAGGAAGTGAAAGAGTCGCACCCTTTTACCTGCAGCCATTATGCAAACAGTAAGTAGCCTGTATGATGAAGGTGGATTTAAAGAAAGACTTATCGAAAATCATGGCAGCTGTGCCAAAACAGTTACTACAGATTACAGTTAATCGTTTCCTCAATTGTCACATATTCCCAGAAAATCTCTTCAGTGATGGGATGCCATTTAGTGGAGAGGCTAAAGCTGTAAACAGTGTGATTATCTGATAGATATGTAAAAACAGCTATTGTGGTAAGCGATGCACGGCTCCATTGTTTTTTTACGGTAAAGGGAAGGTCTCTTATTTGCTCTCTTGGTATTATTTCCCTCATACTGATAGCAACAGAGACAATAACAGTATCCAGTGACCAAAAAAAGCAGAACTCACCACTCCCCCTTGCTGCGGCTGGGTGTTTGGTTGATTTTCTTGTTGTCGTGAAGCTTGGCATTGGCCCACGCTCAGACAGTGTTGCTGTTGTGTTTTGGCCGAGTCCTGCTGGAGCATCTTGTGCAAGGAAAGGCTGGAGTGTAGGTTTGATGTTCTTCAATTAGGGAAAAAAGATAAAGAGAATCAACAGAATTTCCAATTGCAGAGTGCTTACCAGCCTTCAAATATGTGAGAGAAAACTAGTGCTAAAATACAAATTATTGATGCATACAGGTGGCTCATAGTATGCCCAGCAATGCTTGCATGTTTCGTCTGCAGGTACATTTCTTTCCTCCATAGCCGTCCAATGCACCTTGTCTGTCAGAAAAAGCAGAAAATTACTTAGAAGCTGTAGTCAAATAAAATCAGTGAATAATTAATAGATTTCCAGTTTCCACTTACCATTTTCTGCATTGTTTTGTCTGTGATACTCCTCGAGGAACTCTAATATAACCTCCAAATCAGACTGAGTCTCCTGGAAAAAACTCTGATAGATGTAAATAATATAAAACCAGCCTTGAATATGTCAGAATTGAAAAGATGTTGGAAGTTCTCTTTACCATTACTGATAAGGTTGAGTCGAATGCTGTACCGTCCTTGCAGAATGGGAGAATTACACACAACTGACACTGAGACACTCAAGTTCGGGGACTCTTATTATACCCCCCACGGGAGCGGGCTTTCTGCATACATAAAACCAAACGTTTTCTACCCTGGGCTCGCAGGAACAATGACCACCATCCCACAAAGCCCCCGACACAAGCACCAGTCAACCCATCAACAAAGCCTCCCAGCACTGACCACATCCTCCCCGCTGAACCAGATAAGACCTGGCCTGGAGGCAGCTTCTACACAATGCTCTCGATTCAGGAAAACACACACTTGCTGACACATTTTTCCTCACAGGATGTGTCTTAATTTCATATTTTGTGTGCCTGTTGTAATATTTCACTGCATTGGAGACGGTGCCAAATCTTTCAACATGTTTTTAAAAAATATATTTTTGTACGATAATAGCAGCGTGTAGCTTTATTTTGAGTTTTTATTTTTTTTGGGAGAGATGTTGAATCATTGAAAGATGATATTTTCATATCAGCAAAACTGAACAATACTGAGAAAATGATTTAATTCTTACATTTTAAATTATTATATCTTAGTATTTATGGATAAAGATTAGTGCAACCATGAAATATATTTTCCACTTACTATTTACATGTACATAAAAATGATCATTAGAATTTTAAACATTATTACCTTTTTTTTTAATTAGTATATCAAACATGTTTGGTGGTAAATCTTGAATAATATAGTGGTGATATGATGGTAATTATGAAGGCTGTAAACTAATCAAATTAAAATATAGTTTGAAAAAATGTAACTAAATTCCAGGTTTTCATTTTTTGCTATATTAGAATTAAAAAAAAAAAAAAGATTTTATATTTTCATGTTTTATTCTGTGACTTTGTCTGTAAAAAAAAAAAAAAAAAGTTTAAAGTTTTACTTATTTACTTCAGGCTCTATACAGACCTTCAGTCAATCTTTCTTTTTAAAGAAACATTAACCAGCTACTGGTTCCTGTCAACATTAATTGAACTGAATTTGATTTAATTTACTCTGATTTATTTGGACATGTAAAAATGTTTACAACAGTGTTGTTGAATGCTTACAGTGACATAAAAACAATCCAAAAGGCAAAAGGAAAACTGGAGCATATTAAAGTAAAACAATATGCTAAATGCACGAGATCCACATAGGTTTAAAAAAAAGAAAAGAAAGGAAGAGTAAAAGAGGCACTACAGACGCTAACAGATTTGTAATCATGAATTTCAGTTCACTAATTGCTAAAATTTTTTTAATATTAGCAATAAAAGAAATACAAGTATACAAATTCAAATTTTAGTGACATCCTTGATTTTAACTGGATCATCCGTCATTTTAACTTTACCCCTTCTTTAAAAGTATGTGCCTGTATCATCCAACTAAAGTGTTGCTAAAGCAATACAGTTTAAATTTATTTTGTTATAAATTACAAAATGAGAATATTAAAGTCTTATTTACAAGTAATATACAGTGAAATCTCTTTCATATACTACTAAAAGCAACTTAAATAATGTACACAAACACTTCTAAATCACAGCGTACAGAATCAATTTACAAAGTCTGTTACTTTTTCTGTCCCAAATTCTCAAATAATGACATGCTTTGAATAAATAGGGATCCAGAAAGAAAACCTCTAAGGAAAACCACTTTGATTTGGTTCTGTGAGGTTAATTTTACTCTTAACTTTTGTTGCTGCTGCCTTGAAGTCAATCTGGTAAGCAAACAGTATGCTAAATAATCCACACAGTACTGGTTGCAACTGCCAGAAAATGTGTATGTTGTTCAGTAAAGGTATTGAAATAAAAAAAAACAAAAGAAAAGAAAACAAAAAGACATTTTTATAGGTTTTTTGTAAATTAATACATTTTACAACCAGGATCCAGCATGTAACGAAAATATTTGAGTCTTTGAAAACTTTGACATCCTGAGAGCTCTCCGCCACCTCAGAGTTTGGTGTGTGAGGTGAAGCTTGCGGCCAGGTCGTAATCTTCGTGCGGCTGATAGTGAGCGTACCAGCTGTGCCAGTCTGCTGCCGCAGAGCCGCAGTAGCTCTGCTCGGACGGATTGTGCTGCTGGGTGTGGGCCTCCTCCTGTGGAGGGTGACGGGGCAGGTGCATGGGCACATGTGCAGAGCCGAGCCTGTGCAGGATGTCTGGGTTAAACTGGTAGGTGAGTTTGCGGCGTACTTTGATGATCTCCCCAGTACGGCTGTAGTTTCTCAGAGCTCTTGCCATTTTCTGATAGGTCATAGTCTTGCGGTTGCCCTTACGCTGGCCCCAGCACTCAGCCAGCTTCTCCTTGTTTTTGGAGATGAAGTGGAAGGTGCCGCTGCCGCTGTCCGTCCACTGGATTGAGTCGCCCATGTTGGGGTCATTCAGAGCCTCGTGCAGGTATTCATAAAGTCTGAGCTTCTTCCGACCTGAGGAGACGGACAACACCGTCGTTTCAGTTTTGATTGCACAAAAAAGTGTAACAACAACTAATTTTCAGGTGTTTTTAAAACACTGATCACCTTTGCCATTCCTTTGTGGTGGTAAGATGGAGTAAAAATGTGGGGATTCATTTTGCACTGAGTGACTCAACGCAACATCGGGTATGACCTGAGGCCAAGACTGCTGCTGTAAAAAACACATTTCATATAAATATCCAGATTTCTATAATCTCTGTTCTCAAACTTATCAATGCTTTACACTTACAGCCATGTCATTCCAGTCATAAACAGGAGTGGGGACTTCAGACTGGTGTGTGACGAGGCAACAGGAGATCTGACACTGCAGTGATTGGTGGTGACTTCCCAGATTCTCGTAATATGAATAATCTGAAAAGACAATTTCAACTTTAGTACATCAAAAATCATGTAAAACTTTAAGAATAAAGACTCAAATTGTGTTTTTTACCTCAGCACAAAGAACCCCTCCCCAAATAAAAACAATTCAATCAATCTAACAGATCCGTAAAGTTCACCTGAATCGTAGTATGAATTGTTCGAATGCTGCTGAATCACATCGATTGCATCCTGAAAGTGCTGATTGATGTCACTGTCCAAAGATGTCTGAAATACAAATCCGCCTCATTTTATACAAAATAATATAAAGAGGTAAAATAATAATAAAGCATGAAATGCATTTAATATTTATTTAAAAATCGAAACATTTGTAATTAGCATTTATTCTAACTCACCAATTTGTATGTGTTTCCCTCACTTGAGGCCATTTCTGTCCCTACCGGTGAGCGCTGCTACACTAGTGCAGGTGCACACTTTGGACAGGTGTATATATATGTAGGAGACCTCCAATACCCGTTTGCCGTTCAGCCACATAATAGAAAGAGAGGCCGGTCAATTTAAATGTTTTAATGTACCGCACTTCTTCTTTTTTGGAAGCACAGACCAGATAGACTTCTAAGCATCACTTTCTCTCTCTCTCTCTCTCTCTCTCTCTCTCTCTCTCTCTCTCTCTCTCTCTCTCTCTCTCTCTCTCTCTCTCTCTCTCTCTCTCTCTCTCTCTCTCTCTCTCTCTCTCTCTCTCTCTCTCTCTCTCTCTCTCTCTCTCTCTCTCTCTCTCTCTAATCACGCAGATTACAATCTACCAAGAACAAAAACCTCTTTTATTGCGTGCTCCAACCAGGGATAACACCAATTCTCAGCCTTACCTAAGAATTTGCATACTGGGCGAGATGTCACTAACATATCTATAATCTGGGCTGTCCAGTTATTCGCTTTTTGGAAGAATGAAATATGAGTCAGTGGAGCTGCAGGAAATTTTCCATTGTGGCTTTCGTCTTCTGCAGATAAATAAATTAGAATCTTCCTAAAAAGTTAGAAGATATTACAATAAATTCACAGAACACTAAAAGAACCAAAAAGTGGATTTTAACTTATCTTCCACTGTAACTTTTACATCCACTGTAGCGTCATTTTTCGATCATTTATTTAGCCAATTCAAAGTTTACTAATGCAACTTCCGATGCATTAAACAAAAAAAAATTAAGTTAAAATCAGAAAGAAAAGCACTAAAAACAGTCATTATTTTTTCTGTACAATAAACATGATCATTAAAGAGAAACAGCTGGCACGGTTTACAGTTATGTACTTATTAATAGAAGAAAACAAGCTTCGTATTCAGGTGTACAAGGACTCTGTGTGGAGTTGAAGCCAAATAAAAGAGCCACAAGCATATAAATTTTCAATCGAGCAGAATGCTTTTAATGCAGCTTCAGATAAACGGGATTATAAAGGTTAATGGTTAATAATGCGATCACTGTCGAAGTAAGCCTGAGTCTTTTTCTTTCTTCTTTTTTCCGCACCACAGAGCTAACCCCCCTGTTCAAATAAACATTGGCTTTTTGAGAAGTTCTTTTTCACAGGCGTGGAGTTTTAAATATCAACTGACTAGTTCCTGAAGTTCCCCTTTCAGCTCAGTTAAAGTTTGCAGGCAGTCAGGCCTGAGTGCACAGCTGGAAACGTCATGGAAACAAAGATGTGGACCTGCAGAGATTACAACTTATGTTAGGGTTATGTTAGCTTCACTCAGATGATGTGATTTGCATTTTAATTCTAAGATGTTTTTACTCTTTAACACAGTTTTCCCCCAATAAAAAAACACTACCTTATTACAGTTGTGTGTGTGTGTGTGTGTGTGTGAGAGAGAGAGAACAAGCATGCAAATGTCAGTGTGAGTGCGTGGTACATGTGTGTTTCCTGCCTGTGCAGCAGGCTGATAAAAACAAAGAACCACAAACCTTGTCCCCGCTCCCACTTTGTCTTTCCCTGCTTCCATTCAGGGTGAAACTCCATAAATTAAAGACCACAACCTGTCGGGGTGCAGCCAAGGCCTGACAGCTGTGTGCTGGTTGTGGCACTGTGTGGGACTGTGTGGGATGAGGAGCTTGCTCCATTAAGTTGCTCGTCTGGCTTTTTCATTAGTGGTATAGCCTGTATTATTATATCAACACTGATATTTGGTCTTTCTTTATCACTAAAGAGGTCAGTTACTGCACTCACTAACAACAGGGAAGTAGCATGGGCTGCTTTTTGAAACCATGGTGGCTATTGTGTTACTCTCATTTTACCCTAGTCTGATTCGTCCACTATTTCCGTGATTGCCCTCTCCAGGGTTGCTAATAACTGCAGTAGTAGATGGTCTGGACTAAAATTGCTGAACACATCCCCCAGAGAACAATGTGGAACACTTTTGTTGGTCTCTTGATGTTTTTTTAAATCGTCTGATCATAAGATCAAAACTGTCTATTGTTATGCTTAAATACATGCAAATGATGCTGGCATGTTATCATGCTGAACCATAAACAGTTTAAACAATAGATGTACCTACAGCACTGTGCAAATCTCTTCAGCTAACTCTCATTTCTCTGCATATTTTTTCCAAGGAGTCAGACTTTCTTTTAAGGTTTTTACACCTAACTGAAAAAACCTTAGCAAAGAACCAATTTTAAAATGTATCTTTAGGCACTTTGTTACCAGCAGTTTGCTGTGAATCTGCGAGGAATTCTAGATGCAACACAGGTTGACAGGCTTAAAATATTTTCTGTGTGTCAATAAGGTGATTCTCAAAGAGCCATTAGCTAAACACTTGCCATATCTCATCATCATGTATCCTTAAAAAATGTGAAAAAACAAAACTTGTGTCCGCGCTGTAACATTTGTTTTTGCATTTGAAGAAAAGCGCTGACACGGGGCCTGAGAGATGGATCTGACCTTTCAGCTGATCCATCTACAAAATAAGGTCTGTAAAACAAGGTGGAAGCTCTGTCATGGTTTGGGAATGCAACATAATCTGGAAAGCCTCTGTTTAGCAACAGCTTCATATTTCAAAATGACAATGATCCCAAATACGCTGCCATTGCAGTAAAGTCTCATTCACGGATTGGCCTCCTCAGAGTCCAGATCCCAATATTATTAATGCAGTGTGGGATCATCCTGACAGAGAATAGAACAAAAGGCAGCCAACATCCAAAGAAGAGCTTTGAATATCCTTCAAGAAGCCTGGAGAACAGTTCCTGAAGGCTACTTAAAGAAATCAGAAGAAAGCTCACTAAGAGAGTTCAAGCTGTGTTGAACTCTGTTAGGCAAAGGCGGTCACACCTTGTGTTAATTTTCCAGCTGGTTAGAATTGTAAAAATTCTGTTATTCCACATATGACTGCACACTTCATTAACTTCCTAAAACCCAAACTCTTCCACGGCATGCATTTTTAATTTCTCTTTGATATTTGGGCTGATTGGGACCCGATGAACGTAAAAACAAAGAATTACCAGATTTTTTTCTTTTTACCTGATTTTTTGTTTCTAAGAAAAATGAGAGCCACATATTCGTTTAAAATTTCGATAGACCAGTAGCAGTGTAATGTACTCATAAGTGGATATCAGGCCCTTGTAGAGCAAAATGGAGTATTTTGGTCTAAATAACCCAAAATGTGATGTCTACAAATGTGGACGCCAGGTCCTAGGAGGTTAAATCACTGCAGAGTACTGCAAACGCCAGTGTTAGAAGTAAGTTCTCCAGACTGTCCATTAAGCCAAAACACAGCACCTTCTCTATATAGTCATCTGCCAGGTATCATCATTATCATCATTATTATTATCAATATTTCTTAGTCTATATTCTGCCTGTAGTCTTTTACATTGTTTTCTTGCGTTCTTTATCAACTAGTCAGTTATATCCATATATAGCATTTGTTCTTGTTTTATACTTGTGCATATATGCTGTTATGCTTTGTTCCATACATTTGTATATTTAGATTGTTATTCATGAGAATTGTGAGATACTAATATGGTGCTAATGACACAATAATACTTAAATAATTGTTCTTCTTTTACTCGTTACAGATTAATCTGTGTGCATTTTTAATGTTCCCTTTATATTGTGAATTCTTCTAGCTTCAGTAATCCTGAAAATTTGCAACAATTTAAATATTTATTCCACTACTCTCTGTTCTTTCTCAAATAGCTAAAAGCGCTCCACCACAATCTTTTCTGTTCTGTTCTACAGAACAAAATCACTCCACAGTGACAGTGTAAGCAACAGCTTACCTGTGTAAATGAAAGAAAGAAAAAATATTTATTATATACTAAACTGAACAAAGTGTTTCAGTTTTATGATGCAAACCTTTTTCTTAATGTGATACCAGTTTTGTAGATATTTTGCTCCCATTTTAGGATGTTCAGAAATCTTCTATCAGATCAAAATGTTTTATCATGTATTTATCGTTGTGCAATTGTAGTTAACGGTGGATGTTATTGTTGTGTTGCCTGTGTTTTTGGATGGAAGAGTGTGAAAGACATACAAAGGCAGGGAGAGGGAGATGGAGGTTCGATTGTGAAGGTGTTGCAGTATGTTTTTAGGCAGAGCAGAGCTAGGCTGCAGCGGTATCTCTCCAAACAAAGAAGCACTTTCCTTCCCCTTCTCAATTCAATAGCTGCGTGCACGTCTGCACCAGTGTGGGAACGGCAGGTTAACCACAACACAGTCAGTACCATTGTTCTTCTTTATTTACTGGCACTCCATGAAAATCAAGAAGTGGTAAAGCCAGGCATGCATAATTATACTATTAGACGGAAAGCTGCTGTGACCGCAGAGTTGTAATTATTATCTATGCACTGCGATCATGTTTGTATAATGGGTGACACATTAGCAGAGAGACAAAGCTCGTTCTGAGACTTTTAGTGTTTTAGTGTTAAAGTTTAAACAGGGTTCATGTTTTTTTTTCTTTTTGTTTGTTTTTTGACAGGCACCTTTACCTTTTCGCTCATTATGGTTCAGATAAAACTCTTTAAGACTTAATATCATGTGGATTCTACATGGGTAAGCACAAAACATCACACTTCTATACTGACAGTCTGTCCTTTGAATTAATGTGGAATAAAATGTCATAAATAAACGTAAATATCTACTCCTCAAATGAAGCTGGTATTTGTGTCGTGGCTTATTTTCTAAAGGTCTGCATCGGTGCGAACAGGCCAGCAGACGGCAGAATAGAGCAGTAAATTAAATACATAAGGAGAACTGGAAAACTTCTAACTCTCTTTTTGTTTGTTGATCCAGCACTCAAGAGGTTTAATGTTTTAAACGTGATAGATATGCTCTTTGAGGGTCAAAAGATCAAAACTGGGATAAAATTATAAATATTATATTTTATTGCTGTACATACATACATACATACATACATACACTCTTTTCTGAGGTTTCTAGTATTTCTCAACCTTCTCGTGTTCCTCCTTCTTGTCATTCAGAACCGCTACATCTATCACTATCACAGACTGCAAAAGTCTTGAGGAGCCCCGCTTTTCTTTATAGTTCATTTCCATCTAACTTGTATTTTTTAAGTGGCCTTGAGTTCTTCAGGTTTTCTGAAAATCTTTGGACACTGGTTGTTTTCTCATTCATTCATTTTCCATCCAGTCCTTGTACGTGACTATTTTCAGACATTGTTTTTTGTTTGTTAAGCAACTTAACACTAACATATAACTCTAACTAAAGGGATGAACCAGCGGTATGTCTACACATAACAGACAACTTTGCAAAGAACAAATTTTAAATTGTACCTTTTAGACATTTTGTTAGAAACAGTTTGCCACAGAAACACAGAGACTATTTACATTTTTTTTAGTTGAATCTATGAAAAAATTCCAATTATATCACTAACAAGGTGATTCTCAAGATATACTTGGTATATCTCAGCACGGTGTGCAGTTTCTCCTTAAAGCATTTGAGGTAACTGGACAAATGTAGGACAAAAAAAACCAAGTGGCAGGTATGTATATATGTATGTATGTGTGTGTGTGTGTGTGTGTGTATATATGTGTGTGTATATATGTGTGTGTGTGTATATATATATATGTATATGTGTGTATATGTATATGTGTGTGTGTGTGTGTGTGTGTGTATGTATATGTATGTATATATATATATATATATATATATATATATATATATATATATATATGTGTGTGTGTATGTATGTATGTATGTATGTATGTATATATATGGAATGCCCTTTAGGAAAATATTATATATATATATATATATATTCCAACCAAAGTCTGAATATATAGTATGAAACTTGAATATATAGAATGAAACTTGAATATATAGAATGATCTTTTGAATATATAGAATGATCTTTTGAATAAGATGGCGCCGGTGAGGTCGGCTGCCGTCACGACTGCTCCGACCACTTTTTCTTTGTCTTTGTTTTTTAAGTTAGTTTTCAGCGTTTCTAAATCGGCAAAATCATCACCATTGGGTACATTAGGTATGACAGTGACACTCTTGTTTCTATTGGTATACAATGTACTCACAATTCGAAGTTTTTAACTCCGGATCCGAGCTGGCCGAGTGAGATCTCGAGGGAGAACAAAGGGAAGCGGCGGCGGCCTAGAGGGAAGCGAGCCGGCGTCAGGAACAGGCTGAGAGCTCGTGCACACCGCACACCTCTGCCTAGCATCCTGCTCGCCAACGTCCAGTCACTGGAGAACAAGCTTGACGACCTCAGGGCCAGGATAAAGTTCCAGAGAGACATTCGGGACTGCAATCTCCTCTGCTTCACCGAGACATGGCTGAACCCAGCGGTGCCGGACCACGCCATCCAGCCGGCCGAGTTCTTCTCGGTTCACCGCATGGACAGGACACGGGACTCGGGGAAGTCAAGGGGAGGCGGCGTGTGTTTAATGGTGAACAACAACTGGTGCAACAGTGCGAACGTTGTTCCTCTCACACGCTCCTGCACACCAAATCTGGAACTAATGTCCATCATGTGTCGTCCTTTTTATCTACCTCGGGAATTTACATCGGTCATTGTAAGTGCCGTTTATATTCCACCACAAGCGGACACGGTCACCGCCTTATGCGAGCTGCATGAGGCACTCACACAGCACCAGACACAACACCGGGACGCTGCGCTTATTGTGACGGGGGACTTTAATAGCGCCAACCTCAAACGCGCAGCGCCGAACTTTTATCAACACATCACCTGCCCCACCAGGGGTGAAAGGACACTGGACCACTGCTACACTACGGTCAAGGACGGCTACAAGGCACAATCCCGCCCCTCGTTTGGCAAATCTGATCACGCCGCCATCTTCCTCATGCCAAAATACAAACAAAGGCTGAAACAGGAAGTTCCGGTTCAGAGGAAGGTCGCGCGCTGGACGGATCAATCGGTGGCCGCGTTACAGGACGCACTCGATGACGCAGACTGGGGCATGTTCAGAAACAGCTCCGACGATGACGTCAACGTGTTTACGGAAGCGGTTGTGGGATTCATCGGGAAACTAGCGGATGATACCGTGGAGACAAAGACTATCACAACGTTTCCCAACCAGAAGCCGTGGGTGGATAAAACCATCCGCGACGCTCTGAGATCCCGCACCGCTGCCTACAACACGGGACTCATGACGGGGGACATGGACCCGTACAAAGCCGTATAACGTGCGGAGGGCGGTGAAAGAGGCGAAGCAGCGCTACGGGAGGAAACTAGAGTCACAACTCCAACAGAGTGACTCTAGGAGCCTGTGGCGGGGACTAAGGACAATAACGGACTATAAAGCACCAACAACCGGTATGACGAACGCGGCCGTGACTCTGGCAGACGAGCTGAACACTTTCTATGCTCGCTTCGAGGCTGCAGCTAAGGTCTCCAACAATGCTAGTGTTAGCGGCGCTAACGGCTGCAGACAGGAAGATACTGCCAGCACCGGAAACGTGCTCGTCATCTCCGAGCATGAAGTAAGGAGAGCCTTCAAGAGAGTGAACACCAGGAAAGCAGCAGGACCAGACAGCATCTTCACTGAGATATTCAACATCTCTTTATCTCAGTCGGTGATCCCCACATGCTTCAAAGAGTCCATCATTGTTCCTGTCCCGAAGAAACCCCACCCTGCTTCTCTCAATGACTATCGCCCTGTAGCCCTCACCTCAGTAGTGATGAAGTGCTTTGAACGCCTGGTCAGAGACTTCATCATTTCTTCACTACCAGACACACTGGACCCACTACAGTTCGCTTACCGTCCAAATCGTTCCACAGACGATGCCATCTCTCATCTCCTCCACACATCACTCACTCACTTGGACACTAGAAGGGGGAATTATGTTAAAATGCTCTTCATAGACTACAGCTCTGCATTTAATACCATAATTCCCTCCACACTCACCACCAAGCTGGAGCATCTGGGACTCAGCTCATCTATGTGTCAGTGGATCTCCAACTTCCTAACTGGCAGACCACAGGCAGTAAGGATGGGCGGACATGTCTCAGCCTCCACCACTCTCAGCACTGGAGCCCCCCAGGGGTGTGTTCTGAGCCCCCTGCTGTACTCTTTGTACACATATGACTGTGTGGCCACTACCAGCTCCACCACCATCATCAAGTTTGCTGACGACACCGTCGTGGTGGGCCTGATCTCTGATAACAACGAGACGGCCTACGTGAAGGAGATTAGGAATCTGGAGAACTGGTGCCAGAGGAACAACCTCCTTCTAAACGTCAGTAAGACAAAGGAGCTGATAGTGGACTTCAGCACTAAGCAGGAGAGGAACTACCAGACCCCCGTCATCAACGAGTGCCCAGTGGAGAGAGTGGACAGCTTCAAATACCTCGGAGTTCACATCACGCAGGACCTGTCATGGTCCTGTCACATCAACACCGTGGTGAAAAAGGCCCGACAGCGTCTCTACCACCTCAGACGCTTGAGAGACTTCCAACTGCCCTCCAAGGTGCTCAGGAACTTTTACTCGTGCACCATAGAGAGCATCCTGGCGGGAAACATCTTAACCTGGTTCGGGAACAGCACCATGCAGGACAGACGAGCTCTACAGAGGGTTGTGCGGTCAGCTGAGCGCACCATCCGCTCCGAGCTCCCTGACCTGCACTCAATCTACAGCAGGCGGTGCTGGACCAAGGCCAGGAAGATCGTGAAGGACCTCAGCCATCCCAACAACGGACTGTTCTCTCTGTTGAGGTCAGGAAAGCGATTCCGCTCCCTGAAGACCAACACAGAGAGACTGAGGAGGAGCTTCTTCCCGCAGGCGATACGGTCTCTCAATCACACCACCACACAGTACTGACCCACACATATGGTTCTTACACACACACTGGACTTTCTGGACATTGTTTTTGCACAACACTGGTCACTATATTCTTCATTTCCAGTTAATACTTGTACAGCTGCTGTTATTGTGTATATATTTATTTATATTTAGATTTCTTCATACATTCTTATATAGTTCTATATTGTGTATTGTGTATTTTGTTGTACAGTTATTTTATTTTCAACTTTAATTTATATATTTTATCTTATTCTTCCCAGTTAAATTTACCCTTCATTCTAATTTGTGTTGTACAGTTATTTCATTTTTAACCTTACAGTTTTTCTCAAATGTTAAAACACAAAAGCCAATCCTGTAACCCAAATGACCAGTAGTCTAAACACATTTACTAAATGTAGCCACCATATTCCAGTACCATAAACACATGTCACATGAAGACACAATTCACAAAACACAACCCTCTGTACTCATAAATCTAAACACATTTTTCCTTGCTAAAACACATGTTGCAAAACAACTCTGCTCATATCCTCAAATGAAAGCCCATGTGATGCAAAATGCTTGCCACAGTCACCAATCTTTGAACACAGGGAACACACCTGGCGTCATTCACTACACACAATGACTCAAAATTGAAGACACTTGTTGCTAATGCTGTACCCTCATGTAAAAGCAAGTTCAGAGTGCACAGTATGCTGAAGGTTCCAAACAAACACAATGGATGAAGGCAGAGTCAGGGGAAGAGGAATTTGATGCAGAGGAGGGAGAAGAGCTGGCCCTGGAAGAAGAGGAGCAGGCCAATGAGGAAGAGGAGTTCAAATGAGAGGAGGAAGAGGAGCGACCAACGAGGAAGAGGAGAAGGCCAACATGGGAGAGGAGA
Source organism: Rhamphochromis longiceps (assembly GCF_057381845.1). Taxonomy (NCBI): domain Eukaryota; kingdom Metazoa; phylum Chordata; class Actinopteri; order Cichliformes; family Cichlidae; genus Rhamphochromis; species Rhamphochromis longiceps. Next base: position 28,495,056 of record NC_140573.1, on the reverse strand, counting down.
AGGTCCAGGAGGGAGAGCAAGACAACCTCGCACCATCATTACGGACGAGATGCGAGCAACAGCTCAGCGACATGATGCCGCACAGTGATTGTGGTGTGTGTGTGGTGTGAATAACGTAAATAAAAAAAACTTCACACCCTGTTCATGTTTTCAAGATTACTGTTGTGTGCAATAGATTCTGTTTTTGCATTGAGTTGTGTTACAGTAGTGTACGTACATGCAGGATTTTCTATAGATTTATACTACTCATATGAAACTCACAAATCTAAATGCCTAATCCTCTGCAGGGATCTACGACGATCCGTTACTGTATAGTTTCTAAAATATGCATTGGCAGTTATGAAACAAAGAACCTTCTCACAAATTGAGCATTGTGTTTTCAATTGTTTTGCTGTAGTGTGTAATGCTGTGTATAGTGTTTATAGTTTTGACAGCTTCGAGCTGCTCTCTTGGTGTGGGAGTTTGAGTTTTGCAGTGGGAAGGTGTGGTTGTGTTTATGTAGCTTTAGAGAAGGGTGTTGTGTTTGGACATTGGGGGACCTGGTGGTAACGTTTGTGACATGTGTTTTAGCATTTGAGAAAAACTAATTTATATTTTATTCCTTCCTAGTTAAATTTACCCTTTTTAATTTTTCATATTTATTTCCTATCTTATTCATAGTCTTTCCTTTTTTTGTTTTCTTTAGGTCACGAGCAGTTGTCCAAGCATTTCACTACATATCGTACTGTGTATGACTGTGTACGTGACAAATAAAATTTGAATTTGAATTTATATAGAATGAAACTTGAATATATAGAATGAAACTTGAATATATAGAATGATCTTCTGAATATATAGAATGATCTTTTGAATATATAGAATGAAACTTGAATATATAGAATGATCTTTTGAATATATAGAATGAAACTTGAATATATAGAATGATCTTCTGAATATATAGAATGATCTTTTGAATATATAGAATGATCTTTTGAATATATAGAATGAAACTTGAATATATAGAATGATCTTTTGAATATATAGAATGAAGCTTGAATATATAGAATGATCTTTTGAATATATAGAATGAAGCTTGAATATATAGAATGAAACTTGAATATATAGAATGAAACTTGAATATATAGAATGATCTTCTGAATATATAGAATGATCTTTTGAATATATAGAATGAAGCTTGAATATATAGAATGATCTTTTGAATATATAGAATGATCTTTTGAATATATAGAATGATCTTTTGAATATATAGAATGAAGCTTGAATATATAGAATGAAACTTGAATATATAGAATGTATGAACCTCTTTTTTAGAGATGATGTGTTTCTGAATTCTCTGCCTTTACAAAATGGCATCAGCTGAACTATTTCAGTACTTTTTAGAACTTGACAACTGTTTTGCGACAGCTGTTCAAATTGCAAATTTCCATAGTCCACTAGTTGTATCCTGTGGTTGTACAGTGTTCCAACATTTACTGACAACATTTGAGATATGACCATCCAACTAAACCCAAAGTCTCGCATATCAGTCAGCTCAGTAGCTGGTATGTTGTACCTAAAAGAGTTAGAAACAAAAGAAGAAATATGTTAACTTCTTTCTTATTTCTTGCATTCATTATCTTGTTTGCCATCTCTTCACTCTTTCAAGTGCCATACACATTATGAATGAATTTCTTTCCATTTTTATCACTTACCTTGACCTTCCTCTTTGAGATGTAGAATGATATAATGAGCCCATAACATGTGCTTCAGCTTCTGCTCGAAGTGTTAGCTCAGTTGACATCTCCATCAGTGATTGATAAATTCCCTCAAGAAGTGTGCATAATCTTCTCCCAGAAACATTTTGTTGAACATTATTCATGAGCACTAGAAATGTTGCAATAATGAAAACGTGTTCTTCAAGGTGACGTAGTATAAATTCAAATTATTTCTACCATTTGCAATTTGAACAGCTGTCGCAAAACAGTTGTCAAGCTCTAAAAAGTACTGAAATAGTTCAGCTGATGCCATTTTGTAAAGGCAGAGAATTCAGAAACACATCATCTCTAAAAATGAGGTTCATAAATTCTATATATTCAAGTTTCATTCTATATATTCAAGTTTCATTCTATATATTCAAAAGATCATTCTATATATTCAAGTTTCATTCTATATATTCAAAAGATC